>NC_141108.1:26522242-26924742 GCF_041138505.1 Cibotium barometz
CGAGGTTCCTGAAACTGAACCTACGAACACATCCTCTCTAGTCTCCCCAATGCTGCATAAGCTTTGGTCAATCTGGTCTCCGCTGCTCTCCTCAAGGAAAATATTGGGCCACTAAAAACCACGCCAAGGTAAGTATATGCATTTGTATACTCCACTGTCTCTCTTGACCATATGTAAAGGTGGGTACTGACCTCCTAACCCACTGTGCTGCTGTGGTGTTAAACACCATCACCTTGATTTTACCAAGGTTAACAGACAATCCACTGTCCTGTGCAAACGTGTGCAATGCATCTTAATGACGCTGCATCCCCTCTGGAGAATTTGAGATTAGCACAATATCATTAGCATACAATAACAGCGGAATCCATGTCCCTGCTAGCTGTGCTCCTCTGTCACCCTCCTACTCTACATAGTCCGAAACCTCATCCACATACATCCCAAATAAGGTGGGAGAAAGGAGGCAGCCTTGTTTCACCCCAACAGTGGAGTGAACCATCTCAGATATACCCTGAGTAGTACGTACCTGCCCCACAACTGTCCTGTATAAAGCCATGATTCCCCAAATCAGCTTTGTGGATGGGCACTCCCATCTCTTGTAGTCTGCGCATCAGTCTGGCTCTCGGTACTGTGTCAAAAGCTTTGCGGAAATCCACAAAGCAACAATAAATCCTCCTGCCATATATTCTGCCCTCAATAATAGCTCTGAGTGTCAAGATATGGTCAAGAGTGGAGAAACCTCTCCTAAACCCTACCTGTCGTCCTGATGCACATATGCCCTCTCTCTCTGCCCATCTACTCAACTCCTGCTCAAGAATAGATGCATATAATCTAGCCAATGTGTGACTAATCATGATGGTACGATAATTCCCAGGAAGCATGGGATCCCCTGACTTGAAGATAGGCACAATCGTGGACATATTCCGAGTCTTAGGAAAACCCTGACTTGAAGATAGGCACAATCGTGGACATATTCCGAGTCTTAGGAAAACCCTCACACATGGCTCGGTTAAAAATCATAGCAATAAGCTCTGCAAGCATATCTCTGGCATGAATAAGGTGCTCTGCTACCAAACCATCATGATCATATGCTCTCCCAGTCCTCACCCTGTCAATAAGCAATAAAGAAAGCACATGTCTCTGGGCATGGCTCCGATGGGTCTGGTAGGGGGCGGCTGTCTTGGTGCTGTGTATAGGGATGCTGCATACTCACCCCAAATATCTGTGGAGGTAATGGCTGGTGATGGTGAATGCTCATGGAATAGTCTTGCCTCGCCTAAGTCCTGTGACTCATTAATAACCGATACAAATCCCTCTCTAACTGAGCAAGATATGCCCTCTTCTTCCGTTGCACTAGGCGCCGGAAGGTAATCTGTGACTGTCTGTGAGATGAGTGGTAACACCCATGAGCACCTCTCTCTGTAATCTGATCCTCATCTCTCTGCACTCGTCATCATACCAGCTGTTCTGGGGCATGTTCCCAGATCATCTCCGTGTAGGCTGACTATGGGGATATGCCTCTGATGCTGTAGCATGAAGCGTCTCTATCAATATCTAAGTGAGCTCATCTAATGGCCGTCCCGGCTCCTCGGCACATAAGCGTCTGTATATCTCATCCGTGTACATGGTGTCAGTCTCCCTCGTAAAGGTATAACGAGTGTGTGTGGAGACCTGTCCCAATGGAGCGGTGCTGAACTGAAATGTGAGAGTGAAGGACAAGATAGCATGATCCACTGCTACTCCAACCGGCCTAGCGCCTACCATAAAATCTTGAAAAGAGGGAATGAGAGTGGGCTGAGCGATAACATAGTCCACTGTACTAGCACCATGCCGATGTGGAAAGCTAGTGAAACCGCCCGCTGTCTCGGGAATCTCTGTAGGTCATTCAGGATGGCCAATCCATGTGCAGTCCCCATGTCTATCAAATACCACCCATACACTGTATGTTTCTCATCCTGTGAGAGTCTAGATAGGCCCATATCCCTAACATCAAGCTCCCTCAACATCTCCTCTGCGGTATCATAAAATACTGTCTGGTTATGGGCAGTCCTAGCATTGAAGTCCCCCAGGAGAATGATGCCACCATCCCTGGAAAACTCCCAAATGTCATCATCCAAAATAGAAAAGGGAGACTACCCGCTAGGTGATGCATACACTAATGTACTAGGAGCAAAATAGCATATAGCAATGTAGAGATATCTGCCCGTCTCTGCCCCTCAGTCTAACCCACATGTACCTAGCCTGCTCATCTTTGCGGACTATATGTATCAGTGGATGGAGTTCCTCTCTAAACAATACTACCACTCCTCCTGAGCCCCGTCCTCTATGCTCTGAAGAACGAGTCTCCTGTCTACAAGCTGTCTCTCATCGGTATCCACTAACATGTGGCATGGACTGTCCAGGAGCCTCTGATGCATCTCACAGTAGAAGATGATGTCCCTCCCAGTGAAACTATCCTCAAAAGTGTTAAAATTATAGCAATGTGATGAGCTATGGTGGATCAAATGCTAGAATCAACATCATTAACAAAGAGATTAGATGATAATTAAGACATAATTAGTAAGCAATTAACTGATAGCTTAATGTAGGCATGGATAATCAAAAACCAGCAAATTCTCATTAGGCCAATGTCTCAATTTATAGAGTTTACATCCAAGCATCCAATCCCACTGATTTCTCCTTGATTCACTCCACCTCTTTTGCTTGATTCTCTCCACCTCTCCCAGAATATCTCCACACCTCCTAAATCTCCTCATGCTACCCTTTATTCTCTCCCAGTAGATTTTTCTCACCTTTTCATAGCTTCTCTCACATTTACAGATTCTCTTTTACAGCCTCAATTTATAGAGTTTACATCCAAGCATCCAATCCCACTGATTTCTCCTTGATTCACTCCACCTCTTTTGCTTGATTCTCTCCACCTCTCCCAGAATATCTCCACACCTCCTAAATCTCCTCATGCTACCCTTTATTCTCTCCCAGTAGATTTTTCTCATAGCTTCTCTCACATTTACAGATTCTCTTTTACAGCCTCTAACCAAGGGCTTGTTCTTGCACACACCCTATTCACTTGTATATTTCAACACCTCCCCTCAATTGAATACTTCTAGCATACCTGGACCCTATACCAAGTTTCCCTCTTACTTGATAGTCCGCGACCACAGTGCCTAGCACACCTCCCCTCAAGTGAGCAATCCTAGCACACCTGGACTCTGTACCAAGTTTCCTTCTTACTTGATAGTCCGCGACCACAGTGCCTAGCATACCTCCCCTCAAGTGAGCAATCCTAGCACACCTGGACCCTATACCAAGTTTCCTTCTTACTTGATAGTCCGCGACGAGTGCCTCAAGTCCCTAAACTCATAGTCCTTGACATACTCTCTCTCTCTCTCTCTATGTGTCCAAGGCTACTATAAGTGCCCGTGACCTTGACTAAAATGCTCACACATACATCTACCACATGGCCTACATCATCGATGGCTCAGAGGTGGTTTTACTTTGTTGGGGTAGGCTACATTGGGTTGTGGGGTTTCTCTCTCTCTCTCTCTCTCTCTCTCAGATTTTCACATGGCTCCTCACTCTTTGGAGCCTCACATCTTCTCTTGTCTTCAGTCTTCTTGTCGTGGTGGCAGCTTCTCTTCATGTGTCCATGTCTTCCTCTTCTTGTCGTGGTGGCAGCTTCTCTTCATGCGTCCATGTCTTCCTCTTCTTTCAGTCTTCTTGTTGTGGCAGCTTCTCTTCACGCATCCATGTCTTCCTTCAATGCTTCCTTTAGCTTTTCTTCTTGGTGTGGATCTTCCTCTTGGAAAGAGATCTTCTTCTTTCATGGCTAGGGCCATGAGCTTGTTCGTCAGTTTTCTTGCTCCATGTGAGCATTATGTTTAAATGTGAGCTTGTCCGTCAGTTCTTGCTCCATGTGTGTGTGAGCATTATGTTTAAATGTTTTGTTGACAGTTCTTTTGGGCTTTTGATGTTTATCTTGTGTCATTATGCAATGCAAACCCAAATCTATGTGGGAGGTCTTACCTCTTGCCTTATTCTGGACAAGGGCAGTGTCTGATCCCATTTTTACATTGATGTAATGTGCCCAATACATAATGCATATAGCATTCATTCTTATGCACATTCCCAAATGCAACTCTGGCTGTGAATAATCTTGAATTTGAGTGTGATTTGTAGACATTAACCAAGGGTTAAATGCAAAATGATGATTACCACAAATTTATCAGCATAATTTTACCAGAAATTACATTAAATCAAGGGTAACCAATTTGTACAATGGTTGGAGTATCAAACCATCTCTGAATTGCAATCTGAAGTTATAGGGATCTGTATTAGATACCTAATGGTTAATTTGAACCCTCAATTATACTAAAAAATAGTGATTAGCAGCACTGATTAATCATTGATTAGTAACTTAATCCTTTGTTTTGTGTGCAGAAAACAGAGTATGCGGGGAGCCCAGATCTGAGGCCTTAGAGTTCAAATGAGCTCGAATGCTTTCAAGGCCATCAATAGAAATTAGTCTAGTAGAGAATTAAGCCAAGAAACACAAGATTTGACCGAACATTGAATGCTTAATCTCTGTTTTACCAAAGTCACCTGCAGATTTGATGAAGAGCTTGGATCTCACTGTAGACTTGATCAAATTAAATTCTGACTTCACCAGCTTGTAGAGAACCCTTGAAAACCCCTAGGGCTAATAAGAGGATTTAGACCCATTTGATGTGGAGCAGTAGAGATTTTAATTTCTCCTCAGAAAAACGGCGCCTGCAAATTAGCAAAAATTGTGAGCTGTGGTAGGTGGTTTGCTGTGCTGGTTCGCTTGGCTAGAGCCAATGAAGTAGCTATGTTGGGCTAGAAGCATTTTCCCTAATGTTTCTCCTGGAGGGAGATCAAGCCCCTCCACTGGCTGGGGGTATAGAGGGCTAGTTGAAAATAACTAAAAAAATAATTATTTCTTAATTATCTACTAATCTTAATTAGTTAGATAATGGGCTCATAAACTTGATGGATTCTAGGCTAGGCTCTGATACCATGTTAAAATTACAGCAATGTGATGAGCTATGGTGGATCAAATGCTAGAATCAATATCATTAACAAAGAGATTAGATGATAATTAAGATGTGATTAGTGAGCAATTAACTGATAGCATGGATAATAAAAAACCAACAAATTCTCATTAGGCCAATGCCTCAATTTATAGAGTTTGCATCCAAGCATCCAATCCCACTGATTTCTCCTTGATTCACTCTACCCCTTTTGCTTGATTCTCTCCACCTCTCCCAGAATATCTCCACACCTCCTAAATCTCCTCATGCTACCCTTTATTCTCTCCCAGTAGATTCTTCTCACCTTTTCACAGGTTCTCTGACATTTACAGATTCTTTTTTACAGCCTCTAACCAAGGGCTTATTCCCGCACACACCCTATCACTTGTATATTTCAACAAAAAGCCCCTACATCAAGGCATAGAGATCCATTACAATTCCAAGTAGCAACTTTGAGTGTAGCCCCATAGGTCTCGTGCCGTCATGAAGAGCGCCTCTCCATAATCACCACTCTACCATCTCTATAGAAGGCCACTTTCCCTTTCTCTCGGGCTGCCCTTATCTCGGGCATAACTTCTTTCATGTGGGCAAGTTGCGAGAGTGTGAGGTCATCTCCAAGAAATATTCCAGTCTTCTTGAGTGTAGGACGTCTCTTCAAGAAGTCCTTCGCTTCCATGGAGGGGAAACGAATGATAAGTGCTCTCTCCTTAGAAGATTCGCCACTACCTTCTCTCTTCTTTCCCACTCTCCATGCCTTTGTGTGCATGGCTTCAATGCCCATCATAGAGAAGAGCTCATTGGTTTCCCCTTCCGCATCATCACGGTCTTTTAGACCGGACACTCGTACATGTAAGGCCCGGGTCTTCCTCCTTTGCTCCTCTTCAAGGGTCATGTTGATGATGGTGGGAGTGGCGATTCTTTACCTTTCCCTTTCTTGGCAACCTCGATCCATTTCTCCGCCTCGTCCATCTTCTTTTGTGTCTCTGTGAAAACACCTCCACCCATGAAGATGTCTTCTCTTTATGTCGCTCCTCCTCCTCTCGAACGATTTTGTTCCTTGATGGTATTCAGCTCTTCAATAAAGGAGGGCTGAAATTTTCCATCCTCAAGCTTGCCTTCTGAAGTGGCTTCTAACTCCTTTTTGAGGGCTGAGATTTCACCCGCTTGACATTTAGCATGCAATTTGGCCTCCAGTAGTTCCTTCTTTAAGGCTGAAATCTCAGCCTCTTGCTTGGATGTTCTCTCTTCGAGCTCTTGGATTTTGTCAAATCCCTTCTGGAGTTTGGAGAGGCAGTTTATGATTGCGGTAACGAAAGAGTCGACCATCTTCTTGTTTTCTTTTGATAATTGTGCTGAGCTTGTCCTCCACCTTCACGAGCTCCTCTTTAACTCCGGTCTTGGCCATGACTTTTTACAGTACTTCCCATAGCCAATGGAATGCAAATTAATCCATGACACCTGCGCGCAGCGCGAAACAGCAGCAGCAGCAGCAGGGGGAGGGGTCAAGCCATGTAGAGAAAAGAGAAGAGATTCAGCAGAGAGAGAGTTATGTTGCTGCCTTGGGGGCCTAAGGAAGGGTGGGTGGGAAGAGGGACGGGCAGCGCAGGTGGGAGAGAGGTGGGCGAACAATAGAGAGAGAGAGAGAGAGAGAGAGAGAGAGAGAGAGAGAGAGAGAGAGAGAAAGAAAGATCTATTAAGTATCTACTACTAAAGACCCAATGGACCTATGAGAAAGAAAGATCTATTAAGTATCTACTACTAAAGACCCAATGGGCCTATGAGACCAAAGTGATACAATAATGTCCATGGCATATTTCATCATGGAATGGAAAATAAAATAGAAACAAAACATAAACATAGCTATCTCACACCGGGGTGATACAAAACTGTCCATGGAAACTCATTATGGAATACTAGGAACATAGAAACATGAGAGAAGCATTAGCTCTGAGTAGATGGTATACCACTCGCCAAAATATCAAGCATGGGTCTAATGAGTATGGCTGAGAGGTCTCCCTCAGCTATGTCATGTGGAAAGGTAGCTCAATGGCGGTGGAGCATGTCCTAGATCTGGAGCTGATGAGGGGATCGTGGCCAATGGCGGGGGGGCCGAGCGAGCGAGAGAGAGAGAGAGAGAGAGAGAGAGAGAGAGAGAGAGAGAGAGAGAGAGAGAGAGAGAGAGAGAGAGAGAGAGAGATGTGTGTGTTTAAGAAAAGAAAATTAATTTAATTTTTTGAAAAAAACCCTACCCCTCCCCATCCCAAGTGGCAAGCTCCTAAATTTTTTTTAAGAATTTGCTATTTTTATTTGAACTTCTTTGGAAGTTATTTTTTATTTAAATTTCCTTTTTTCCAATTAGGAAAACTCATACGTTTCCCCCCTCTCCATGTCCCCTTTATTAGCAACATAACCTATGGTCCTTGTGTGCGCCGACCTTTCTTTATCATCCTCACCATTCTCTTGAACCTGTTAGCCAAATATCATATGCCCATTTGCAACACTAAATATACCACCCTCAGAGAAAAGTATTGTGTAACCTATTTGTTTGAACAAGCGGATGCATCTGAGAGAGCAAATCAAATAACTCTCTCTAGCTTATTTGCTTTTGTAGTTCATTATCTATTCTAACCATGGAATTAATGACAAGACATTTTGCAATGCACATGCGAATCTTTTGTGGGGGGGCCAAACGAAGACATGTCAAAAACTGCTTCTTCTACAAGCTCCTTGGTTTTCATGATGGCTTCTGCAATGTGCCTCTCTCAACCTCATGGATATTAAACCTCTGGTGTATGAATATCTATGTTAAATGTGCATTTCTCAGCATACGATAATATACACAGGCCTCATAACATGCTATGCAAACAAGAGGTCTTGCGACGATAAAAACACCCTAAGGAACCATAACCTTTAGCTAAAATCCCTATGCTAGAAATTCTTTGTGATAACTTGCTTACAAAACAAGACAATCTCTCTCTCTCTCTCTCTCTCTCTCTCTCTCTCTCTCTTAAAAAAGTAATTTATAAAATTTAAATTTAAAGTAACATAAAATAACCTGAAAGGTAGTTTTAAATTTTTTAAATATAAATAAAATAAAATAATACCATAAAATTTTAAAATATCTTTTTTGGGTATAATCCCATAAAATTTTTAAATTACTTTTTGGTTATTTTATGTTATTTTCAATTATAAAAATTTAAAATTAGTTTTTTAGAGAGAGAGAGAGAGAGAGAGAGAGAGAGAGAGAGAGAGAGAGAGAGAGAGAGAGAGATGTCTACCTTGAAGTCGGTTATTACACACTAGGACTGATTGTGTGTCATTTGTGTGTAGGTAGAGAAGATTTGAAGAAGCACAATGATTTCACATTGTCCACTCGGTTTACATGCTTATTTTCTTTTATGTACATGTAAGTGTATATGTGTGAAGGAAAAAACGTCAAAAGTACAAGGGAGCTTATGCTGGTGTGTCTGTGTGTGTGTGACAATGAGAGGCAGATCTATACCCTTCTAATGTGTTAAACCATTAAATGCAATCAAATATGGTTTTCATGCTTGACTTTTTTTTTTGTATGGAAAGGAAGAGTGTGTGTGTGAATAGAGAGCATGATATTTTTTGAACTTACACAGGTAGCAACTCTGCTCATGTTCATTAGGTAATTACTTTCTTCTATAGGATTATGCAATGATGGTATTGTGCATTTTATCTTGGAACTATGTACAGAGAGAGCACGAGAGAGAGAGAGACTATATGCATGCTCTACACTGAAGCTATCTTTCAAGAACATGCACAATGATTTACTAACACACCATATTCATGAGGAAAGTATTGTTGTGAAGCAAGCTAGGAGGGCCCGAAAGAGACCAGCCTCCCCATCCTCTTCACCAACATAAACCCCGGCCTCTCCAAAACCTCCCCACCACCAACAGACCCACTTTGCACAACCACAAGCAACCAATCGGTACACCAACATTGACATCGACAACCACGCAACACTGCTGTCGACACGAAGCAATCGACAATGAGAAGGTGCTCTCATTTGGCCGCTATATTAGCATTCTAGCAAGCATTGATATTTGCCATGTCGATGTCCACTGGTAAGTGCAAGTAACCACTTCACCCACCTTTTACTGCTTATTTTGACTCCCCATTGAGTGGGCAAATTGCTCCCCACACAGAGGGTAGAGATAGTTCAATTCTAGGGCTGTTTGTAGGTATCCTCCTGAAAAGTCCAAACACATCTTCTTGGATAGTCCAAAATCCTTTTCGACCATGCCATCTCTAAGCCACTTCACGTACACTTGTTGGCACTGACACAACACTGCTCACATAACGACCGTGCACTTACCCAAAAACCTAATGACTTAATCCATTGCGCATAAGGAACTTGCGTGCACACATCATGGTGTATGGCACCACATCCACTTCGTTAGCCCTCTGATGGGAGCCTAGAAAGCAGCTTCCAGATCTAATCACCGAAATGCCCCTCACCATTTAAGACAACTCTTTCTCCCTCGACCCAAAAATGCTCCACACACTGTGTGAGCCTACTTCATGACAAAATCAAAACACCCCTTTGCAATCTCTTTAGGGTCACCTACTTGTCCACCAAATGCCATACCATATTCCACTTTAGCCCCTTGACAAGGTCAGCCTCACGCCTCGATTCAAATGGGGCTAAATTTGACAACATAGTCATCCATGGGTGCCACTGGCCCATGTGCTCACCTTTCTCGCTCACCAGAAGGCCCGATATCACCACAACATGGTGTATCCTTGCCAAGTTTCTCTTTGGCCAACCGTCAAATTGGGCCAAAGCCTTCATCGCTTAGCTCGAGAGCTCTTACAAGAACTTGACAGTTAAGATACATTGTGTACACATGCTCACAAAGATCCTTTGTCATGCCATTTACAAAGAGCTTCCTGCTTTTGTGCCTTGCCCAACTTGTTTGTGCCTTGTGGCACCACGTTTCACCAACACTCCCAAGCCACACCCCCTTTCAAAGAAACATAAAAACGGGAGCCATCTTGTACTCCATCGAGGCTGGCCACTTGCCATTGGCTCCAACCCCAACTACAACTTCAACCTCTTGCCTCCACCATCTCCGCATCAAGAAAGAGGCATAAAGCCCATGCCAAAAGATGCCCATCAAGAAAATCAACTAGTGACCCATGTGGATGGCTCCCAAATCAGTCCCAATTCCCACTTCGGCCCCACTTCCATCACATCATTGCTTTTTGTGGGGAGATCTCCACTTGGATGCATGGAACCGACGGCTCCATATACCACGATTAGGATGCCCATGTATTTGGGCAAGATAGAGGCTTCTTCGGTGGCATCTTCAGCGTGCTCGTCGGTACAGATGGAAAGCTAGTAGCCCTGAGTACATAGGCACATGAATTGTGCTTCATGGAAAGAATGCTAGACTGAGCAAGAACCAGACTCAATGAGGAATTCAAAATAACATAATCAAAGGCATGCATGAAAATTGTTGGCATGGGGCATGCATGCTGTGTGCGAGAATGGGATTCGATTTTGGAGTGCCTTAATAAGGTGTAGTGGAGATTGTGGATGTGATTGGCAAAGGCATGAGTGCACCGATGGGTTTGGTGTGTAGTGGGATTTTCTTTGGGGTTTGTGGGTGGCTTGGTGATTGGGCTATTCGACAATGTACCAGCAAACAATCCGAGTTATACCAGGTCTACCCTCCACGGGACCACTCTACCCACACAGTGGGGTGAACTCTGCATCTCCCTCCTAGGCACCAAACTTGTCTACATTTGTTTCAATCAAGCGAGGTAGAGCTGCCCAAAAGGCCAAAGCAACACCGCATGTCACCATGCTTCAAGTATGCCGACCAAACATCCACAAACTCTTTAAAAGGAGGCTCACAATGGCACTTGGATTCATTCGGCCATGTTGGGCAAGCCACGTATAGTTCATAGCTTATCAAGGCTTCAGCCCACCTCGGTGTCTTAAAATTCTTCCATTCTCATGCCCAACCTCAATCACATCCGCCTTATATCGGGCAACGTCATTATACATCAACTATCAATTTTCTATCCTAAAACCATGTGTAAGAGTCGAAGAAAGGAGACAATAAAGTGTTGAAGACAACAATGTGTTGGAGTTTTGACTAGATGAAGCTTCTACATGGGCCCACTTTTTATCCAATGCCCATGCACACCACCCTATATCCTAGGCACCAAACTTGTCTACATCTGTGCCCATCAAACGAGGTAGTGCTGTGTCTAAAAGGTCAAAGCAATGTTGCATGTTGCCATGCTTCAAGAAAGCGGACCAAAGAGCCACCAACATTTTAAAAAGAGGTTCACGATGCATCCGGATCCATTTGGCCATGTCCTGCAAGCCACACATAGTTCACAGCTTATCAAGGTTTCAATAGTCCATCTGGGTGTCTTAACATTCTTCCATTCTCATGGACAACCCAAACGGATTCACACTTGTCTTATTTGCTAGCCTCGTCAAACATCAACTACCAATTTCCCATCCCAAACCATGTGTAAGAGTCAAAGAAAGCAGACAAAAGTATCAAAGAAAGCAGTGTGTTGGAGTTTTCATTAGATGAAGCTTCTACACGGGTCTACATTTTACCCAATGCCCATGCACGCCACCTCCAATATCCATAGGCTCTGCATGTAATGGACACTCAGGCATTTTTCTTTCATGAACATGCATTGAGCCTCATCATCGATAATTGTCCAGGTACATTTCTCGATGGGGGGACCATCGCGGGTGTAAGCATGGCCCATGGTACAATCCATTGCATGGAACTTCTACAATCAGCAAGACTCTTCCATGCCTCATCTTTGACCACCCTACCTAGTCAATGCACCCTGTCTCCAACCCACATGCTTGACACTGCCAAGTCTATCAAGCCACAGAGGCATGCATAGTTAGTTTCTTTCGACTAATATGGTTTCGCCTGCCCGGAGGGACGATATGGCTCCGAGAGGGGGACCTATCGCGTAAGACGCTTTGCCATCTCACCCACACAAATATGCACTCATCTTTTGTAAGATGACATTAGAATATATAAAGCAGTCTTACCACCATGAGCTCAATATCAAATAGGGAAAGTCTATGGACTCAGTGTACATAATTGCTTAAGACTATAATACATGCCACACCATTTTTAAGTTTGGCCGACCTAGTGTGAAAACTAGTTGCTTGTATATAATTCTTTTTTGACAAGAAATACACAATCATTCCCTTGCAATGGTTTACTTATGAGCTCTCTGTCTTCCATCTTTTTGCTTGCTTGTATAGTTTTGAATTCATGATTGCTTGATGGATGTATGCTTGAGTGGCTTTGAATGGATGTATATATAAGTCATTTTTGGCAATAAGAAAAATAGAGTTATTCCCTTGCAATAGTTTACTTATGAGCTATGCTTCTTCCCTTTTCTTGCTTGCTTGTATGATTTCGAATTCGTGCTTGCTTGATGGATGCATCCTTGAGTAGGTTTGATTGTAGGCTTCCCTCTTCAATTATCATCTTCTTCCCCTGCTTTTTGTGAGAGAGAACCATCATGAAGGATCCTCTCTTCTTGCCTTCATGGCCTTGTAGAAATCTTCCTTCACCCCTTTGGCAAGGAGCATTCCAATGTGACAATGGAGTGATGGCATGATGGACGAGCTAGTGCACCCACATAGAAAGTGGGGTTTATGGCTCGAAGACAAGAACCAAAGTCAAGTGCTTATCTTAGCCCTGCCAAAGCATGTGTCGCTGGGTCTTGCCTTTGAGCCGCAAATGCAACTTCCCATGTGGGTGCACTAGCTTGTACGTCGTGTCCTCGTTCCCTTGTCACATCGGGTGAAGGAAGAGCTCTCAATGTGACAATGGAGTGATGGCATGACGGACGAGCTAGTGCACCCACATAGAAAGTGGGGTTTATGGCTCGAAGACAAGAACCAAAGTCAAGAGCTTATCTTAGCCCTGCCAAAGCATGTGTCGCTGGGTCTTGCCTTTGAGCCGCAAATGCAACTTCCCATGTGGGTGCACTAGCTTGTACGTCGTGTCCTCGTTCCCTTGTCACACCGGGTGAAGGAAGAGCTCTCAATGCCTAGATGGAGACAAGAAGAGAGAATTCTACGTGACGGTTTTCTCTCACAAAAAGTACGGGAAGAAGAAGCTAATCGATCAAGCATGGATCCATCAAGTAAACATGAATTCAAAAGCATACAAATAAACAAGAAGAGAGAAGAAGTGATTGAACCATGAGAGTACCACGTTAGCATCCTTTTTGCCATCATAATTTTAAAATGAAGAGGCTTTTGTGACTAATTTTCTTGACATTGGGTCTATGGAAACCTTGCTAGCATTTCTCAAGTATATCCTCTATCCTAATCCACAGTGGTTCTATGTAAGATAATCCATGGACACATTCTAGTGAGGACTTTACATTAGTATCAGATCTCGAATTTTCCCAAACTATTGCAAAAGAATAATTGTGTATTGCTTATTGTCCAAAATGAGTTTTATACAAGTGACTAGTTTTCACACTAAGCTGACAAAACATAAAAATGGTATGGCCTCTATTACTAGTCTTAAGAAACTATGTACACTAAGTCCATACACATTTCCTATTTGATATTAAGCTTATGCTAAGGTTGCTTTATTTGTTTCAGTACCATCTTACAACAAACAAATGCTCGTTCGCACGGTAAGATGGAAAAGTGCCTTATGGTAGGTTGGGTAAGCAAAACCATGTTAACCAACGGAGTGGTTAACACTAGGCTCACAAGTTCATGTTTATGTCTCTAGACTTATGTGTGGTGATTTGTATGATTTTGGAGCCCACAAGGCTTAGATTTCCTTGCATTTAGCCAAGGAATAGCTTAGCGATTGTGATTAGAAGTGAAATCCACTCCGAAAACATGAGTATTAAGTTTCATTGGATGTGGATTAGAGTGTGATAGTTAATTTTTGTTCATGCTTTTCATTTTTTTTTAATGCATTGTTTGAATTGGTAGCTTAGAAGCATGTAAAATCAACCAAAAATTATATAATTACTTATATAATAATTATTAATTAAGATTAGGATCCTATCATTCATTCTATATCAAGTCCAAAAAAGCCTCAAAAAACTCTAAAATCCAAGCCAAACGAGCTCTTGGATTAGGAGAGTCCATAGTTGTGTGGAAAAAAAAGACGTGAGTCAACATATGTAAGTCTAGAGATGTGAGTCAATAGACGTGGTCACGCGAGTTAATTAGACATGAGTTTAGAGGTAGGTACACCTAATATTGTACCAACCAATTATTATTGCCTTGAAAACTTCTAAGGACATCTACTCATGTCCTTTAAGGATTTTCTTGTAATACAATCTATACTAGCTTTAATTTTGAATGAAAATTCTTGTCCTTTGTAATTATTGAAACATTAAAGTATAATTATTATCCAATAATTGCACACCAGTCTCACCATAGGCCTTACAAATTAAATTGGGTATCCCAAGCAAGCTTATTTCATAAAAATAAAGTATGTGAGAATCCAGGTGTAAGTCTACAAACACGAGACGAAAGACTCCAAAACTATATGTTTTTTAGAGTGTGACTTCCTAATCAATCTCGGACAATATTTAGTGATCCCAATAGCTTGAAACCAACGGACAAATAGAGGTAAGCCTTAGGCTAGTTCCCGATAAGAACGCCAAATATGTTCAAGTTAAGATCTTACCTTAATCTTACCGAAGCATGTGGCATTGGATCTTGCCTTTGAGCCACAAGTGCAACTTCCCGATGCAGGTGTGCTAGCTTGTTTATGGCATCCTCACTCCTATAATAGGTCTCACACAAAAGGTGAGGGATGAAGAAGCTAATGGAAGAGAGAAACCTACAAGAAAACCTATCTAAGTAAGCATCCATCTAGCATGCATGAACATACAAAGCATACAATTAAGGAAGAAGAGGTAAGAAGGAGAGCTCACAAGAAAACCATTGCAAGGGAATGATCGTGTATTTGCATATTATAAAAAATGACTTATAAATAAGTATTAACTTTTCACACAAGACCAACCAAACTTAAAAATGGGCCGATCTCCATTATAGCCTTAAACAAGTATGTACACTAAGTTTGTAGACTTTCTCTATTTGACATTGAGCTCATGGTAAGGTTGCTTTATATGTTCCAACGTCGTCTTATAAAAAATAAGTGCCCATTCACACAGATAAGATGACAAAGCACCTTCAGACGATATTAACCAATGGTATTCAAGCCATGAGCTTGGAAGGCCCGAACAAAGTACCAAGCGCCATCACTAGGAAGAAGAATTTGAAATCGGGTAATTGAAAAAGAGCATAGCTCATTAGAATAGGATTTGTGTAAGGCTCCTTGGCTCTAAGTTGTGGCGAGAATGGAAAAGAAGGTGTGCATGTGGGCCTTCACATATTTTGTGTGGTGATGATCATGTGGAGTGCTTAGATATGGAGTTAGATCTCAATGAGATGCACGTGTGCATTGAATACTTTGAAGGCTATAAAACATTGTACTTGGAAGATCTCACTCCAAGAGTATAAGTGCATGATTACCAGTATGATGTTGATGTTTTTAGTCTTGATTTTTTTCTTTCGTGCACTTAGTTATCTTATGGCATTCACTAATCTCAAACCTACAACCTTCTCTACCTCTCTGGTTTATTGTATGTAAAAAGCTTGCAATTGATGGATACAAAGTAATAGAACAAGTTGATGCATGGAGATAATGCATTCAACATGGATTCTATTGGTGCTTGTGAGATGATTACCAACGCAACTACTCAACCACTCAATATAAAGACTAAGGTGCTGCTTGAAACCTCCCTTCATTTGATCAGAGCCTTGGTTGCGGTTTTTCCATCCTTAGCACTTACCTTGGCATCCCCTGACATGTCGCATTTATCTTAGCCTCCATGTCACACGTGCATTGTGATTTAAGTTTTAACTCTCAAGTCTCAACTCTCTAGTATCTATGTTTAAGCTTCTAAGAATGTTATTGCATTTGCGATTGTGTTACATGTAGGTTGGGCATGAAAATGTCATTCAAGTCATCACAAACAATGCGTCCAATTGCCCTGTCTACATAACAATCATCTGCTGGACCCTCCTCCCTCCTTTGCCTTATGAGATCCACTATCACGTACCTTGAAACGTAACCAAGAGAAAAACACTTGTTTATTATGCTACCACCTCTGTCCCTTCTTTATTGCTGACTCCTTGATGTATCAAATAGCAAGCTGTTGCAAGTTCTAGTTTTTGCTTTTGAACATGAAAGGAGCACCCATCAAGATTCACATCCCTGCTGCCCCCTGCCCTCTCTATATTTTGTTTTCCTTCTCCTACAAGTCTGTTTGTTTAAAGCAGCCTAGTCCTGGTTTAGGTTTTCGCTACTCACTACGAACTCGGGCATGGGACATTGCTGATTGAAAGAGATTTAGTGTTGGTAATGCCACCATCATGAAGCTTTCATAATGCTGGGGTTTTTACTGCATGTACCGGCCAAAGCAAACAGGTTGTAAAATGCTACTATGCAGCTTAAGTTCTTTCCCAGCACAAGAGGGGTACAGGGCGAAACTAGAGGACACATGACAAAGGCAAACACTCAGTAACTCTAATAGAATTCCATGTTGAATCTGTGCCTGAATTCCATCCACATTGCCCTCCCAGTGGTCTTTTAACCATTCTTAAACCAGGATTTGTAGCTTGCAAATCCTTGAAGAATGAAAAACTTTATTTAGAAATGATAAGATTGAGGATTTTTCCGGGCACATAAATTTTCTTCACAATTGTCTTGTCACCTATATGTTTGCTTAAAATTTTGTTCTCAAGAGCTGCTGCAACCACCACCGTTTCATCAGCTCCTACTGAAGCTTGGATAGTTCCTCTCGTCTTTCCATTGATTTGTATGGGTAGTGTAATCACACCCTCTTTCAGATACTCTTCAATTGCCTGGCATTAGGGCAAAAAACAATGTTAACAGAAATACTACTGCACAGCAAGATGACAGAAAGCCAAATCATTCTCAAGTGGTGCCCACCTTTGGCCATGGCTCATATGCAAGGCTTTGAGAGTGCCCGAGGCGCTGCCATAACTCTTCAGCTAAATGAGGGGCAAAAGGAGAGAGTAACAAAACGAAATTCTCCAAAACCGATTTAGGTCGATTGCCCCACTGCACAGAGAGACATGTTCGTTGTGAGCAGTTTATCTTTTCCCTTCTCAGCAGGTAACAATGCAGGAACTTACGATGTCTTCAAATGTTTTGACCAGTCTAATGTGCACAATCTACTCTACAAGCATACAGCAAAATCTCAACATGCCAAGAGTTCCAGGTGAACCTTATTTGCTGCGTTTATGAACTCCATCATAGCTGCAATAGCTGTATTGAAACGCATTTCTTCGACTTCTTCGGTTACCTGCCATGATATCACAACAGCAAGCCAAAGGAATACTTTGCTTTATCTTTGCTCATAACTTGTTTTGGCTAATTACGCACAAACATTACCACAGGCAAGATGAACCAAAATCATTCAGTACAGTTAACCTTCTGTATGCACTGATGCAAAGCCCGAAGCTGCTCGCGAGAGGGTTCATCTTCTGTCACAATAGAGCCTTCTCGAAAAGAACCTGAAGACGTGGGTAATCCAACGACTAGTCTCCATGCACGAGCTAAGAAGCGATGCACTCCTTCTACCCCTTTGGTACTCCATATTTTGGTATCCCTAGAAGGAATTAAACAGCTCGTTCAATACCTTATCATCAGAAACAGCCAGTTCACGTGAAATCGCACATTCAAGCGCAAAAACCAACTGAATAAGAACGAACTCAGTGTTTTCTATAAATGCTTGCTGTGTGTGTGTGTGATTGCAGTAGACATTTGTTTAGCTAAACATATCATGTTAAAAAATCAAGAATTTTCACTTTACAAACTCGGATCAAGGTCTTCTGGCTGAAGGTCAACTTTGAGTTGTTCCATGTCATATGCACACATTAGAATGGTACTACATGGACATGGTTCTCATTTGCATCCACCTTTACGCAGTATTCTAGGGCGTCCTAATTTCTCGGGATTCATATTCTTAATTCTCTATTATCCATGGACATGGGTGTTGGACACTACATGCAGCCATAGTATGTTTATGGTTAAGCTTCCCATGTATGTGTATGCCAGCTGTATCTACGAGACCCTAGCTGCAAAGAAGCATATTAGGCATTTGATGGATCTTGGAGAACCAAATACAATACATAATGCTATGGATATTTGATGGATCTTGGAGAGCCAAATGCCATAGCCTTTGTGAATTTCAAGTACATGTAAATAGATGGGGTTTCTTCAAAAATATGTGTTTAGATGCATACATTTGTGTGCATGGCTTATTTTTATTTGTGTCTACTGTTTTGTTTGCCTGGACAATGCCTGGATTTCATTACATGTGAAGCTCATGGATCTAGGGATGCTTGGATTGCATCCATGGGCTAGTATGTTGCATAATCTGTCTGCAATTAACTTGTAATGAAAGACTTGTACAGGAATAGCATATGTTTGAAGGCAACCCACTATTATGCGGGTTTTCTATCTCCATGCATGCATGGCAGTTCAAGTATTTATGGTTGGTGATCTTCTTCTCCATGACGAGAAACCCCCATGCATGCGACATGCAAGCTTTTCTGGCTACATACATGCAACATGCAATGCTTAATCCTCTCATGCACCTAAAAATATGGCATGCAAGCTCACTTTTCTCAAAAGTAAATCATGTAAGATCACTTTTCTCCAAAGGAAATCATGCAAGTTAGTTAACTCAAAAGTAAAGCATGCAAAGTAAGCCTTTCTACCAATTTCATCTACTCGAGTTGCTCTTTCCCGGTTAGCTACTCATGTTGACCCAAAAGGTCATGCACAGGTCACTCTCTACCACAGTTCTTCATGAGCAAGACTCTCCCTCCCTTTTCTTCTAGATGCCTCCTTCTCGGCTGATTTCAGCCCTATAAATGCTGATTTTCAGCCCCAGTTTAGCTCTCGAATTGGCCTTTGTGCAATTCTTTGCATAGTATTCTCCCAGCCATATTTAGTGTTCTCTCTCTCCAAAAACGCTAAGAAGCTGGCCGAATTCTTATTTTCAGAATTGAAGTTCTCCATTCAAGCTTGCAAAAGAAGAAGAAGACTTTTCCCGAAGACTGAAGTTGGGTTGCTGTAAATTCTACGTTGGAGAACCCTTTGGAAGTGCTAGGCACTTTCCTAAGGCTGATTTTTCAGCCACTGGGTGGTTGATGTTATTGTAGGTGGGCTACATTTACAGGAAGCTAGGCTTCCATTCTCTTTGGGATTGCTGGGCAATCTTGGAGAGGGGTGTTGGGCACCATATTGCTAGCTTGTAGATGGGCTACTTGTGAGTGAGTAAAACACTTCTGAGGTTTTCATTCACAGTTATTTTGGAAGAGACAGTGGTATATGGCTGGGCCATGCCACCCGTTTCATGTACTTGTGAAACTCCTACTCCCTTAAGGCAATACAAATCTTTCAAAAGGGGGAAGGGGGGGGGACCAGCCCATCTTCTGGTCCCTAGTCCTGTGTCATTTCTTTCCAGTATTTCCAAATTGTATAATCAATTGCCATGTATTTGTTTTAAGATAGAGATGTATGACTGTGTATGTGGGCATGGCAGTGGTGATCAGAGGATGGTAATTTTATGATTTAAGTGTTAAATTTTGAATAACCACGCACCCGTTTGTGACACTGGTATCAGAGCTCCGGTTCTCTTACTTTGCATAAGTCTTTTAATGATATTGGATAAGACCGTGTAGGAATCATTATCCGTGAGGGAAGGTTAGGATTCTAAGGTAGCCCTCGTCTTATTGTCACACTCTGAAAGGGAGTACCAACGGTTTTGGAGGCAGTGAGCGTGTTGGAAAGACCTTGTGTCCCTCGTGTCCATGTAGGGGCATTGTTGTACCCTTGCGGCCTATTCCGTATCATATTTAGACATGAGTAGAGACTGGTCTTGGGTAAACAAAATTGTGTTGCAAGCAAAACATTGTTTTGGACAGCTTTGACCGTGTTTTTGAGTTGTGTTCCCTTGCTTTGCTGTGAGAAGGGCAACTCCAACAGCCATGATGAGTAATTCTCCACATCATAGTGAGGTTATGTTGCAGCAATTATAGTCCGAAGTGGCTGAATTGAAGTCTATTTTGGCTATCCTGGAAATTCAGCATACTCTTGAGTCTCTGAAGAAGAGGCATAGAGAACCAACACCTCATGCATCTCAACGAGCCTCTTCATGATCCCATACCCGCTCTTGCTCTCGTGCCTATAAACGTTCTCCTTCACCTGGACAGAGTTCTTCTTTTCATAAAAGCCATGCTAAACCGAAAGCCCGTTCTCCTTCTCCCACTGAAAAGCCCTTAAAGAGATTGAAGACTTTCAAGGCTGGGGATCAAGATGTTAAGTTTGAATCTTATTATGGGAAACAGGATATTACTAAAGCTCTTTCTTTCATTAGACAATTAGAGGTTGCGTTTGTGAATGGCAATTTTACTCAGAAGTCTAAGCTTCGTCATGTGGGCATGTATTTGAAGGATATGACTAGCTATCATGACCCTGTGAAAGTGGAACAGCATAAGTGTGAGCATGGTGGTTGGTGAGCAAGATAAATGTAAGGTAAATTTTTAAAGATGCATACTTGAGAGTCCGAACAAAAGAAATATGTGTGGATAGCCCGAAGTATGAATGGGGACCAAGGTTTTTAAGTTTCTAAGGTTAACAAATCTTGGGTGGCCCTTAGAAAGTTTAATAAACTTTAAAGGGCCACCAAGATATTTATGGAGGGAGGGCTACTCCACTTTTGGAGTACACGCCTCCTTTCCATCTCTCTCTCTCTCTCTCTCTCTCTCTCTCTCTCGCTTTTTGAGAAGAAGGAGTCGACTGGCTGCGTGGAGAACAGGGTGGAACTGGTCGCCTATAGGAAGCCATACACACGTGTGCTGCAGGTACAGTTCTGTACGGACAGCCGGCGCATCACACAGTTCTACACATGTGTTGCAAGTACTATCTGGCTGCGCTACGTGGAGAGAGACTAGCTGGCGCATCACACAGGCGGATACATCTGTCCAGCTGTGCAAGCAGCGCATCAGTCAAGCAGCTGCCGGTACACACCTGTACGGACAGGTACAGGCGGGTACAGGCAGTCCTGTCCAGCAGGTACAGGCGGGTATAGTTCAGTCCTGTCCAGCTGCTACAGGCGGCGCATCACAAGGGCGGCTGCAAGTGCATACGGGTATAGACAAGTTCAGTCAGGGTGCTGCAGACTGACTGACGTAGGTGGCTGCAGGTACAGTTCTGAGGCGGCTGCAGGTGTAGTTCTGTATGGACAGGTACGGACGGGTACAGTCCAGCCTAGTCTAACAGAACAGGCGGCGCATCAGTCAGGCGACTGCAGGGTGAATAGTACAGACTGTTGGGGTAAAGACATTATGCCCACCCTTGTAGTGTGTACAAGCCCATAAGTTATAGTACATAGAACACTTAGTACTTTTAATGTACTAAGTGCACTGTGTGTACTAGAGCAAATATACATGTGTGATAGGGGAGTCACACACTCACACTTGAGCCTGCAAGGCCATAGGAGCCTGGCAGAGTCATCTTTGATGATGATGGACATCATGGACAACAACCAAGGGCTGTAAATCAGCCATTACAGCATCAAAACCAACCCTTAAATGGTGCTGAAAATGGTCCAAATGGACAGCCAGAGATGGCAGAAGATATCCCTATGGATATTCCACAGTTAGAGGAGATACCGGGCATGATATTTCAACCTTATGGCATGGAACAGGAGCCACAAAAAGGTGATATGCAGGCTGGACAGCAACCTGCAAATGATGGTCATTGGGTACGAAGGTCCACAAGACCCTCCAGAGCCCCTGACAGGTTTGTTCTAGGGGTTGACTACTTGATGCTCACTGACTGTGGGGAGCCCTCGTGTTATAAGGAGGCTTTACAGAGGGCAGACAAGGCTCTTTGGGAGCGTGCTATGAAGTCAGAGATGGATTCTCTGCACAAAATGGAACATGGAAGTTGGTGCATTTGCCTACAGGCAAGAAGGTTTTGCCATGCAAGTGGGTTTACAGGCTCAAAGTTGCACCTGATGCAAAGCCAAGATACAAAGCCAGGTTAGTGGCTAAGGGCTTCAAGCAGGAATATGGTGTGGACTTTGATGAGATCTTCTCTCCAGTGGTCAAAATGACCACACTTAGAGCTGTATTAGCTTTGGTTGCTCATGATGATCTGGATTTGATTCAGATGGATGTGAAGACTGCTTTTCTTCACGGTGATCTCCATGAGGAGATATATATACAACAGCCAGAGGGTTATGCAGTAAATGGAAAGGAGAAGCTTGTATGCAAGCTGAAAAAGAGTCTTTATGGACTCAAACAAGCACCAAGGGAATGGTATCATAAATTTGATACATTCATGCAATCCCAGGATTTCAGGAGAAGTGACATAGATCATTGCTTATAGACCAAGAAAGCTTTGGATGGCAGTCTATTGATCCTCATCTTGTATGCTGATGATATGTTGATTGCCGGCAAATCTCGTAAAGAGATGGATGCCTTGAAGAAGAGGCTGCATCAGACCTTTGATATGAAGGATTTGGGTGATGCAAATCACATTTTGGGTATGCAGATACTTTGGGACAGAAATCAGCATGTGTTGTATTTGTCTCAGAAGGAATACATTGGCAAAGTTTTGCAAAGGTTCAATATGGATGGGGGGAAGAAGACTAGTACTCCTTTGCCTCCATATGTGAAACTCAGTGCTATGGACAGCCCACAGTCGGATAGTGACAGGGCTGATATGGCCAAGATTCCGTATGCTTCAGCTTGTGGCAGTCTCATGTATGCCATGGTTGCTACCAGGCCGGACATTGCATTTGCAGTGGGAGTGGTTTCTAGATACATGGCCAAACCTGGCAAGAAGCATTGGGAAGCAGTGAAAGGTGTCATGAGATACCTGAAGGGCACACAGGATATGTGCATTTGCTTTGGTAAACAGGATGCATTAGTGCATGGTTACACGGATTCGGATTATGCCGGTCATCCAGATAACCGGAAGTCTACTACCGGTTATGTGTTTACATTCACAGGAGGTGCTGTGTCATGGATATCCAGGATGTAGAAGTGCACTGCCTTATCTACTACAAAGGCCGAGTATATTGCAGCCACAGAGGCTTGCAAGGAGGCATTATGGCTATCTCGGTTAGTGGTTGATTTGGGTTATACAGGGGATATTCCATTGTTGCATTGTGACAGTCAGAGAACCCTGTCTTTCATGCAAAGACGAAGCATGTGGATGTGAAGTATCACTTCATCAGAGAGGTGATAGAGAACAAGCAAATTCAGCTTGTTAAGATTCATACGGATGACAACCCGGTTGATCTGTTGACAAAGAGTTTGCCTCCAAAGCGATTTGCTCATTGCAGACACTTGATGGGCATTGGATGAGGCCAGTTTCAGCCTTGATATGGCCTTGTATATTATCATGTACATGCTGATTTTTTCTTTTCCTTCATTTAAGGGCACCTTGCCTTTAAGTGGGAGGTTGTTGGGGTAAAGGCATTATGCCCACCCTTGTAGTGTGTACAAGCCCATAAGTTATAGTACATAGTACACTTAGTACTTTTAATGTACTAAGTGCACTATGTGTACTAGAGCAAATATACATGTGTGATAGGGGACTCACACACTCACACTTGATGAGTTGACTTATCCCCACAACTCTCTCTCTCTCTCTCTTCTTCTCTGTGTATGTCTCCCACATGAAACCCTAATTCTTCTCCCTTTAACAGACACGTACACACGTGTGCTGCAAGTACAAATCTGTACGAACAGGTGCACACCTGTGCTGTAGAGTTGCTGACACGGGTTGCTACAAGTACAGACTGGTACAATCAATCCATCCGGTGCAGAACTGCGCATAACAGTTGGTAAACTCTGAACATATCTTTCTCTCTTTCTTTCCACTGGCTTATGTATGCTACAGAGTTGTTTCTTCTGGCCCTTTGTGAGAGGAGGGGTATGGCAGTTTGAAGGGTGGAAATAGAGTTTGACAATGGATTTGTAATTGGGCTGAGTTTGAAGCCATGAACATGGAACAACCAGATGCGTGCTCAAGGCTGCCCCGTTGTATTGTCTTGGTTGATTAGAGGAGACCACAGCGTGTTACTTTTGTGGGACACAGATCTGTAAGTGAATCCTCTATGCTAAGAGGTCTTGAGGGCTGCCAGATTGGACATGCAGGTTTACTTTCCTTAACTGGCTTTGTTGTACTCAGCTAAACTTTACATTGAATGTGAATAAAGAAATACCGAAAGGGGTGCCAAGTTTTGGGGCCAACAGGTGTCATTTTCCTTTTTGTTTTGGAGCATTCTAGCTCCTGTTAATTTGTTATTTGTCTCGATTACAATTGGATAGGTGACTGCTAGTCTACCGCACTTTGGTTTCTAACAGAGGCTGGTTTCAAGGTTCCGTTGCCGGGACCCATCATCAACTTTCTTAAGGGGGTGAGCTCGTGGTTGTCTCGAGGAAAGTCATTGCTGAAAAATTCAGCAGTATGTCAGACACAGAAGAAGAATATTTTTATGATGAAGAGGAAGAGCAAGAGGCCTCTCTTGAAAGAAATGAATCTGAGGATATTCTTGCAGGAGAACGGGCTGCAGAAGATGCACAATATGAGGATGTAACATAGCCAGAAGACATGCCTAGTAAAGAGGAAGATGATGCTCAGTTTAAAAATCGTTTGGCAGGGGTAATGGATGTCTTTATGTAGCTCACTCAAAGAAAGAAGTTTGCTGAATTTATGAGATCCCGTTTTGAGCCTAAAAAGAAGAAGAAAGTGCGTTCTAAGAACCCACCTCAGGGCAATAGTGGTGCCTTCCCACAGGATCCTTCTTTTGGACAGTTTCCGAACATGCAAAACACTTTTGGTGCAAACTCACAGAGTTCCTTTTTCGACCTATTCCACAGCAGTCTATGCATCCAGGCTATTTTGGTGGTGGCTCTGTGTTCCAATCCATGACTGGGGGTTATCCTCAAGGAGGCATGGGTATGCTAGGGAATTTTGGAGCTAGTTTTCAGCCTAGTATGCAAGGGAATATGTATGGTGGAATGCAAGGAAACATGTTTGGGGGCATGCAGCCTGGAATGCAAGGAAACATGTATGGGGGACATGCAGCCCGGTATGCATAGTGGTATGTTTGGAAACATGGCCGGAATGTATGGAATGCCAGGTGTGGGAACTGGCAATGTTGACCCTATGATGGGCATGAATGCTGGGGATAGCAATCTTGTGAAGTCACTTTCTTACAATGATCTAACGCCTATGGGTAAGGCAAAGGATTATAAGGAAGGGGGGGCTGCAGTGAAATTTGACACGTTCAGTGGGGCCAAAGATAACTAAAGGCACTTACCTTTTTACAGCAATTTGATGCTGCTTTTTCTAGTGGAAATTACACGGAATCCTCTAAGGTGAGAAAAGCTGCGACTTTTCTCAAGGGCAATGCATTGCAGTGGTGGTCCACTCTTCTTTTACAGGGCATAGCACCATCTAATTGGATACAGTTTAAACAGGTGTTCTCTTCCATATGGCTCACATCTACTTTTGAGGTGGATATAATGACAGCATGGCACAAGTTGGATGCATCGAAGTGTGAAAATCTTGAGGATTATAATAAGAAGTTTTAGGAAGCTTTACTCCCAGTTACTTCCTATCGTGCAGTGCCTTTGTCTGAGCAGGTGGAGAAGTATTGTTGTGGGCTGCCCAAGGAAGTGCGTGACTATTGCATAAAGACTCGAGTAACAAACATGTCGCAGATGATAGAGAATGCTATGACGGCAAACACGTTACTCACTGGAGTCTCATCTGGATTTAAAGGAAGTAAAAGCTCAAGCAAGAAATCTGAAAAGTCACGGCATGCTTCGCGTGATGCAAAAGGGTCTATAGAGAAGCGGTATAAGAAGTTACCAATGCCCAAGAGAACTCTTGAGGAAAGACAGGCTTTGATGGATGCTCGGAAGTGCTTTTACTATACAGAGGAGGGACATATGTCTTTTAACTGTCCCAAGCGTAAGTCCCAAAAGGACTCTGATACTAAAGGAGAGCCCAAGTCTAAGAAATCAAAACCTTCTGCAGGGTTAGTTCCTAATCTTGTTGGGGAATAGCCAGGTGGTGAAGAGACTGAGTTGTGCAGGGCATGGGGCAAAGTGAGAGATCAAAATGCCTTGATTTTCTTTGACACAAGTGCTAGAGCCAACTTTATTTCACCGGATTTGGCTGGCCGATTGGGGATCCGCGCAGAGGAGATGGGGCCTTTGTATGAGGCTAATATGGCTTGTCCTGGGTATGCAGAACCCGTTACTCCTATTATTGGGAAGCTCAGGCTTCATGTGCAGGATTATGTGGACAGTGAGGAGTTCTTCATCATGCCACTTGATGGATGTGATGTTTTGTTGGGTATGCCATGGTGCCATAGAGTACATGCGGTGGTGGATACATACAACAGGAAGATTACCTTGACTCATAGAGAGAAAAAGCATATTTTGGATGTAAAGCTTAAAGGGGAAGCTGTTCCTATTGTATCAGCTTCGGCAATTTCATCAGTAATGAAAAAGCATCTTTCCGCGTACTTGATTTTTGTAAAGGATGCAAAAGATGATGAGTCTAAATCTAATTTGTCTATGTTAGATAAAGACAGGACTGATTTCTTACGTGAGTTCCAAGATTGTTTTTCCGAGTCCTTGCTAGGAGAACTTCCTCCGGAAAGGCCAAAAGATCATGCTGTTGATCTAATTCCGGGGAGTACTCCACCGAATAGACCGCCGTACCGTGTTAGTGCAGCCTAACAAGAAGAAATTATGAGTCAAGTACAGGAGTTGTTGAATAAAGGGTTGATCCAGCCTAGCTCATCACCCTTTTGCTCACCTGTGCTCTTAGTACAAAAGAAAGATGGTTCTTGGCGCATGTGTATAGATTACAGGGCGCTAAACAAGAATACCATCAAGAATCGATTCCCTATTCTGAGGATCGATGACATATTGGACCGCTTACAGGGCTCAACAGTCTTTAGTCGGATAGACTTGAAAAGCGGGTATTATCAGATACGCATTAGACCCGAGGATGTGCACAAGACAGCATTTCGGACCACTTTTGGGCTATATGAGTTCTTAGTTATGCTCTTTGGTTTGACAAATGCTCCTGCCACATTTAACAGGATGATGGACAGGATTTTCCGGCCTCATAGAGCGTTTGTGGGCACATTCTTTGATGATATGATTGTGCATTCACGGAGGAGGAGCATAGGAAGCATTTGGCCACTGTGTTTGAAGAACTCCGGAAGCATAGGCTGGTCATTAATGGCAAGAAGAGTGAGTTCTTCTTGGAAGAGATTCACTTCTTGGGACCTATTGTGTCTAAGCATGGAGTCCGTATGGATCCTTCGAAAGTTGAAGCTTATCGGAGAGTTAAGTTGGCACTCTAGAAAACTCAGCAAAAGCAAAAGAAAGCAGCAGACTGTCACAGACGTGCATTAGAGTTTGCATTGGGTGATTGGGTTCTACTGCGATTTAAAAAAGCTAGGCTCAAGAAAATGAAGGGTAAGGAGCGCTTATTCCCTAAGTTGAGCATGCGCTATTATGGACCTTTTCAGGTATTGGAAAAGATTGGTGAGGTGGTCTATCACTTGAAGCTTCCAGATCACTGGAGGATTCACAATGCATTTCATGTGAGTCTACTTAGACCTTTCCATGGGGATGTGCCTGAGGATGTACCAGATGAGGCTTAGCCGGAAGTTGAGAAACTTGATGAGGTTCTTATTCCAGAGCAGATATTGGCACATAAGGAAAGAAAGGTACGAGGTAAAGTTTCCCGTTGCTATCTTGTGAAGTTCAAGAACTATTCACCGATGGATGCGAAGTGGATGGAGGAAGGTGACTTAACAGATTCACCTCAGGTTTTGCAGCTCTATCTCAATGCCTTTGAGTTGGAGCCGACTCTTCTTACGGCTCACTCAGGTTCAGCAAAGCATGAGTCAGGAGCATTGCCTGATGCTCAAGAGGGGGGTAGCAACTCCATTCCCTTGATAGAGACAGGCTCAGATGACATCTAGAGGTTGCTTGGTGCAGCTTTTGTCTCACCCGATGGTACTGGTTGACAGTACATCTGTTTATGGGACTTCTATGATATATGTGTACTAGTCACATTGGATGTTGTGGGTGTGTATGGTTCACAGTGGTATACAACTTGGACTACTACTACACCATTGGTTTGCAGTGAATGTTGTTACATATGCATGGCTTAGAGAGATTGGGACGCTGATCTTGCCATGTTGTACTTTTCACTTTAGATATTTTGTTGTATCACCAGATTGCAATCGAGGACGCTTGCCATTTTTCAAGAGGGGGGTATGTCATGACCTTGTGAAAGTGGAACAGCATAAGTGTGAGCATGGTGGTTGGTGAGCAAGATAAATGTAAGGTAAATTTTTAAAGATGCATACTTAGGAGTCCGGACAAAGGAAATATGTGTGGACAGCCCCAAGTATGAATGGGGACCAAGGTTTTTCAGTTTCTAAGGTTAACAAATCTTGGGTGGCCCTTAGAAAGTTTAATAAACTTTAAAGGGCCACTAAGATATTTATGGAGGGAGGGCTACTCCACTTTTGGAGTACACACCTCCTTTCCATCTCTCTCTCTCTCTCTCTCTCTTGCTTTTTGAGAAGGAGTCAACTGGCTGCGTGGAAAACAAGGTGGAACTGGTCGCCTACAGGAAGCCGTACACACGTGTGCTGCAGGTACACTTCTATACGAACAGCCGGCGCATCACACAGTCGTACACGTGTGCTGCAGGTACTATCTGGCTGCGCTACGTGGAGAGAGACTAGCCGGCGCATCACACAGGCGGGTACATCTGTCCACCTGTGCAGGTAGCGCATCAGTTAGGCGGCTGCAGGTACACACCTATGCGGACAGGTATAGGCGGGTACAAACAGTCCTGTCCAGAGGCGGGTACAGTTCAGTCCTGTCCAACTGGTACAGGCGGCGCATCACAAGGGCGGCTGCAAGTGCATACGAGTATAGACAGGTTCAGTCAGGCTGCTGCAGACTGGCTGACATAGGTGGCTGCAGGTACAGTTAGACTGGCTGACGTAGGTGGCTGCAGGTACAGTTCTGAGGCGGCTCTGCAGGTGCAGTTCTGTATGGACAGGTACAGACGGGTACAGTCCAGCCTAGTCTAACAAAACAGGCGGCGCATCAGTCAGGCGGTGCAAGGTGAATAGTACAGACAGGTACACACGTGTGCTGCAAGTACAAATCTGTACGGACAGGTGCACACCTGTGCTGCAGAGTTGCTGACACAGGCGGCTGCAAGTACAGACTGGTATGGTCAATCCATCTGGTGCAGAACCGCGCATAACAATTGGTAAACTCTGAACATATCTTTCTCTCTTTTTTCCACTAGCTTATGTTTGCTACAGAGTTGTTTCTTTTGGCCCTTTGTGAGAGGAGGGGTATGGCAGTTTGAAGGGTGGAAACAGAGTTTGACAGTGGATTTGTACTTGGGCTGAGTTTGAAGCCATGAACATGGAACAGCCAGATGCGTGCTCAAGGCTGCCCCGTTGTATTGTCTTGGTTGATTAGAGGAGACCACAGTGTGTTACTTTTGTGGGACACAGATCTGTAAGTGAATCCTCTATGCTAAGAGGTCTTGAGGGCTGCCAGATTGGACATGCAAGTTTACTTTCCTTGACTGGCTTTGTTGTACTCAGTTAAACTTTCCATTGAATGTGAATAAAGAAATACCGAAAGGGGCGCCAAGCTTTGGGGCCAACAGGTGTTGTTTTCCTTTTTGTTCTGGAGCATTCTAGCT
This sequence comes from Cibotium barometz, assembly GCF_041138505.1. Classification (NCBI taxonomy): domain Eukaryota; kingdom Viridiplantae; phylum Streptophyta; class Polypodiopsida; order Cyatheales; family Cibotiaceae; genus Cibotium; species Cibotium barometz. The sequence continues at coordinate 26,552,205 of NC_141108.1, forward strand.
CCTGTTAATTTGTTATTTGTCTGGATTACAATTGGATAGGTGACTGCTAGTCTACCGCACTTTGGTTTCTACCAGAGGCCGGTTTCACTAGCAATTGGTAGCTCGCCAAGATTTTTGAGAAGAAAGATGCAAAGTCTTGGAAAGACTTTAAAAATCAGATCTATGAGCAATTTCTTCCTCTTGACTTTGAGAAGGATGTAAAGAAAGACTGAGATTGGTTGTCACAAAAAGAGCATGAAAGTGTGTCTGCATATGTAGACAAGTTTTGGGTTGTTTTGCTTTAAGTAACACCCTTTATGAAGATTGCTAATGATGAGAAGATCCGGAAGTTTGAAAGTGGTTTCCAACCTATTATTAGGATGAGCCCAAAACTCTATCCTAATAGTACTTTACACCACATGATGGAGTCCAGAATTATTGCCAACAGTTTGGATACAAAGGGCACTGCCAAAAAGCAAGAGTTTAGCTCCTACAAAGCTACACAGAGGGCAAATCAAGAGCTGTCCAAGGGTGGTGGACAAGCTAAAAGTGGAGAAAGAGAGCAAAAGAAGAAGGGGTTTGACAAAAAGAAGCCGGGGGGTAAGAAAGATCACATCGCCTTAGTTTTGAGCAAATTAAGGAGTACCGAGAGCAAGATAAATGCTTCCAATGTGGTAGCAAAGACCACATGAAGAGGGAATGTCCTCAACTTATTAATGATGAAGGTTCCCATGCAGCCCCACCCTCTTCTAATGCAGTACTAGATGTACAAGGCAATACCTCAGCTCATCCAAATAGACGCACTTTGTTAAAGGCTTGGGGTAAATTGCAAGACAAGAATGCTTTGTTTTTGTTTGATCCCGGTTTTGTTGACAACTTCATTTCTATTGAGATGGCAAAAGCACTTAAATTGCATCCTGCGTAGTTGGACTTGAGTATGCATGTAGAGTTTTCTTTTGAAGGATTGAATGCACATGTAATGCCAGTGGTCGGCAAGCTTCGCATTCAAATTGGTAACTATGGTGATCATGAGCAGTTCTTCATAGGTCCAACCTCTTCGGGATATGATGTTTTACTTGGCATGCCTTGGCGTTTTTGCATGCTTCCAATACCATAATTTAAAGAGAAGATGCTTACCCTTCTCATAAGGGCAAGCAGTATTGTATTCATGCATGTACTACTGGTGCAACTATTCCCGTAGTAGGCCATGTTGCCATTAAAAAGCAAATAAAGAAGCCTATTTGTTCATACTTGGTTTTTGTCAAAGAGCAAATTAAGTCTAAAGATGGAAGCATATCTCATCTAGATAAGACTAGGGTAGATTTTTTATATCATTATGAAGATTGTTTTGCAGATGCCTTGCCTGGGCAACTTCCCCCGCAACGTCCAGAGGATCATTGCGTTGACTTGATCCCTGGGAGCTCACCTCCAAATCCACCCCCTTCTTATAGGGTGAGTGCAAGTCAACAAGAAGAAATCATGACACAAGTCAATGATCTTCTTAAGAAGTGTTTGGTACAACCAAGCTCATCGCCTATTTGCTCATCTGTTTTCTTGGTACAAAAAAAAAGATGGTTCATATAGAATGTGCATTGATTACAAGGCCTTGAATAAGATAACCATCAAAAATTAGTTTCCAATACCGAGAATTGATGATATCTTGGATAAGCTCCGAGGGGCATCTGTTTTCAGCCGCATTGATTCGAAAAGTGGTTATCATCAAATAAGAGTAGCTCCTCAAGATGTATACAAGACAGCTTTCAGGACTACATTTGGATTGTATGAGTATTTAGTGATGCCTTCTGGTCTTACTAATGCTCTTGCTACTTTCAACTGCATGATGGATCGTATTTTTAGAGCTCACAGAATGTTCACAGGAGATTTCTTTGATGATGTGCTAGTTTTCTCCAAGTCCAAGGAGGAACACAAGCACCATTTGGCTATTGTTTTTGAAGAGCTCCGCAAGCATAAGCTTTATATCAATGCCAAAAAAGAGAGAGTTTTTCTTGGTTGAAATTCACTATCTTGGCCATATTGTTTCTAAGGACGGTGTGCACATGGACCCTGCCAAGATTCAAGCTATTATTGATTGGCCTGACTTGACTTTTATGCATGAAGTCAGAAGATTTCTTAGTTTATGCTCATATTATCACAGGTTCATTAAGCATTTTGCTCTTTTGGCTAGTCAATTGCATGATCTCACAAAGAAGAAGATTGCTTTTGTTTGGGGTACTAGACAAAAGATAGCTTTTACAAACTAAAAGATGCCATTAGTCAATGGCCAGTTCTTACTGTGCCAAATTTGCATAAACCTTTTGTTGTGGAATGTGATGCAAGTGGTGATTGCATAGGAGCAATGTTAAATCCAGAAGGCCATGCTGTGGCTTTTGAAAGTTGATTGCAAGATGTAGAGTTACATAGTATCATCTATGAGAAAGAATTAATGGTTGTGATTCATGCTTTAACCATTTGGAAGCACTGTAGAATTAATGGCTGTGATTCATGCTTTAACCATTTGGAAGCACTATCTTTTAGGTGCTGAATTTATGGTAAAAACAGATCATCAGAGTCTCCAGCAGTTTCTCTCAGAAAGCAGATGCGGTGGGCTAATTTTCTTTCCATGTTTCATTTTCAGATTTTACACACTTCTGGAAAACAATTCAATGGCCGATGCATTATCTCGTAGGCCCAAGGTGAATGCTATCACCATTGCCTATCATGAGGATCTTTCATCTATGCCTCATATGTATGATTCTGATGAAGATTTCAAAAAGATATGGGCTGATTTACAGGCTGAAAAATCAGTCCACCCTTTCTCTATTAAGGATGGTTACTTAAACCGGCATGAAGCTATCTGTGTAGTCAAGCAGCTTCGTAAAAAGGTTATGGATGAAGCGCATACACCTCCCTATGCAAGGCATAGAAGTATTTTGCCACTACTCAAGCTTTGGAAAGATATTTCTATTGGCCTTCTACGCGGGGTGATATAGAGCAATTGTGTGGTATGCCAAAAAGTTAAGTATGATAGGCATAAGCTGCCTGGTTACCTTTAGCCTTTGCCTAGCAATGGATTTTATCACAGATCTTCCTCGATCTGCTTATGGTAATGATGCTATTTGTACTATTATTGATCCCTTCAATAAGCAAGCTCATTTTATTCCCGGAAGGAAGACTATCAAGCCGAATCATATGGCTCGACTCTTTCTTTTTCATGTCTTCAAGCATCATGGAATGCCTAAGTCCACTGTGGGTGACAGAGATCCAAGGACTACGAGCTTATTTTGGGGCGCTTAATTTGACAACATGGATACTAAGCTGAATTTCTCTTCTGCCTATCATCCCCAAACCGATGGGCAAAGTGAGTGTTTTTTCAATGGTGCTAGATCTACTCAAGTGCTATGTTTCTGATCAAAAGGCAGCATGGGAGAAGTATTTACCCTTACTTGAAAATGGATACAACAACACAGTGCATCCCTCAACTGGTAAAGCTCCATTTGAGGTCATCAGTGGTAAGGTAATACTTCCATCCACCCTTCGCACTAAGAATGAGATTTTTGCTGCTGATGAGTATGTTAGAGACCTGGATACTGCCTATGCACAAGTTCGGGCAGCCATACAACACTCTCAAGAAAAGCATAAGAAGGCTGCCGATCAGCATTGCGTCATATGGACATCAAAGAGAAGGACTGGGTTTTTCTCAAGTTTGAAAAGGCACGTCTCCGCAAGAGGCCAAGGCAAGAAGACAAGGCTCTCAAACTTGCCAACAGGTATTATGGTCCATTCTAGGTTATTCAAAAGATTAATAATGTGGTTTTTAGGTTGGCTTTGCCCAATCATTGGAAGATACATAATGCTTTCCACATCAGCTTGTTGAAACCATATATTGGAACACCCCCTTCTCAACCAGTTATTACAGAAGATCCACTAGAAGTGGATGAATTAGAGGAGGTGCTTCAACCAGAACAGATTGTCTTCCATCAAGAGCGCAAGCTTAAGGGCGGCAAGGTCATACGTAAGTATTTGGTTAAGTTCAAGAACTATCCACCTATGGATTCAAAGTGGATGCAAGAACAAGATCTTAAAGAATATCCCGATCTCCTCAACAACTATTTGGAAGCTTTTCAGTTGAGGACAAGTGTTTAGAAGCAGGGGGGATGTAACTACTCCCTAATTTCTCGGGATTCATATTCTTAATTCTCTATTATCCATGGACATGGGTGTTGGACACTACATGCAGCCATAGTATAATTATGGTTAAGCTTTCCATGTATGTGTATGCCAACTATATCTACGAGACTTGGGCTGCAAAGAAGCATGTTAGGCATTTGATGGATCTTGGAGAACCAAATGCAATAAATAATGCTATGGAGATTTGATAGATCTTGGAGAGCCAAATGCCATAGCCTTTGTGAATTTCAAGTACATGTAAATAGATGGGGTTTCTTCCAAAATATGTGTTTAGATGCATAAATTTGTGTGCATGGCTTATTTTATTTGTCTCTACTGTTTTGTTTGCCTCGACAATGCCTGGATTCCACTGCATGTGAAGCTCATGGACTCGGGGACGCCTAGACTGCATCCATGGGCTAGTATGTTGCATAATCTGTCTTTAGTTAACTTGTGATGCTGAACTTGTACAAGAATAGCACATATTTGAAGGCAATCTACTCTTACGTGGGTTCTCTATCTCCATGAATGTGTGTCAGTTCAATTATTTATGGTTCAGTTATTTATGCAACATGCAGGCTTTTTTGGCTACATGCATGCAACATGCAATGCTTAATCCTCTCATGCACATAAAAATATGGCATGCAAGCTCAGTTTTCTCCGAAAGAAATTATGCAAGTTAGTTAACTCAAAAGTAAAGCATGCAAAGTAAGCCTTTCTACCAAATTTATCTACTCGAGTTGCTCTTTCCCAATTAGCCACTCATGTTGACCCAAAAGGTCATGCACAAGTCACTCTCTACCACAGTTCTCCATGAGCAGCACTCTCCCTCCCTTATCTTCTTCTAGATGCCTCCTCCTCGGCTGATTTCAGCCCTATAAATGCTGATTTTCAGCCCCAGTTCAGCTCTCGAATTGGCCTTTGTGCAATTCTTTGCATAGTATTTTCCCATCCATATTTAGTGTTTTCTCTCTCCAAAAACACTAAGAAGCTGGCTGAATTCTGATTTTCAGAATTGAAGTTCTCCATTCAAGCTTGCAAAAGAAGAAGACTTTTCCAGAAGATTGAAGCTGTGGAAAGATCATTCTGGTTCTAGTTGCTGTAAATTCTACGTTGGAGAACCCTTGGGAAGTGCTGGGCACTTTCCTAAGGCTGATTTTTCAGCCACTGGGTGGTTGATCTTATTGTAGCTGGGCTACATTTACAGGAAGCTAGGCTTCCATTCTCTTGGGATTGCTAGGCAATCTTGGAGAGGGGTGTTAGGCACCATATTGCTAGCTTGTAGATGGGCTACTTGTGAGTGAGTAAAACACTTATGAGGTTTTCGTTCACAGTTATTTTGGAAGAGATGGTGGTGTATGGTTGGGCCAGGCCATCCGTTTCATGTACTTGTGAAACTCCTACTCCCTTAAGGCAATACAAATCTTTCAAGGGGGGGGAGGGGGGGGGGACCAGCCCATCTTCTGGTCCCTAGTGCTATGTCATTTCTTTTTAGTATTTCCAAATTGTATAATCAATTGCCGTGTTTTTTTTTTAAAGGACAGAGATGTATGGCCGTGTATGAGGGCATGGCAATAATCAGAGGATGGTAATTTTATGATTTAGGTGTTAAATTTTGTATAACCACACGCCTATTGGTGACATGAAGGATTAGCAGTGGATCCCCAGAAGGTGATCATCATAGTTAGGCTTCAAGCTCTGCACAACATCAAAGAATTGGGCAAGTTTCTTGGATAAATTAAATGGTGAAGAAGGTTTCTTTGTTATCTGGCACATGTGGCATGTCCACTATACATACTCACAAAGAAGAATGCTTAGTATATATGGAATTATAAATGTGAGCACGCATGCTGACATCTCAAAATGATGTTAGCAATAGCACCAATACTGCAACCCTTGGGATTGGGAGAGGGTATTTCATGTTTTTGTGGATGCGTTGGATGTTACAATTGGAACTGGATTAATGTAGTAAAGCAAAGGAGGATGGTTTCACCTAAATTATTATGCAAGCTTGTTGGTCATGACCACTCTTGGCTAGTTCAAGTGTGAACACAGCTTTCTCACAGCCACTTTTTCCCTGTGACTGGACACAAGTTTTTTCCCCGTGTGAACACACTTATGTGTGTTGGGCACTTTGCCCTAGGCTACTTTATGTACTCACATTGTACTTTCATATTATTATTGAGTACATATTTTCCAGCACTCTTGAGCTTCACTAGTTCTTCTCTCTTGCACTTGTGTGTGTGTGTGTATGCGTGCAGGCTTCTTCCCCCAAACCCAACATTAGTATCAGAGCAAGGTGTTGCTAGGGTTAGGGTTACCCCCATTGCCCTTGAGCTTCTCCTCTTGCTTCAGCCTATTGCACACATCAGAGCATTAGTGCTAGGCTGCATCCTGCATTAGGGTTAGGGTTTCTCCTACTATCCTCTGCATCAGACCTGAGCTTCCCTGTCACCACCTCTGCTATCGCCCTCAGTCACACCGCTGCCTTCGGATCTGCCTATACCGCCGCTGCCTATCAAATTCAGAACCGCCACCATCGTTGTTCGCCGCCCTCAGATTTGCGTTCGCCGCACTCAGATCTGCGTTCGCCGCCTTCAGATTTGCGTTCACCACCGTCTTTATGCCTGTACGGTTCTGCGCCGCTTGCAACAGCTCCACCCCAGCTGCCCGACTGTACCTAACAGAGGCGTTGTACAGATCTATGAATCTTGGCTTCAATCGTCTCCTCGAACTCTGTGCCAATAGTAACTAGTAACCACTTTGCTATTTTTTTAATTTCTTTTAAAAATTTCAGAAGTTGCTAAAAACTATTAGCAAATTGGCTGCATTAATTTTGGGACTTTTCATCATTGAGCTCAAAATTACAAAATTGACATACATTGGCATTGATTTTACCTGATTTGGTGCGTCATTGCACTAAAAATTTGGGGGCAAAATTTGACACCATTTGCAAGTCCTTTATAAACATTTGCAGGCATTTTGGGTGTTACAGGCAGATTCAGTTGACATTGGGGCATTTCCCCCAAATTTTTGGGTGTTACAGCATTATTACATCATAACTACTTGTTTGTACACACTTGTGACAGCCATGTCTAGGAACACTAGTGATTTATTTGGAATGCTTTCTGATGAGGATAAGTTGGATGGCACCAACTATCCTATGTGGGCATACATGTACTTGTTGCAAAGAATTTGTGGGTTTATGTATCAGGGGCTGATGTCAGGCCCATTGCTCCTGCACGAGGAGCAAGTACTTCAGGAACCATTGATGTAGGTGATGATGTATCTTCAGGTGGTGCTACATCTTCTGCACCTTTGCCACCCACTCCAGAACAGCTCAGATGGGATGCCAAGGATGCTTAGGCACATGCTTTGATTGCTCTTTCATGCAGAAGGCAGGTTATACCACACATTCATTCATGCACTTCTTCTAAGGGTGCATGGGATGTACTTGCTTCTTTGTATCAGGTTCGCAATGAGGCCCGTGTTGCCTATCTTCGCAAGAAGATTGAGTCTGAGCATATGGATGAGGGTGATTCAATGGACAAGTTCCTTAACCGCATCAAGGATTTGCGAGAGCAGCTCATCAACATTGATGAGGTCATTCCAGATGGTTCACTTGTATCTAGAGTGCTTCAGGGTTTTCCAAAATCCTATCAGGGTTTTGCTGCTATTCTTTGTCTACTCATGAAGGCATAGTTGTTTCTCGTACTGGTATGAACCCATTCGTACCTAAATACGAGTTTTTTTTTTTTCACCCCCTCCCAATTTTTTTTCCCCAAATGCTTAAAAAAATATAGAAACCCTGCTTAACAAAGATGCCAAATGCTCGCAATACTTCGCAACTTTTGTGTCCACTCAGTATTCCATATGGGGTTGTTGAGAGACCTAAAAAATCTGGCAAGGTAGACTGGTAGTGTACACTTGATTGGTAGGATGAGAGAATCTTGCTACATCACTTGGAGATCCCTGGTATAGGTAGGCTAGACAGTTAGATTCTCAAGTTATGTACGAGGGAGAAGATTTGGACATGGCCATTTTGATCTAGAGAGGAATCCCTAAACCTATCACCCTCGATGCACTGCTCGTATTTGTGCAAAGACGGTCCCTTAGTCATAAACGCTACACTGGGAGACCTTTGGTATTGCATTACCCATCCAGGTTCTTTTTTGGAGACAATCGGGAGATCCAATTAGGAGAGACACATATCCATGTTCTGGTTCCTCAAGCATTGTAGACTCCTCCCCTCCCAATCTTCCCTCACATTCAAGCTTGAAGCTCCATAGGTTGTAAGTGTTAAAAAAAAAACGTATTTTATCATACGGTATCCGAAAATTTCATATCGTACCGAAAATTCCCGTATGGTATCGTTTCGTACAATATCGTATTTTCGTACCGTGACAACTATGCATGAAGGGTAATCCAAATTTGTATATCTTTGATGAGTTGGTGACTCTCTTATTGCAGGAGCAGCAGTCTCGTTCTAATAGGACCACTATGCTTTCTGCTGATCAGGCATTTGGTGTCTTTGATCGAAACAAAGGTAGATCTGGGACTGCATCTAGTGGTAAACCTAAGGGCAAACCACATGCCCATTTAGATTCTACCTCGTCTAAAGAGGGTGACAACAAGAAAAAGAAGAGATGCAATTATAGCAGAAAACTTCGCCATCTTATTGAGGAATGTAGGAAGCGCATTGAGAGTGAAACGAAAAAGAAGCAGCAAGGTTTGGCTGCTACTGTGGACACTAAAGAAGAGGCTAACTTTGCTCACGAGGGATATTCATTAGTGGTTACATGTAGTTTGCCTGCTTCTTGTATGTCTATCTCAGCTGGAGATTGGTACTTTGACAGTGATGCTTCTAAGCACATCACTTCTTGTAGAGATCTATTTGCCAATTTACAGGATTCACCTCCAGGTGGCATAGTTATGTGTGCCAATGATGCCTCTTACTCCATTAAAGGCATTGGCAATGTGGAGCTAACAACATGTAATGGGGATAGCTTTACTCTTTGTGACACTTCATATGTACCAGGCATTAAGAAGAATCTCATCTCTGTTTTAGCCCTTGCATTATCTGGGTTTAAGGTTCAGTTTTTTGACCATTGTTACTCAGTGTATGACAACAGAGATTCGGCTTCTCTTATGCTTTCTGGGACATTATGCAGTGGCTTGTATAAGCTCGATATGTATGACAGGAGTACTTATTCTCATGATGCTATGCTTGCATCCACCACTCATGTGTTGAGTGACACTGAGTTATGGCATGCTCGGTTTGGTCACATGAACTTCCCATCTCTTGTACGCTTTGCAGAAGCAAGGTATGGTGCATGAGCTTCCTCCTATGCAGGTTCCCTTCAAGCATGTGTGTGAGGGATGCATCCTTGGAAAGATGCACAGGAATTCCTTTCCTAAAGATGGTGCTATGAAGGCTATCCACCCATTACAGCTCGTTCATAGTGATCTTTGTGGCCCCATGAGGACTCCATCTTTTGGAGGACACTTGTACTTCACGTTCATTGATGACTACACTCGGTTTTGTTGGGTGTATGGTTTAAAAATGAAGTCAGGTGCCTTTGCAACTTTCAGAGACTTCCGTCCCATGGCTGAAAATGCTTGTGGACACAAGCTTGTCACATTGTGTACAAATTGAGGGGAGGAATATTTGTCAAATGAGTTCACAGTTTACATGCAGTTACATGGTATTTCTCATCAGTGTACTACCCCCTCTACTCCTCAGCAAAATGGAGTTGCAGAGAGACGTAATCGTACACTTATGGAGATGGCACGTTGCATGCTCAAAAGCAAGGATCTGCCCAATAAGTTTTGGCTTGAGGTGGTTATGTGTGCCAATTATGTGCTTAACCGTTGCCCCATTAAAGCCTTGAAATCTATGACTGCCTATGAGGCATGGAATGGCAAGATTCCAGTGGTGACTCATATGAGAGTCTTTGGGTGTTTGGCATATATGCATGTGCCCACACAACAGACATAAGCTTGATGCAAAGGCAATCAAATGCATTTTCATTGGTTATTGTACTGAGAGTAAAGGATATAGACTCTATGTGCCTAATACAGGCAAGATCATTGTGCCAAGAGATAATATCTTTGATGAATATGCATCTCAACCACTTGTCTCATGTACCAAACAACCATCTATTGGGCCGGAAGATGTGTTTGATACTTTGTTGCCTTTATTCAATTCAAATGTGGACAATGTAGAGCCAGTTTCAGCTCATTTACAGCCACCTATGCCTATTGAAAACCAGCAAAATCAGCAGCTGAAGTTGCTCCAAATTGATCTTGAAATGCCTCAGATTGATCAGGATACCTTGGGTGATGCATTGGCAGAGGAAGATGCAGATACTAGGAAGTCAAAAACTGTTCCTAGATGGCTGGTTGACACTTTGCGTGATAGCAAATAGTCCATTTATGCCAGGTTGTACACGTGCTGCTTCTCGCCATGCATCTTCACATTATGTGGATACAGCTCTTGTTGCCACCGCTTGTAATGAGGAACCCATTTCTGCCCCCAAGCAAGCGTGCTATTGGCACAAAATGGGTTTTCAAGCTTAAGCGTAAGCCTGATGGTTCAGTTGATCGCCATAAGGCTCGCTTGGTCGCCAAAGGGTATGCCCAACGTGAGGACATTGACTATGAGGAGACCTTTGCTCCCACTTCACGTATGACTACCATACGTACTGTTATTGCATTGGCTGCCCACAAGCAATGGCATGTACATCAGTTGGATGTCAAAACTGCTTTTTTGAATGGCGATTTGTAGGAGGAAGTTTATGTGTCTCAGCCTCCTGGCTTTGTTCAAAAAGGTGCAAAAAGTAGTAAAGTATGCCGTTTACATAAAGCACTGTATGGTCTTAAACAGGCCCCTCATGCTTGGTACCACAAAATTCATGCATACTTGACTGTCAAAGGGTTTCAGAATAGTTCAGCTGAGAGTACACTTTATGTATGCCACATCGGGAACAATGTTCTCATCCTTATTCTTTATGTGGATGACATATGACATGCTTGTCACTGGCCCTGAAGAGGGTGATATTTCAGCTTTTAAAGCTGATTTGCAGCATGCCTTTGATGCGTAAGACATGGGGCATTTACATTACTATTTGGGCATATAGTTTATACCTTTTGAGGGGGGTATCATGTTATCTCAATGCAGATATGTTGAGCAGCTCCTTGAGCGTTTTCACATGACAGATTGTAAACCTGTTTCTACTCCTATGGAACCAGGTCTAAAACTGTCACTTGAGCATGCTGGTGAGCCTTTTGATGTTGCCACCTATCAGCAAGCTGTGGGATGCCTTATCTATTTATGCTCTACTCGTTTTGACAAACAGTATGCTATTTCTCAGTTGAGCAGATTCATGCATTGTCCGAGCACTATGCATTGGCAAGTGTATAAGCGTGTCTTTTGCTATTTTAAAGGCACTGGTAACTTTGCCTTGTTTTATAGCAGTTCTTCTACACTATGCTTGCTTGCATTTACAGACAGTGATTGGGCAGGTTGCTATGACACGCGAGTGTCAACCAGTGGTAACTGTTTTCTTCTTGGTGACTCATGCATCTCATGGCTCAGTAAGAAGCAGCCTACAATGGCCACTTCTAGTTGTGAAGCTGAATACAGGGCAGCCTTTACAGCTATTGTGGAATGTGTTTGGCTACGACGCCTTCTAGCCGATCTTGGTGTTGGATAGCAGTCTCCTACCACCATTTACACTGACAGTAGAGTGCTTTGGCAGTTGCACGAAACCCAATATTTCATGCCCGCACAAAGCATATTGAGGTTCACTATCATTATGTCAGGGAAAGGCTCCATGCAGGAGAGATTGACTTGGCTTATGTGTCTACACATGCCAATTTCCAGGGTAGTCTGCTACACCCTGTCCCCATTCACACCATTCACCTGAGGGGGGTTTGTTGGTCATGACCACTCCCTGCTAGTTCAAGTGTGAACACAACTTGCTCACGGGCACTTTTTCCCTGTGATTGGACATAGGTTTTATCCCCATGTGAACACACTTATGTGTGCAGGGCACTTCCCTAGGCTACTTTATGTACTCACATTGTACTTTCATATTATTATTGAGTACATCTTTTCCAGCACTCTTGAGCTTCACTAGTTCTTCTCTCTCTTGCACTTGTGTGTGTGTGTGTGTGTGTGTGTGTGTGTGTGCAGGCTTCTTCCCCCAAACCCAACAAAGCTAGATACTGTCTTTGCTGAAATGTTGTAGAAAAGAACTACTCTACAACAACAAAGAGAGAAGCCTTGGGCATGATTTATTTAGTCAATAAGTTCAGACATTATCTTCTTGACAATTGTTTATTTTCGTGTTGATCACTATGCAGTGGTTAGCAAGACTACAAGTGATGCAATAGTTGCAATAGCAGTCACTTCAGTACTGGATCTATTGGTGATTGAGCTAGTGGATTTGGAGCTCATCCTACAAATGGACAAGTTCAAGAGTGGAGCAAAGGTGCATGATTTGCTACACTGCTCAAAGTTTGACACGAGGGGATGTCATGTGCACACATCCGTATGGTGCCACATGGACATGCTTTCCACTGGCAACCACCTTTTAGGCAAGATCCAGGGGCGAGTGCAGGCAGATTGGATCAGTTTTGACAACCCTATAAGCTTCTGGAGATGCTCAAGGCATGCACTGATGGTTGGGACATTTATTGGGCACAATATGAACATGTTTGGTGGTGACCTTCTTAATGATGTTTTATAACATGAAAATGGATGGCCAACCTGAATACAACTTGCGATCAGATCCCTTATAATGGGAGGACAAAGTTCATTCTTGATGTGGATCAGCAAGACAGGCAGTTCTCCTGTGCATTGGGGCATGCACAAGTAGAGGAGAGCGAAGAACCTTTTGGTATGCATGTAGCTGGGTTTGCACATAATCACGACTCAGATCTAAGTGTAGTTTTGTAGATATCATTGTATATTTTCATGTTTTGGCAATATACAATAGTTTAGGTCTCTCTCTCCTTCTCTATTGTGTCTTGCAAGGTAGATTAGAATTAATTTCTCATGTTCTCAGCATTAATATGCACAGCTTCCACATGCGTCTTACATTGAACCTCTATGGTGTTAAAGAAGCAAACAACATAACACTGATCCACAAATGCAAATGTTATGTATTCATGCGGATTAAGAAACCCTTGCATGTTGTGCATGCAGGTGGCAAACACTCCAGTCTTTTAAAAGCACACGCATAGAGGTCCTATCTTCTTGTTATGAGAAGAAACACTGCTTGATAGTGAAGTGAAGAATTTCCATTCAAATGAAGAGAATTGACCGACATCTCTACCAAGTGGCGAGAAAAGTTCATTGTGTCATGAGGCCGTTGGGAGTCCAACTTACATGCATTTGTGCTTAGATCCAGACCATCCTCCTTCACAGCACTTAAACAGCCAAAAAAGAAGAAGGTGCAAGCTGTGCATGGCATTAAGCTTAGCAAATAAGCCTTTAGTAAAGGTAATGTAGAATGGTCTTGTGCCCAACCCAATGACCCCAAGTACTAAGATACAGTCACATTGAAGGTTTCAAATCTAGAATGTGATTTGTAGCTGGTTAGACTTCTATGCTTTATAGATTTTGATGGCTGTAATATAAGTTCTAATCTCCAAATACTGTACTAGACTAGCCATACACCTAGATGCCCGATACCAAACTGGCAGACATATGAAAACACCAGGAAACAAATTATCAGACCCACATGTTATCAGAAAACTAATATAGTTCAAACAGGCAAAGATATCAACTTGCAAGAGAAAGTGTGTCGAATTGAAAGTGCTTGAGCATAGTCTGTGTGTTTACCTCAAGGGCCCCATGAACATTTCGTACAACCTCAAAGAATCTGCTCCGTAGTCACTTACTATATCATCTGGATTAACAACATTTCCCCTGCTCTTACTCATTTTGTGAGCTCTTGCAGCCAGCCTGATGTTTGGATTATCCTTCAACGTATAGCTTTCTCCAACTTTGGAAACCTGAATGCACAAATACAAACAAAGGTTCTGTTGATTATCCCATTTACAAAACTGAAGGCAATGTACTGATTAAAGTAGCACTTCCACACTTTTCTCAAAAGAGAGTGACACAATCCATCTAGATTCCAGTATCTCTGCATTTTCAAAAATCACCTTCTCAACCAAAGACATCTTAATGTGTTCCATCTTGGCATAGCCAGCACACCCAATTTTAAGTGACACAACAGAAGACCGTGCCCACGCACTCCCCAAGACACTCATACAGGGTGTGGTTAATATTGAAAAACATTGCTTTTCCTGATTACTTTTGATGTCATTATTTTTTGAAAATTTTATTCAGGCATTCTACTATGATTCCTTGAGGCTTAGGTGGGATAAAAATGGTGATGAAATTTTCATGATCAACTAATGATTAAAATGTTTGGAAGAGTATGGAAAAAAGTGTTAGGTCAGGAAGGGATTTTGATTCCAAAACAGTTTGTCCTTCACATGACCCTGGCTCAGGGGTCTGCACAAAGTAGTTCATCCCGGTCTTCAGCAGCAGCACAAACATCAGCATGTTTTGAAGATTTCACACAGCTACCAGAAGGCACAAATTAGCAACAAATGTCAAATTTCATCTGAAGATCTTACTACAATGTCAAATTCTCACAGCATAACCAGGATTTTGATCCTCAATACTGTTCAAAAATAAGTTCAGACATATCCTGAAAAGCAAGTGAGTCCTAGCAAAAAAGAAATCTAGTGCTTATTGGCAATCACTAATGCTAGCTGGTAGTTGAAGGTGCTTTTTTTTTTCTTCAGAAAGAGACTTGTATTAAGTATGAAAAAGACATACAACAATCACAGCTATAAGACGGAAAAGAATAGAATCACCCCAATATGTAAGGTGATTTCAACCACTGAGGAGCATCATGTTGCCATGAAAGACACGTGGGACTAGAGGAAAAGACAATGCTGTCATCCCATTCCCACATAAATATAAAGCGCTTTGCTTGCGCAGAACGAGAGGACCCCTGAATACGAGCCCAAGTAGCCATAAGAGTATGGATGATATCACCCCATATAGTACTAATGCACTAAGACCAAAAAATCTCGACACCCTCAATAGCCTCCGTGCATCTAGCTCTCCAGATCTACCATGCTGTAATACTAGCAAGAATCTCCCAACTGGTGTCACTCCTCTGTCTGGGGGTGTATAATCAGAGTGAGGGACATCCTGCAATAAACCATGCTACGCAATACCTCTACGAATGAAAATAGCAAAGTCTGCACGACTGCCCTCAAAAAAAGTTGCGGATTGGACTGGGAGAGCCAAGCAACTACCCCCCAAGTCACATGCATGGCTCGGTCACTCATTTGCCCATAAGTTGGGCTGTAGAACCCTAAATCTGCTACGCAGTGCTGCATCCCCATAAACAATGTTGTAACTCGGAATCTGCCGCACACCTAGGGCAAGAAGGTGCTACACCGAAAATCGATCTCCACTAATTGGTGGGGAGACCACCATGTAAGAATAACCAAAAGAAATCTGACATTTGGCTCCTTCTATACGAGTGCCAAAGTCTATGCTAATATCTGCGCTGTATCACTCGAGAAATATCATAGCTCTCCCAATGAGGCCTGAGAGTAGGGATTGTATGCATTTGTCGAGTGAGGAGAAGCCTGGCATTCCGGACGGTGAAACTGAAAAAAGAAAGGCTTTTCAAAGGATCGAAGGCATCAATCCACTCCCACTCTCCTGGATCCCACCGAAGATATCTGATACAATTGCCACCATATAGCCACAAACACCAAGAGCCATGAGTCACTATCTGAGGAGAAGCGTCAATGAACCAATGCTGCTTCGAACGACCAACAATCCTCACTGGACTAAGCCTAGTATCTGGGATGATCTCCTCCATGCTACATCTCCTCAATTTCCCTCTAGGCATGATAGAGTAAATGATGAAATCTGTAGCCTCCTGGCCCGAGAGAGCAATGACTTGCAGAGGTATGCCTATCCTCGAAAAGACTCCCAGCCAACTTAGATGATAGTCTCCATGAAAGGTCCCAGAGAGCCACTCATGCGGAATAGCTGCATCAATTTGATCAATATGAATGTGAGAGTCCCTAAGATGCTAAATGGATGCAGCTCTCCGATCCTCCGGAAGACTCTTAAAGGTCTTCCAAGCAAGAACTGTGTATGCACATATCTCCCATCTTGACCACTACATATAACGAGACGCACCAAGTGGCCGCCCGGCCTCATCCCTAATGAGCTCGTTCCACATAATAGGTTGTCGGTCAGCCTCATCTAAAGACCTAGGAAGCCTTTGTCGCAAAAAAGGTCTCATGCTCTAACAATGGCTGCAATAATTGGGGAAGATGGTGCCCTGATATCAGCCTCTGTGAACAAAAACCGTGTGCTGGGCATCCAGCCTCTCCTGACCCGGGGTGTACATTCGGAAATTTCAGACAAGAAAAAATCCTTCCAAGGCTCAGTGCCTGGTAGGAAACCTCTGACCACAAGTTTGCAAAGGAACGCCCTGCACTGAACATCTCGATCGATAATATTCAAGCCCCCCTCTCGTTTGGGCTGAATAACAATGATGAGCCAAGCTACCCTGGCACGAGTGTCTGAGGTGCCATCCGAACCCGACCAGAGAAAATTGCAGATCAATCTCCACAATTGACCAATGCACGCACGGGAGAAGCACCAACAAGAGGCAATAAACCAAGCTGAGGTAAGCAATACTCGATTAGCTACCAAAGCTTTGGAAGCTAAATCTAATCTCCTCGAGCTCCAATGAAGGAGCTTCTTCTGGATACTCACAAGTACTGGGGAAAACTGCTTTGCAGGAGAAATATCAATGCCAACCTGGCATCCCAAATATCTAGCAGTGCATCCTCTACTGATCCAAGTAAAACCAAGCTCTGCACTCCAAGCAACTCTCAGTGAATCACTAACCCAAAAACCAAAAGATTTGTGCCAATTAAATTGTGCTCTTGCTGCCAAACAAAACTCCTCTATTGCTACCCGAAAGGAACATAAGCATATATGTGAAGCCTCCAAGAACATGGCTGTGTCATCAGCTAACTTAGAGTCAACCAATTCCTCTTGACTACGAAGAGGAAACCTCAATCCAGAAATACCAGCAGTGGAGCGAAGAAAGATGCTCATGGCCTCTGCAACTATGATATATAATAATGGGGCTAAAGGGCAACCTTGTCGTACTGAGCGAGAAATCTGAAACCGCTCTCCTCTATCACCACAAGCGAGCACAATACTGTGGGCATCACGATACATGCATGAAACTCCCTTGATCCATCTCTGAGAGAAGCCCATATGGCTAAGAGTACCCTCAAGGAAGTCCCAATCCACTCTATCATAGGCCTTCTCAAAATCCAAGAGCAGAATGGCTAAGGGCTGATTGCTCGCTTTAGCCCATTCAATGGCCTCCCAAAACGAGAAAATGTTATCAAAGATGCTCCTTCTGTGTAAGAATCCATTCTGAGTATCATGAATGACATCCTGCAAAATTGGCTACAGTCTGATGCTCACTGCCTTAGCAAGAATCTTATATGCAGTCTAAAGTAAGGTGACAGGTCTCCACTGGCCAATCAATGTCTTATCCCCACTCTTAAGAATAAGATAAATAAGCCCCTCAGTGAGAGAAGAAGGCATAGAATCTGTGTCCCACATCTCCTGGAGAGCCGATGTGATCTCGGCCCCAATCTCATCCCAAAAAGTAATGAAAAAAACAAGGGAGAGCCATCCTCCCTTGGACACTTACCATGAGGTAAGGCACGGCGAGCATGACTGAGCTCCTGCATAGAAAAAGGAGCATGCAGAGCGGCACACATCTCCTCAGTGATCAAGTGTGGCAATGCATTCCAAACCTTCCACTATGCCATGTGTCTTAAATCAGAGTGTGGCTTAGTACTAAGAAGCTGGCGATAGAAATCAATGGAAATCTGTCTATACATAAGAGACTCTGAGTGAAGAGTGCCAGTGAATCTTGCAACTGCCTGACACTATCTCTGGCATGAGATGGGCCATGAGTAACAAAGAAATGTTTGTTGCATCTGCCACCCATCTGTGTCCAAAAGGATTCCTGGGCATGGTAACAATACTCCGCACGCATTGCTCAAGAGAGTGATGAAGTTTTGCCCTAACAATACATAAAGAATTTGCAATCCATTGAGCAGGAGGATGTTTCTCGTGCTCTTTCTGTAAAGCAGCCAGTCTACGTCTAATAGCCCTTTCTAAATCCAAGGCCTCTTACCTCTTAGATAGGGCACAGGTGTGATATAAGTCACTAATATCATAGAGAGCAGAGGCTAGGCTTTGAGAGGCCTGTGAGAAATCATGAGATCTCCAAATATCAAGCATACGACGCGATAGCTCTGCATCTGACAACAAATGATTAGGGATGTGTACATGGGGTGCTGATCCATGGCAATTCGGATCTCTAATACATAAAACCACTGGGCAATGATCCGATTTAGAGATGCCTATAGCAATAAAAGTATACCTCCCTCTGTCAAGCACCCAATCATCCACATAAAATCTGTCTAACCGTGCATAAATACATCCTGCATCCCTTCTCCTATTAGACCATGAATAAAGAAGAGTGGATGGTCTCCTCGAAATGTCATCCTCATGCCAACAATCTCTGCCATGAATGGAGAGTATAAACCTCTCCCAAGACACTCTTTCAAGAGGATGCACCAAGCCCTCATGTCCACCTCTTTTATTCGTTGGCATCTCAACCATGTTAAAATCCCCACCAATAATCCAATGGTCGGCAAGAGGCATCAACGTAGTGAGAGATTTCCAGAAGACAATCCTCTCACCTCTATGGTTAGGAGCATAGTTGCAATGAAACGTGTTTCATTCAGTTTGAATGAAACGAAACGTTTCGTAAATGTTTCATACGAATGAAACGCGTTTCATTCATGTCCACCTGGGAACTCTACGGTTTAAGAGTTTTTAACCCAGATTCTTTAGTTTTTACTTAAAAAAATGTTTTAATGTGTAAATGAGGCATGTTTAATATTGTTTTGGAGGGAAGGCAACATATTTTTTACATATTATAAACTTATATATAAATTTTCGGGCCTATAACCCCCCCGTTTTGTATGAAACGTTTTTGAAACTTCTGGGATTTGAAAGAAACGTTTATGAAACACGTTTCATGAAACGCCTGACAACTATGGTTAGAAGCATAGAGGTTGAGAATACCAATGCATGTAGTACCTTGCATAAGAAGGATCCACTGCGCTCTCACAGGCAAAATGACACCATGTCCAATGATGCAAGGCAAGATCAAAGCTGAAACAGAGATACAGACACCACCCCTGGTACCAATAGCTCGTGACCAAAAGTTGTGTCCCGAGAGAAGCTTGACTGATCTCCCACAGTGGCTAGCATCCAGCTTACGCTCTTGTCCTCCTCAAAACTGGAGAGGTACCATGACAATGCGACTCAAGAGTACAATCATCCTGTAACTGTAATGTAGCATCCTCTTGTGAAGGATCCAGATCATGTGCCTGCAGAGCCTCATCCTCCAAAGAAGAATCAACATCCTGTGAGGCAAGCGCTGCATAAGGGTTAGGGTGCTCCACAAGGGGTGTGGGTGAAGGGGCAGGTACGAGGGTCCGAGGGTGCCTACCATCCCTAACCACAACCCAACGCCGTTGATGGCACGGAAGCGGTAAAGCTGTTTACACCCTTATAGCATGCCACACTTCCACACACGCATGCAAACACACCAGAACAACCAGACCAAAGAGCATAAACAAGACTTATATTTCAGATCTGGCTGTTACAACTCGTACCCAAATGAACAAAGAAATAAAAGAACTCTCTGGTATCACCAAACACCAGCCACAGCTAATCAAGAGAAATTTACAACTCTGGCTTGAGTCCTCAGACGAGGTAGAAAACCACAAATACCACACACACACTCTCTCTCTCTCTCTGGCTCACTGCGCCTGCAGACCACCAGCCCATGTACCTTCGTCACTATCATTAAGGTGCTTCACTTGTTCACCTTCATTTTACTGTATACACAGCTCACACTAGCCCAAGCCTTTCCTTTGTAGTTAACACCTTCAATCCCTCCCTTTGGTTACCAGCTGTCACACAATGCTTTTCTGCTATTTGTTGCTCCAGCCTTCACGGCACCTTACTTCACTGCAGTCCTCTACTAGTCGCTCGCGAGCCCTCCTGGGCATTCAGCCTCTCCTTCACGTTATCCTTTACCCGCTGCACCTGCAACTGCACATCCAGCTGCACCCTCTTCACAGGCTTCCTTTGCTTTCAAAGCCACTCAGCACCACGACCACTACTCTGGCAGCATCACCTTCGAGGCGGCTCCACACTTCACGGTCTCCCTCTGCTAGCTTTCCAGAACCTTCTCTGTCGCCTGGTGTGCTAAGAGGTCCCTTTGTTTATCCTTGCCAGCAGCTGCGCCCTCTGCTTCGATCACCCTGACTATACCTTGCGCCAACTACTACGCCCATCAACCCATGGGCGGCCTCCACACACGTCGGCCCACCAGCCTACCCTTTGCTAGCGTTCCAGCTGCGCCAGAGGGAGCCCCAGGCGACTCTCTCTTCAGTCCTTCAGAGTCCCAGTCTCTTCACATCCAACACCCACTTTCACCTCCCTCTGTACTCGGCCCCCACGCCAGCAAGGTCTCCCTCTCACTGCAATCGACACTGCACACGCCTCAAAGCCCCAGCCCTCACAACAACAACGCCTTGCCTCTTCCCTTCGCTTTTTTGTAGAGCTGCGCCTGAGAGCCTCCCTTCCAATAACACGACCTCCTCTTCGCCTTCCAGCTGCGCTCCCCTTTTGCGTTGGCAGCCCGGCCACCCCTCACACGACCAGCTACTTTGTACAAGGCGGCCGCTTCTCCTACGTCGGCAGCAGCAGAGTCACCTTCTACCTTGCTCCTCCCTTCACTTTTTTTTGCAGAGTTGCGCCCCAGAGCCCACATCCATCACGGCGACGGCCTTTTTGCCTTCTCGAACTTGCTATGCTTCGCCAGCCTTCTGTACTGTGCGCTGGCAGCCCTTCAACGCTCCACGCCCTTACTGCCAGCTGGCCATGCTAATATTCTTTTGTTTTTATTTATTCCCAAGGCCTAAAGATGGCCACTATATTATCCCTTTTCATACCAATGCCCATAGCTGCATTGGGCCATCAATCATCAAAAAAACTCCACGCCTTCCACACTCCTCTTTCTCAAGGTAACACCGGCCCTCTCAGTGTTCAATGCCCACGCATCCACACACATTCCAAATACAGCATACAAGTGCCCACTTACTTTTTGAGGACGCGCACACAATCAAAGTCATCAAGCAGCTGATATCATCCTCAGTAGACCTCTCACCGGACAGGCCTGTACATGCTCACATCAATACATTTACATCTGTACACCTGACAATGCTTTCAAAAGCAAAACTTCACACACGCCATGTACATGTATGTACACATTTCAACTCCTATTTTTGTCCACACATATTTAGCAACCCCCTACTTCTGCTGAGATATTCATGTCCAGCAGCTGTACAAACAGGGATGAAATATTCAGATTTTCCTCTGTACCTTCTACATCTTCCTGACATGCATCATAAGCTTCCTGATCTTCTTCTTTCACGGCTAACATCAATCGAGCAAAATATTTCTTCAGTCGTAAACCATTCACTCTCCTTTTATGCTTCTTTCCATCTAAATCAGCAAGCTGATAACTCCCATTATCAAATTTTCTCTCAACTTTATACGGACCCTCCCACTTTGTCTGGAATGCAGTATGAAAAGTGCTATCCAGCTTGCTATTATACCTGAGAACCAGATCACCCTCTTCAATTTCTTTCTGCTCCACCTTCTCATTCTCTCTTTCTTGTCTTTTCAATTGCATAGCCGCATAGTGATCAAATGCAAGTTCTCTGTCCAGCTGAACTATTTGCAAAGCCAGTAATCTTTCTCTGTAACAATCAATAGGCTCATGCCCTTCTTCAATCAAAAACTTCAAAGCTGGAATTTCCACATCAATAGGCATGAGTGCTTCTTTCCCATAAACTAAATGAAAGGGTGAGAATTGTGTACCAGATTTTACAGCAACCCTGTATGCCCATAACACATGATTCATCTCTATATCCCAATTCTTGATATGGCCTTCTGTCATTTTGGTTATCATCAGCTTAAATTCACCATTGAACCTTTCATTCAAGCCATTGCATTGAGGGTGATAAGGAGTGGAGTACTTGTGGTTGATATTCAATCTTCTGCATAAATGGTCAACTACCTCTCCTCTAAATTCAGGTCCATTATCTGATAGTATCTCCAGAGGAATTCCAAACCTGCAGCATATATGTTCATACACAAAATCAGCCACCTCTTTACTATCCACTCTCTTTACTGCCTTCACTTCCGCCCATTTTGATAGGTAATCCACTGCAGTAAGCACATAACACTTTCCTCTAGCTGTCCTGGGAAATGGTCCAACTGCATCCACTCCCCATCTTTCAAAAATGTCATATACCAGCATGATATTTCTCGGCTCCATTTTTAAGATCCTCTTCCCCATTCTCTGGCACTCATGGCAAGATCTGCACCAGTGCTGAATATCCTTTTGGATGGAAGGCCATACATAACCCTCCAGTAATATTTTCTGCAAGGTGATCTTAAATGCATAATGACCTCCACATGCTCCCTCATGATTTGAAGATAGAATATAATAAATCTCTTCTCTCCAGGGAATTTTCCTCAATACCTGATCAGCTCCCTGCATGTATAATTCATCCCCAATCATGACATAATGCTTACTTTTCCTGATAAAATGATACTTTTGGCCTTTTTTGAGCTCCTCAGGCAAGCGACCTGAGAGTAGATAATCCACCACTCTGGACAGGTATTCCCTCCCTCTGTATAATGGCTCTTCAATTTTTGCAATTACTGGATCCTGATTAATTGCCTCCTGAGCCAACTCATGTGCCATATGATTTTCCTCCCGCCGCACATGTTGAATACTCCATGCTGTAAATTGATGTAGCAGCCTTCTAACATTAGCCAGACATTCTTTTAATCTCGGATTCTTTGCTCGCCAGCTACCCAAGACCTGCTTTACCACTAATAGAGAATCTCCCTTTATGATTAGCTTTTGAATCTTCTGCTTTAAAGCAGCCTGCAACCCTTGAAACAATGCTGCGTACTCAGCCTCATTGTTACTTTCAGCTTCCAGATGTATTCCATTCTTTAGAATCAGCACGCCTTCTGAATCCTGGATTATATATCCCCCGGTGGCCTGATGTATACTCCTTTTATACGAACCATCAAAGAATAAAACATGAGCTCCAGAAATGATAATTTGTTCCTCTTTTTCTACCTTTGAATCCACTTCCTTCACCAGTATCGGGCCATCTTTGTATGTTAGAAGATCTGCCAGAGTTGCCTTGCAAGTATCTTCAATTAAAAATGAGAAATCATACTCTTGAAGCTCCACTAACCATCGCATCATACCTTTTGAGAGTGAAGTACCATTCACCAGCTGAGGGAGTAAAGTATAATTTGTCAGCACCACAAATGGTCTCATCAGGAGATATGACCTGAATTTCCTGCAAGCATACACCAGACTTGACAAAACCAATTCAGCCTCAGTATATTTCCTCTCTGCTTCTGTCTTCACTCTACTTGCAAAATACACAGGCTTCATATATCTGGATTCATCTCCTCTCTGCATTAAGATTGCTCCAACTACATCCGGACCAAAAGATGGATTCACATAAAAGACCTGAGAGAAATCCGGAGCTTTCACACTGGAAATACCTCCCAATACCTCCTTTACTTTCTCAAACACTTCCTCGCATTCTTCATTCCACTGCAATGGTTCCTTCTTCATAGCCTGCTGAAGAGGATAAAGCAGTTGAGACATTAAAGGAACAAATCTTGCCATATATTTTACCTTCTGGACAAAAGTCTGCAGTTGCCTGGACGTTGATGGTGCAGATAATAAGACAAGAGCTTTTATCTTCTCTGGATCAGGCTCAATTCCATTCTGAGATATCATATGCCCCAACAGCTTCACCTTTGAATGTCCTAAATGACACTTCTTTGGATTCAACTGTCCACCTGCATCATCCATTTTAGAAAATACTTGCTCCAATTTATTACCATGCTCTTTTTGAGAACTATATACACATATATCATCCAAAAAAGCTCTCACAAAATGATCTGTAAGAGGTGCAAGTACTCTATCAGTGTTCCTCTGATACCACGAGGGTGCATTTTTCAAACCAAATGGTACTACTTGATAGCAGAAGCAACCCCACGGTGTAATGATGGTGGTTTTAGCCTGATCTTCCTCAGCAATTGAGATCTGAAAATATCCAGAGAAGTCATCGCATACACTATACCTCTCATATCCAGCTACCCTGTCCAAAATATCATCAATGAACGGCAGAGGATAGTGGTTGCTTTTTGTTGCAGCATTCAGAGGTTTGTAATCAATACAGACTCTCCAACCACCTGTATGCTTTGGAGTAAAGACCACTGGATTTGCCCAATCTGAGTGATCTACTGGATAAATTAACCCTGCTTTTAACAACTTATTCAGCTCCTCTCTTAATACAGGCAATAGCTCTCTATTTATTCTCCTCAGTTTCTGAAACACTGGCCTCACACCCTCTTTCAATACTATAGGCATTGGCTCACATTTGAATCCTCGGATTTCTTCATATGAAGTAATAAACAAATGAGGGAATTTATGTATTACCTTCATATACTCTTCTTTCTCCACTGGCTGCAATTTAGGATTCAGCATGCCCTGTAACAGCTTCTCTTTCTCTGCACTGGGTGATGGAGGCTGCATCAGACTGTCCATATCTTCAAGTCTGCTTTCTTCTTCCTTCTTTAACTCCTCTTCAGCTTGCATCACATGCTCATTTTCTTCCTTCATTATAAATGATACCTGGCTCTCATCATCAGAAGTAGAACTCTCTTCTTCAGTTTCACTATCTGTATACTCATCAGCACTTGTTTCTTCCAGCTCACTCTTCATTTCCCGCTTACTACTCATGTTGAATTTCCTGGCTCTCCCTCTCCTATTATGTACTGTTATGGTTCCCCTTTTCCAGTTTTGGATGGCACCCACCTGTCTGAGCCAAGGTCTGCCCAAAATCAGTGGATAGGCTCCCAAACCAGCCGGCATAATATGGCAATTTATATTGCAAACCACACCAAAAGCAGTCACTGGCACTTCTGTGCATATACCCAGACACTTTACTTTTGCATGATTTGCCAGACGGAGTCTAAAGTCTGAACTAGCATTCAGCTTCAACCCCAATCTCTCCATACAGGACTGAGTCATCACACTGATTTGTGCACCGCCATCAACATATGCTTCTCCAACACTCACACTTCCACACCAGGCATCAACTGATGGACAAATATCAGGAAGGTCTTCCACAGACATGAGCTCCATTTCACCTTGTGTGGGCTCCTGCTCATTTACTTTCCTCGGATTTGCCAACTTCTTCCACTCTCTCTTAAGCTTCGGACACAATCCAAGTAATTGGGCAAATGTTATATTGGCTACCCTTCCCTTTAAGTCTCCCATCAATGTATACTCCTCTTGGCCTTGACCAATATGCAAATCTGAAGTTTTATAATGTCTCCTTGGCTTCCTCTTCTTCTTCTCTGGTTGAGGGCTTATATCAAATTGGACATGCTTACCTTTCTTAGAAGATGGTTCAGGTTCTGCCATTGTACTCCTCGTCCTCTTTGCCACAGGCATAATCTCTGGAATGGTCTCCACTTCTATCAAGCTGAGAGCCGGTCCCTTTCCCTTATCCTCCCATTTGACTCCACTGGTAGAGGGTTGATTTGGATCTTTTACTTCAACACTATGATCCCCCGATCTATCATTAGTCCTTTGCATCACAGGATATATTCCACCACCTGCTCTGGGCGGCTTGTCACATTGAGGGCTGATATGTCCCCGCTCCCCACAGTTCCAGCATTGGACATTACTCAAATAGTAGCCCCGTCCTCTCCCTGTTCCTCCCATGTTCCCTTCACCTGTTGAGACACTGTCCCTTCTATTATTTGGTGCACCTCGGCTTCTTCCCTTTCCACCTGCTTCCATCCAATTCAAACTTAGAGACTTCATGAGCTCCACTGCATCATGTATGTCCCTCTTCAAAGTGTCTTCCTGTTCTGGAACAACAGCAGCCTCCCTTTCAGGATGTATACTCTCAATCTCTGGCATCTTCACAAACTTCTTCGGCTCTTCCTGCATTCCCATCTGCCTCGGACGTTTTACCTTCCACTCCTTCTCTCGAGCTACTCTGACAGCCTCCTCAAAGCTATCCAGGTTCTTCAGCTCCACCTTCAGACGGAGGGTTGGCTCCAGACCAGCCACAAACCGGTCTCTCTTTATCATCTGCGGGGGTACTTCAGGAATCAGAGCCTCACACCATAGACTCCACAGTCTACCAAACTCTATCAGGTACTGATCCACATCCTGACCATCCTTCTGCTGAATGTTGCATAATTCCTTCCACACCTCATTTGGACTCCTCACTCGGGCAAACTGTGCCAAGAATGCAGCTCTGACTACACGGTACTCAGGATCCTGTTGATGAATGTTCCTATGTGTAGTCACAAACATCTGTAGCCATGTTTTTGCATCACCTTGCAAGCAATAAGCCAAAATCTGAGAAAGGATCTCCGGGGTTGCCCTATCTTTCATCAAGGCTATAAATTCCATTTTCTCCAGAAACCTGACTGCACTTTCCTGTGGCAATCCCCAATACTCTGGAAAATCTTGAGCCATCTTTCCAAATCTTGCTTCACACAGCCCCTATCTTCTTTCACGAACCAGAGGAAATCTGCTCCTCTGTGGAGGCACCAAAAAGTGATGGCACGGAAGCGGTAAAGCTGTTTACACCCTTATAGCATGCCACACTTCCACACACGCATGCAAACACACCAGAACAACCAGACCAAAGAGCATAAACAAGACTTATATTTCAGATCTGGCTGTTACAACTCGTACCCAAATGAACAAAGAAATAAAAGAACTCTCTGGTATCACCAAACACCAGCCACATCTAATCAAGAGAAATTTACAACTCTGGCTTGAGTCCTCAGACGAGGTAGAAAACCACAAATACCACACACACACTCTCTCTCTCTCTCTGGCTCACTGCGCCTGCAGACCACCAGCCCATCTACCTTCGTCACTATCATTAAGGTGCTTCACTTGTTCACCTTCATTTTACTGTATACACAGCTCACACTAGCCCAAGCCTTTCCTTTGTAGTTAACACCTTCAATCCCTCCCTTTGGTTACCAGCTGTCACACAATGCTTTTCTGCTATTTGTTGCTCCAGCCTTCACGGCACCTTACTTCACTGCAGTCCTCTACTAGTCGCTCGCGAGCCCTCCTGGGCATTCAGCCTCTCCTTCACGTTATCCTTTACCCGCTGCACCTGCAACTGCACATCCAGCTGCACCCTCTTCACAGGCTTCCTTTGCTTTCAAAGCCACTCAGCACCACGACCACTACTCTGGCAGCATCACCTTCGAGGCGGCTCCACACTTCACGGTCTCCCTCTGCTAGCTTTCCAGAACCTTCTCTGTCGCCTGGTGTGCTAAGAGGTCCCTTTGTTTATCCTTGCCAGCAGCTGCGCCCTCTGCTTCGATCACCCTGACTATACCTTGCGCCAACTACTACGCCCATCAACCCATGGGCGGCCTCCACACACGTCGGCCCACCAGCCTACCCTTTGCTAGCGTTCCAGCTGCGCCAGAGGGAGCCCCAGGCGACTCTCTCTTCAGTCCTTCAGAGTCCCAGTCTCTTCACATCCAACACCCACTTTCACCTCCCTCTGTACTCGGCCCCCATGCCAGCAAGGTCTCCCTCTCACTGCAATCGACACTGCACACGCCTCAAAGCCCCAGCCCTCACAACAACAACGCCTTGCCTCTTCCCTTCGCTTTTCTGTAGAGCTGCGCCTGAGAGCCTCCCTTCCAATAACACGACCTCCTCTTCGCCTTCCAGCTGCGCTCCCCTTTTGCGTTGGCAGCCCGGCCACCCCTCACACGACCAGCTACTTTGTACAAGGCGGCCGCTTCTCCTACGTCGGCAGCAGCAGCAGTCACCTTCTACCTTGCTCCTCCCTTCACTTTTTTTTGCAGAGTTGCGCCCCAGAGCCCACATCCAACACGGCGACGGCCTTTTTGCCTTCTCGAACTTGCTATGCTTCGCCAGCCTTCTGTACTGTGCGCTGGCAGCCCTTCAACGCTCCACGCCCTTACTGCCAGCTGGCCATGCTAATATTCTTTTGTTTTTATTTATTCCCAAGGCCTAAAGATGGCCACTATATTATCCCTTTTCATACCAATGCCCATAGCTGCATTGGGCCATCAATCATCAAAAAAACTCCACGCCTTCCACACTCCTCTTTCTCAAGGTAACACCGGCCCTCTCAGTGTTCAATGCCCACGCATCCATACACATTCCAAATACAGCATACGAGTGCCCACTTACTTTTTGAGGACGCGCACACAATCAAAGTCATCAAGCAGCTGATATCATCCTCAGTAGACCTCTCACCGGACAGGCCTGTACATGCTCACATCAATACATTTACATCTGTACACCTGACAATGCTTTCAAAAGCAAAACTTCACACACGCCATGTACATGTATGTACACATTTCAACTCCTATTTTTGTCCACACACCGTGTCGTCTGTTGTGGCAAAGGAGCAACTGGAGTCTGGGCAACTGCAAAAGGCATCTGATGGGTAGGACCACGCTGCCTCCTAGCATGGCCCCTCGATTTGGGATAATCTCTAGCAATGTGGCCCTGTCGTCGACGACAAATCGAACACTGGTCAGGTTTGCCTGCAATCTCCATCCTCTGGCGGGAATCAGATTCGTCAGGTCTCTGAAGCATAATATGGTCGTTTAGTAATCGATGGATCAGGAACAAGCACAAGGACCCGGGGTACACCATCAAGAGTGGCAGTAACAGCCGTGGAAACTGAGGTAGGAGAGCTCGGAAGGACTGGTACCTCTACAACCTAGCCAAAGAATGCCACTATAGAAGCTAAAAGCTTCCAATAGGACTGAGGAAGAGCAGCGAACCGCAATGAGACCGGGGTAAGGTGCTCAACCTCCGCCACTGGATCAAAGCCCACCTGGTACTGAAAGAAGAAAATCTTCCTAGGGCCAAGAGGGAAGGGGCTGCCAACCAAAACCTGAGAAGTAGCTTCTGAAGAATGAAAGTCCACTTGGAAGAAGCCTCGACCACGAGTATCCTAGAAGTGCACAATCAGCTCTGAAGGGAGAGCTGCTAGAAGCCATTCATGGGCCTGCGAACGAGAGGGGTGGGAACCATAAACTCTGGCAACAAGGGTGGTCTGGACCTCAATGTCAATGTTGTGTTGAAGAGAGGTGAGCTCGTCTTGAGAGAAATTGATGATTCTCCCGACCAACGGGGGTGAGGAAAGATTGGCTGCAGCAGAAGAAGCCATAAAGCAAATCGAGAATGTGTGGGTGGCCGACTTGAATCCAAATAAAAATGCTGCTGAAATAAAAAGGGGAAGAGGGGAGGACAAGGCGGGTGCAGCAAGGCAGGTTCATTCCACCCAAAGGGCACAAACGTGATTAGTGGATTTCACATCACTTAACCACTTATAATATTTATTTTGGATAACCCTTATCCACATTTAATCTTGGTGCAATCACCATTACGATATGCAATTTAATGGTTAGGTAATGAGGACAACAAGATCATTCAACTATCCCCCATAAAGAGATTATCTTTTGAAATTTCCTCAAAAGTCCAAGTTGTTCACTTTCCCCATTGGATTTTCTTCCTCACGGAGAGTTTCCATGGCTGGAAATGCTATATCTAGTCTCAAGCTTTCGCTCTCTTGATCTAGTATCATTCTTGAAGGGATTCACAAATTTAAGATAGGTTCTTTGTGTAAAATGAAAACTTATGCACCCTTCCATGAGTAACACAAACCTAGCTTAGTTTTGCCAAATACCTTTAAGTGACACTTTACAATTTCTCTAGTATGATCACCTCTTATGCACAGAGCCTAATCAAAGAATATAAATGGAGATCCAGTCATAGTCACAATAAACATTTCGAGGTTTTTGGATGTTTCGAAAGATTTTGTCCCTTGCCAAAAAACCACGAGGTTTTGAAAAATAAATAGTTTGATTATACATATAATACATTAGACACACACACACACACTTTTTCTTTTCTTTTTGTTAAAAACATGTCCTATTACTTCACTATACAAAGAAAGAAGCCCTCAAAAGTGAGGCAAACTTCTTGAAGATCAGATGACAGAAACATTGAGCAAACAAGTCTAATTGCAGCTGGTCCATCTCTTGTAGTCTATGGCAATCATATAAAGATTGGCGCAAAGACTGGCGGAAGTATGCGTACTTGTCAATTTGTATTAAGTGAAAAATCGCATGATTGTGGCAAATAAGGTGATAGCCCAAGTGGTGAAGGTGTTTGCCTAGGACCAGGAGGTCTTGCGTTCAAAACCCCACAAGGTGCTTCCTTGGCGGCATCACCTACTGGCAAACAAAAAGTGCCTCTAGGTGGGTGCCTACCGGCGATGAAAAAGGAGTAACTATGGGAGGATCTTGGGCCTAAGGCTAGTCAGGAAAATAAGATGATTGCGGCTAACTCAAAGTGTTCGAAGTGCCTAAAAGCGAGTCGAAGCAAGGAAACTTGCATAGACAACCAGTCCTTGGTGAAATCTTCCAAAGATCCAAAAATGTTTTGAGAAACAACATCCTCGAAAGCTCGCTAGCCAAAGATAATATGAGCAAGAAATATTTGGTATCAAAACAAGCCCATAGTAAATGAGATACAGTCTCATTGCGATTTGAGCATCTAACACAAGAAGCAAAAGCTATCCTTCTTTTGGCTAGAGTTTCACCAACAGGTAGCACTCCAACCAAGCATCACCACAGAAAAACTCTCTGCTTTACTTGCAATTTATTAGTCCATATCTTTTGGAGATTTTGTTTCCACCTTTTATCCATATTCCAAAGCCTGCTTGAATGAGCAGTAATCCACGGCTCAAGAATTATCAATCTGTATATGTGAGCAAAACTGAGCTATAACATGGGTACTTTGGGAAAACCAAGCTCCTCTCTCTGCATATCCAATCTAACAATCTGATCTCTTAAGAGACAGGTGGAATCCCTTCAAATTGTTGCAATAAAGCTCTAATTTTATGCCAGACACGCTTGTAATGCATGCCCATATTCCATTTCCTTAGTGCTTGTGGGAATGTAAGAATTCCCATATAAGGAGAGAGAACATCTTGGATCAGTCGTATATTTTTAGTGGAAAGAAACTAGGCTTTCCTTGGCTCGTGAACTGCTAGAGGTTTCGAAAAAACTTTACTTAAGTGAATGCTCTCCAATCTCATTGAGTTACCTGCCTTTGAAGATCTTTGAGACCAATGCAAATACTGGAGGACTTTTTTTCAATCAGCAATCAGTCTAGTAGTGAAAGAACAACCTGGTATCTTCCCTTGCAACTTACCAAGAAGCAAATCCCAATGTGTACATTGCCATATGCCAAAAGAATTTGTTTTAAGTGCAATACACATAGCTACAGCCTACAATCATGACTATCCATGGATGCTCTTGGGCAAAGAAGGTGGACAGCAGAGTTGCTTTTCTTGCCAAAACATGATAAAGAATATTCAGAATATTCAGTCCTCCATGCATCTTTGGCAAACAAATCCATTCATATCTCAAGAGGCGTAGAGCTTTCTTCTGATATCTGGTTTTACATAGTACTTCCATGGTCTGAGACATGAAAGCAATAATATGTTTCTTTGTCCATACCAAAAGAGGCAAGAAAAACTGCACTAAAGCCATCAAGATGGATTGTACTATCCTTAATCGCACATGTAAAGGCCACGTAGGCAAGCAAGTGCTAGTGATCCAATTTTTCTTTCATCCAAAAATTCTACAGTCAACCCATCCCATCCAGGAGATTTGAATTTGCCTAAGGCCTTGATTGCATTCTGTTATCTCCATAGAACTAAATAGGGGTACGTGCATGTGTCATAGAAGAATGAAAGACCTAACACCAAGATGGTGGCCAGAGGAAAACCAAAGAAGCGCTAAGACTGTTGCTAGCCTTAGGTGTGGCATCAACAACGAAGGAACTGAAGCCCCCCCCACCACCCACCACCCCCCCCCCCCCCCCCCCGTGCGCCAAACGTTGTGTGCAACCCCCCTCTGGGCCTCGCCTCTGCCCCGCTCCCCCCCCCCCCCCCCCCGTGCGCCAAACGTTGTGTGCAACCCCCCTCTGGGCCTCGCCTCTGCCCCGCTCCCCCCCCTCCCTATCTTTTTCAAAACCGACCTCCAGCTCTTTGCTTTGACAATCACTTTTTTGGAGGCTTCCACCTTGGTCTACAAGATTGTGGGTAGCCGCCCGACGCGCAAACAGTTCAGGGATCTGTTACAAGCAAGCCTTCTTGGTGTGCTTGGAAAGATCACTAATATTCATCCCTTGGGGCGTGGCTACTATCAAGTTGAGTCTGATTCACTTGCAGCTTTGGATAGTCATGCAGTTGAGCCCTATCGCATTGCATACAGCCCACACCATCTTTACGAGGTGGCAGTACGACATCGACCTGGTGTCCGACCCTTTAGTAGGCATCTCGGGCTTTCCCGTGACAGTTTGCCTTCCAGGTCTTAGGAAGGCATGCCTTCCTCCTCTCTCGGTGATAGGTGGTGCTATTGGGAGAGCAATGGAATCCCCCGCAACTGTTGCTTCACTTCTTGCTCGAACGGCTGGAATTCCATCCATTTGCATCTACATAGCCTCTCTAGAGTCAATGCCTCATGCCATATCATTTCCTTGCCTTCGAGGGGACCCTATCTTGTAGAGAGTTCAGTACTCTTGCCTCCAAGGCCAATGTTTCATCTCCCGATAGATAGGACACCTCGCCAGAGCTTGTCCTTGCAGGGAGTCTAGGAGGACAACTCCTGCCCCCAATTCAAATCCTCCTCATAGGGGTGGGAGGGACATAGACCCCTAGGTAATAGAGCACCAGGACCCGACATCGAATTAGCAGAGTGGCAGATCACTAGCCTGACACAAAACCACCGGGGTCAACTTTTAGAGCAGAGTGGCGCCATTAGACGCGTAGGGCCGAAAAGAGATAGGAGGATATCGTGATGTCAGAGAATTGTTTCAAGCATTTGTCACAGTAGCACATACATCCCCCCCCCAAAAAAAAATAAAAATAAAAATCTGGACTCTTACCTCGTCAAGCTCCCTCTCTAGGGGACCATCAGTGGTCACGTGCTCGCTGAAGCTTCCGCTCCCCCCTGCTCGCGCTGCCACCTGCACGTTCGCCTCCCTCCCCGCCCTCGCGTCCCCCAGCCTGCCCCGTCCTCTCCGTCTGCTCCCCCCGCCTGGATTTCTCGCACCCCCCCCCAGCCCCTGCTCTTTCGCGCTCGCCACCCCCCCCCCCCCCCCCCCCCTGTTCCGCTTCCTTAGCACCCCCCTACGCCTCCCCTTCCTTCGCGTCCCAACCCCCGCCGCCTGCCTCCTGTCCTCGCCCCCCCTGCCCCCTTTTCGCCGCCTGCCTCACGCCCCTCCCCCCTCCCCCCTTTTCGCCGCCTCTACCTCACGCCCCCCCCCCCCCTTCGCGTTTTCTTCCACCCCCCCTCTGTTTTCAGCTCCCTTCCCCCTCTGTCTTCCGCCTTTCCCCCTCAGCTCCTCCCTGCTCCGCCTTTTGTGGAGCTCGGTTCTTACAGGTCACTCCGTATTCGCTCCGCCTTCGATTAAGCTTCAGACACTGATGGAGGCTCCTCCCGCCCCACCTCAGAGGGACTCTCCCGCAGCCCCCTCGCCCGCCCATGAGGATACCCCCATCAGGCTTTCTCTTTCGCCAGAAGAGGAAGCGAGCCTCGCCGCCGCAGAGGTGGAACGCCTCCAGGCACATTCCACCATCTGCCGTATAGTCGGCACTCGCCCCAACAGAGGGGAAATCCGGGATCTTCTCCAGGCCCACCTTCTTGCAGATGGTGGCAAGATCCTAGACGTGCAGTTACTGGGCCGCGGACACTACCAGATTGAGTTCGAGACATCTCAGAGCGTGGCCCACGTCCTAGCCATGAGTCCCCTTGACATCAGGGGCGCTCGGGCATTCTTCAGGCGGTGGCAGCATGGCTTCGACCCAGCAGTGGTCGAGCAGGGAGAGCACCTTTTCCATGTCACAGTTTGCTTCCCTGGACTCCGACGCGAGTATCTTCCGCTCCTTTCTAGGATAGGAGCATTGGTGGGCTCGATGCTTGAGACTGGCCCCACAGTAGCTTCAGTGGTGGCTAGAGCAGTTGGCCTGCCTTCAATCAGAGTTTTGGTTTCTGACATCTCCTCCCTTCCGAAGGTCATTCAGCTACCTAGGATAGGGGGGGGGATCGATATCCGGGATCTTCTCCAGGCCCACCTTCTTGCAGATGGTGGCAAGATCCTAGACGTGCAGTTACTGGGCCGCGGACACTACCAGATTGAGTTCGAGACATCTCAGAGCGTGGCCCACGTCCTAGCCATGAGTCCCCTCGACATCAGGGGCGCTCGGGCATTCTTCAGGCCGTGGCAGCATGGCTTCGACCCAGCAGTGGTCGAGCAGGGAGAGCACCTTTTCCATGTCACAGTTTGCTTCCCTGGACTCCGACGCGAGTATCTTCCGCTCCTTTCTAGGATAGGAGCATTGGTGGGCTCGATGCTTGAGACTGGCCCCACAGCAGCTTCAGTGGTGGCTAGAGCAGTTGGCCTGCCTTCGGTCAGAGTTTTGGTTTCTGACATCTCCTCCCTTCCGAAGGTCATTCAGCTACCTAGGATAGGGGGGGGATGGATCGATCAGAGAGTGGAGTTTTCGGGGCTCCCGAATCAGTGTTTTATATGCAGGCAGGTAGGCCACATGGCCAACGCCTGCGCTCGCAGGAGACCCCGACCTTCACCGCAGCAGCAAGCCCCCGATGGCCCGCCCACAGATGCGGCTCGACAGGCAGCCTCCGGGACACCTGCTCAGCCCACAGAGACCTCGGAGTGGTAGCCTGGACAGGGGCGCCGTAGAGGGAGACAGCCACAGCAGCAGGCTCAAAGGCCGATGTAGCAGCAACCACAGTCTCAGCATCACTGTGTTCCAGTGAGGAACAGCTTTGCTCCCCTCCAGGAGGAGACCCCAGCGCAGACTGAGGATCAGGAGATGCCAGCACCCCCTCCTTCGCCCCCGCCCCCGCCCCCCCTCCCGCCTCGCTTCCACCTTCGCCCCCCCCCGTTCCCGCTCCCGTTTTGGCTCCTTTTCCACCCCCCTCTCCCCCCCCTCCTCCCCCTCCATTCGCCTCAGCTCCCCGAGAGGTCCTGGCAGCAACCTGGCACTCACCTGCAGTCCAGCGGGCACTGAGCACCGACCTTGCTCGAGCACCGCAAAGGAGACCTACCATGCCGATTCGGGCTTCACGGATATCCTCTATCCGCAGTCGGCTGAGTAGTCTCGACACTAGACAGCGCTCGGAGGCTTTTGACTACTCCTTCACAGGGCTTTTTGGAGCGGAGGGCCCCCACAAGCCAGCACCCATCAGAGTTCATGTGGTGATACCTCCGGCCCGAGGGGAGGAGGCACTTGATTCAGCGGTGGCCTTCTCCTTCCCTCTTTGTGGCCCTAGCAACCGGGAGTGGACTCTGGATCTCGCTCTTAGCATACTAAAGACTCAGGCAGTTGAGTTTTCTCACCATGTGAGCGATTTGGAGGTGACAGACGTGATAGGCTGACTTTGGGAGCTGGCTCACTTCTTTGATTCCGGGAGTGCGGATGCCTCCGGGGTTTGCCACTTGGTGGTCCGCATAGTGGCAGACCTAGCACGCGACCATGGATATGTATGTATACACGAGGTTGCTCTCTCTGAGCGGGAGGCAGTCGCCATGGGACACAGCCATTGGCGCCTGATCCGAGATTCTTGTAGCACACCAGGTGGGCAGATTCGTAGCCGCTCAGATGGGGACTATTCTCCATCCAAGCCGCTTGCGAAGGCCCGCCGTATGGCTGAGACAGCCTCCACCTCAGCAGGTCATCCATGAGGATCATCTCATGGAATGTACAGGGCCTTGGCGGCGCACACTATGTACGCTATTGTGGATGCTTGAGGCAGGAGCTTCAGAGATGCCTGGTTGGGGGCAGTATTGATATTCTGATGATGCAGGAGCACCATTTGAGTGAGAGCAGGATTCGGAGATATGGTTCCGTGATGCCTTGCAGATGGGACACATTTTGGTCTGCAGGGTTTGGCCCCTTGGGTGGGCAGGGAGGAGTATGTATGGTCATTGCGGATGCATGGCGGCAGGCCATTGTGGATCGCAGGGTCATTGTGCCTAGTAGAGCACAGTACGTTATTCTGAGGATGCATGATGAGCTCTTTGGCGTGCTTAATGTCTATGCGCCTAACCATGCTAGTGCCAGAGCAGAGTTCTGGACCCTTGTTACAGATGCATTGCCCGAGGCCCCACATTGGTGTGTCGGAGGAGACTTCAACATGCTTGAGGACCCGGCCGATAGGGTGGGAGGCAGTCATGTTACAGTGCACGGCACGGAGCTTGCAGCTTGGGAGCGATTTTGTATGACACTGCGGATCATTGATGCATGGCAGCATGAGGCTTTCTCCCGCTCTCAGGACAGTCTTAGTTTTTCTCGGTCGGATCGCCGGCAGGGAGGGACTAATCTATCACGGATTGATCGCTTCTATGTGGGCGACAAGTTCGGGGAGCGTGGGGGCTCCGTTGGCATTCTCGCTGGCACTTCTTTTTTAGACCATGTGCCAGTTATTGACACTTGAGGAGGGGACACCAGAGACCAGCTTGCAATTGAGGATCCTAGAGAGGATACTTACAGATTCCAGTCTTTCTGAGGACATTGAGAGGATATGGCATGATAGCCAGAGCTCTGACCTGGATGCAGCAGGCCAGTGTGCCCAGGGACTCATCGAGCTCAGCTCTTTTTTGCACGCTGTAGCCTTGACACGGCTGGGAGAGACACGAGAGCGGGAGCGCTGCTTGAGACGTAGCCTTGCTTCGCTCCAGCGCCTTCAGGAGCAGCAGCCTACATGTGAGTGGGTGGCATCCCAGCTGAGCCAGGCACGCCAGGAGGTTAGAGAGGCAGAGGAGCAGAGACATGAGTTCTACTATCATCGCCAGGCCTCACAGTGGACGCAGCTTGGTGATAGAGTGACTAGGGAGTTCTTTGAGATAACCGGACCCCGCCATGCTCGAGCAGGTGTACGCCAGCTCAGGAGACAGGACGGCTCATTAGTCACTGAGCCCGGGGAGATTAGAGCCATTGCCACTGAGTTCTATAGAGACCTACTCTCAACGGAGCCAGCCACGGAGGCACATGATGCTTGCAGACAGACTCTGTGGGCCCATGTACAGAGGAGGGTCACAAATCGTATGCGCACAGTTCTGGGTGAGCCTCTTTCAGAGGATGAGCTTGTTGAGGCTTTGAGGGTCCTTCCGCGCCATAGCTGCCCTGGGGAGGACGGATTGACGCCTGTGCCTTTTTTATGCGCTATTGGGACATTTTGGGGCCAAGCCTCCGCAGGGGCTTTCAGTATGTTTTGGACACTTGGGTGATGCCACAGAGCTTTTCAGAGGGCTTGATCTTTCTTATCCCCAAGGGGGAGGGAGTGTCTGATGATACTCGACAGTGGAGACCTATTACGATCCTTAATACTGTCTACAAGGTCCTGGCCAAGGCCTTGAGTTTGAGGATCCAGCCCTTCCTTGGGGAGTTGATTCATGCTACCCAGACAGGATTCGTCAAGGAGCGCAGTATCCTTGACAACATTTTCACCTTCTGGGAGGCGACGGCCCGAGCTAGATTTCTCGGCGAGGACCTAGTCATTATGCTTCTCGATTTTGAGAAGGCATACGATAGAGTCGATTGGGGTTTCCTACAGGGCACTATGCTTCGCCTCGGTTTTGAGCCAGTCTGGATTCGAGGGGTGGCAGCTCTATATTCCACAGCTCGTAGCCAGGTGCTGATGGCAAGAGGACGGGGGCCGAGTTTTGAGTTGACCAGATCAGTCCGTCAGGGGTGCCCTCTCGCCCCGTTTCTTTTTCTCTTCTTTGCTGAGGCTATGAGCATGTATTTGACAGCAGAGGAGGTTGGTTTGAGAGGACTCCACCTCCCAGTCCAGGGTGAGGACCTGCTCGATTCTAAGTTTGCTGATGACACGGGATTATTTTTGCATGGCCAGGAGGCCAATCTTCAGGGGACAAAGCAGTCGCTACAGGTTTTTGGTGCAGCTTCGGGAGCATTGATCAATTGGCGCAAGACAGTGGCCTTTTGGATCACTAGCGCTCCCACTCCGGCATGGAGCCCATAGTTGTTTCTCGTACGCGTACAAACCTGTTCGTACGTACGAGTCGTACGGTACGATACCGTACGAATTCGTATGATATCGTACGGTACGAGTTAGTTTTCCCCCCCCCTCCCCAAAAAAAATTTTTTCCTTGAAAAAAAATTTCCAAATGCTAAAAAAAAAATAGAAACCCTGCTTTACGAAGATCCCAAATGCTCGCAATACTTCGCAACTTTCGTGTCCACTCAGTATTCCATATGGGGTTGTGGAGAGACCTAAAAAATCTGGCGAGGTAGACTGGTAGTGTACACTTGATTGGTAGGATGAGAGAATCTTGCTACATCACTTGGGGATCCCTTAGGTAGGGCATCTACCATTTTCAGCTTCTGAAGTGCCATGAGACTGCCATAATTTACATGCCCAAACCTGGCATGCCACAACTCTGCATCCTGCATAGCAGATGTAAAGGTAGAAACAACACATGCACTGTGCCTCTCATAAGGATCAAGACGGTACAAACCGCGACATAAGGTCCCTGTAGCAACCAAAGCAAAGTCACTTTCCCTGTCACGGACCATACATTTAGTATCCTCAAAGGAAACAACCAGCCCTCTCTTTGCAAAAGAAGACACTGAGAGAAGATTCTTCTTTATCCCAGGCACATACAATACATCCTGAAGGAGAAATTCTGAGCCATTAATGGCTGTAAGCATAACATCCCCTGTGCCCTGAACTGGATAAGAAGCATTATTTGCACACGTAACCTTTCTGCCACATGAAGAAGGTACCATCTTGCCAAACAAATCCTTTCTGGACGTGATGTGCCTTGAGGCACCACTGTCAAAGAACCATACATCACCACTTTCACTCACACTGAGTGAATGAACCTCATTTAAGGGATCATAGCTGCAAGTAAAGAAGCACCAATCCTCTTCCACAAGATTGACTGTGGCATCATCTTTCTTGTTATCCACATCTGAAGAGTCTTCAACTGAATTACCAGACTCTTTCTTCTTTTCCTTGGCTATCCTCTTAGGACATTCATGAATATAGTGACCTGTTTTCTTGCAGTAATGGCACTTACCCTTCTTTTTAGGTTTCTGTGCATCATCCTTCTCTTTACTAGATGGCTGTCCTGATTCTGACTTAGGCTTATATGCACCAGATTTTCCTTTGCCCTTGTTCTTGGCAAAGAGTGCTTGCTCACCACTTCTTTGCATGACATTTTTCCGAGTCTGCTCTTCCTGCAGCAAAAGTCCAACCAAATCCTGAAAGGATAGAGGGACTGGATTACCCCTCATGGACAAGTGAAGAGATGTATGAAAACCCAAATAAGAGCTCGGTAAAGAGTTAAGTGTAGTGGTGACCATCTCAGCATCAGAAATGATTTCATCAATATTCAAGAGCTGTTCTCTCAAATCCTGAATCTTCGTAAGATGATCCTGCATAGAATCACCCTTATCCATGCACAAGTGTGATAGTTCCCGCTTCAAAAAGGCAACTCTAGCCTCATTGCGAGCCTGATACATGTGCTCCAAAGTATCCCATGCAGCCTGAGATGTCCTGCATGAACGGATATGCGGAATAATGGACCTCTTAACTGAAAGTGCAATCAAAGAGAGTGCCTGAGCATCCCTGGAATCCCACCTAGTTTGTTCCTGTGTAGGTGCCTGAGGAGCTGGTAGTACAACCTGCTGCCTGCCATGTTGTGGAGGGGTAGCTGGGGCCACATGCATAGGCCTTGCCTCAGCTCCACTTACATAATTCCACAAATTCTTTGCAACTAGCAGATTCCTGAGCATAAAGCTCCACAGGGAATAGTTGGTTCCATCCAACTTATCTTCCTGGGCTAAAAACCCAAACACATCAGCAGTGTTCTGTGCCATGAGAGCAAACTGTAACCTGCAAAAGAGACTAACTGCACAAGAGTCCACAAATATTGCTCGAGACTGTCTGTTTCACACAGATAGACAGCACAGCAACAAAAGCCCCAAATTTCTGGT
This sequence comes from Cibotium barometz, assembly GCF_041138505.1. Taxonomy (NCBI): domain Eukaryota; kingdom Viridiplantae; phylum Streptophyta; class Polypodiopsida; order Cyatheales; family Cibotiaceae; genus Cibotium; species Cibotium barometz. The sequence continues at coordinate 26,592,804 of NC_141108.1, forward strand.
GGCTCAAATTTCTCTGATTCCCACAAAACACCTGTGGGAGCTGTCACAGATTGTGCAGCAACATAAAAACAGCAAAAGCCCCAAATTTTGGACTTGATTTGCTGACAAAATTCACAGTTAAGCTCCAAAATACAGCAGGTAGACTCACCCTGCAGATTGCTGAGTACGAACTGATGCAGAAGACGGTACAATGCTGTACGGAAGGCTGTACAGTCAGCAAACAGCAACCAGCAGGTGCTGTACAGAACTGTACGGACAGAAAACAGCAAATAGAGCTGTACGACAACTGTACGGCTGCTGTACAATTAGAAAACAGCACCAAAACTGGTCGTACAGACCTGTACGAACAGAAAAACAGCAACCAGCAGCCACACGTGCTGCACAGATGCTGTACGGCCTGTAGAAAAACGACCAGCACTGCTTTTTGCACCAGAACAGTGCCCGAGACACACAGAAAGCAGTCGCCCAGGTCTGTAGAAGGAGGGCGACCTGTTTTTCAGCACCAGAAGCAGGCGACCAGCACAATAGAGGTGTTTCTTCGCGACGAAAGTGCTTCACCAGCAGTAGGGAAGGCGGGAGTAGGAACAACAACCTGCTCTGATACCAATTGTGAGTGTGAGAGACGGTGTGGAGCACACGAAGAAACAGAACAAAACGTGTGGAGGCAAGGAGCAAAACGATGGAGCTCAAAATAATGAAGATTAGTTTGTTACAAAACTTAGGGCATATAATAACCCTAACTGGTGCCCGTTTCACATAACGGTAAGTTGGGCGCCTTATTGGGCGCGGGGAAAAAACCTCACTTAAAGTGAGTAAAAAGTGCCCGGCCGGTCCTAATACATTGGCCACTGCCCATAATAATGTCAGGACATTATTTCTAACACATTGGAAATTCATAGGTGTGTTTTTCGATGATATCTTGGTATTTTCCAAGGATGAGCAGGAACATCGACAACATTTGGCCATTGTTTTTGCTTCGAAACCACAAGCTCTTCATTAATGCGGAAAAGAGTGAATTTTTCTTTCTAAGATTAACTATTTGGGACATATTGCATCAAAGAATGGCATCGGGATGGATCTTGCAAAGATTGAAAGCATTCGGAATTAGCCTGAGCTATCTTCCATACATGAAGTACGAAGCTTTTTGGATTTATGCTCATACTATAGGCGTTTTATCAGACACTTTGGATGGATTACTTCACCATTGCATGAGCTCACTAAGAAGAAGGCACTCTTTAAATGGACACTTGATGACAAAGAGGCTTTCGTTTGCCTCAAGGATGCCGTTATGAGTGGGCATGTGTTGGTCATTCCTAACTTGCAGAAACCTTTCTGTGTGGAGTGTGATGTAGTCGGAAGTTGCATTGGGACTGTCCTAATCACGAAGGGCATGCCATAGCTCATGAAATCTGCCATTTGCATGATACACAACTTTCTTTGGGCATTTATGAGGAGGAGTTGTTGGCTGTGATTCGTGCCTTCACTATTTGGAAACACTACCTTCTTGGGACTGATTTTATGGTCAAGACAGATAATCAAAGCCTGACACAAACAAAGCTTTCAAAGAAGCACACGACTCACGAGGATGGCAAACTTCTTATGTATGTTTCATTTTCAGTTTATGCACACTCCAAGAAAGAAAAATGTGGTGGCAGATGCATTGTCTAGAAAGCCATATGTGGCTGCAGTGTCAATTGCATCACACAAGGACTTGTCTGCCATACATGAATTGTCTACTATACGTGAATTAGACCATACGGATGCTGATTTTGGGCATATATGGACTGATTTAGTGGCTAGACATGCACGTGCCTCTTATGTGATCAAAGAGGGGTATCTCATGAAGGGTAACTGCCTATGTGTTGTGTAAAACATGACGTAAAAGGTCATTGATGAGTGCCATGCTCCTCCGTATGTAGGACATAGAGATATAATGCCTACTCGCACATGATTGAGCGTTACTTCTTTCGGCCACGAATGCGCAGAGATATAGAGGCATATGTACGTGCATGTATCACTTATCAAAAAGTCAAGTTTGACAAGCAAAAGGCTCCTGGTTTGATTCAGCCTTTGCCTATTCCCTTGCAGCCATGGGAAAGTATTGCAATGGATTTTAACATGGATTTGCCTCGTACATAGTAAGGCAATGATGCTATTTGGACCATTGTTGACAAGTTTAGCAAGCAAGCACATTTCTTGTTGCCAATCAGGAAGACCACTAAGCCTGAGCATATGGTCAAGATATTTGTGGCACAAGTGTTCACTAAATCCATTCTCGGGGACAAAGATCCCAGGACTACAACTCTCTTTTGGAGAGCTCTGTTTGACAATATCAGCACTAAGTTAGACTTCTAGTCAGCTTTTCACCCCAAAACGGATCGGTAAAGTGAGGCTGCAAATTCAGCTGTGTTGGATCTTCTCAAATGCTATGTTGCACACCAAAAAACAGCTTGGGAAAAGTATCTACAATTGGTAGAGTTTGCATACAACAACACAATGCATGGCTCCACGGGAAAGGTCTCCTTTGAAATTGTTTATGACAAAGTGATGTTGCCGCCCATCCTAAGATCTTTGCAACTAATGAGTATGTCAGAGATCTTGATGTTGCCTTTGCACAAGAGCGGACAGCCATTGCTTGTTCACAAGATAAGCATAAGAGGGCTGCCGCCAAGCATATAAGAGTGGTAGACATCAAAGAAATGATTCGGTATTGCTGAAATTTGAGAAAGCAAGACTCTGTAAAAGGGCAGGAAAGGAGGGGGCATGCCCTAAGCTCTCTACTAGGTATTATGGACCTTTTAACGTGATCAAGCAGATCAATGAGGTTGCTTTCCAGCTTGCATTGCCTGATCCTTGGAAGATTCAGTATGCCTTTCATGTGAGTCTATTGCACAAGTATGTGGAGCCAAAGCCAGAAGAGCCTGTCACAAAAGAGCCGCCAAAGGTTGATGAGCTAGAGGAAGTTCTCTAACCTGAGCAGATTGTGTTTCACAAGGAGAGAAAGTTACCTGCCCCACAGTAAGCTTTCCAGGAGATATCTTGTGAAGTTCAAGAATTATTTGCCGATTGACGCAAAATGGGTGGATGAAGACCACTTCAAAGATTACCCAAAACTTCTTCAAGAGTATTTGGAGGCTTTTCAGTTGAGGTCAACTGTTTACAAGCAAGGGGGGGGGGGGGGGGGGGATATATCACCATTTGGCCGCTCAAGTGGTCTTCCACTATTTCGTGTCAAGGTACGGGAGGCCAAGGAGCTTCATGTCACCCATACTGAGGCCAAGACTTGCATCACCTGCGGGAGGCCAGACCTCATGTCACCTGTAGAGCGTACCCAAGCTGTGGAACCCACTGTCAGGGATCCCAGTTTCGGCTTCCCACTGAGCCAGTTCCGTGCTCGAGAAGACCTACTATTTACAGGTTCCAAGAACCGGAGATATATCCATTGCATAATGCACGTGCATGCATCTCTGCTTGCTTGAAACTATTTTTGCGTGACTTGTTTTCGTGTGAATGCCTGCTATGACATGTCCAGTTCACGGGCACGGGACGCCCACCCGCCACTCCCATCAGCTGTGTGAATGCCCTATATTTTGACATGGTTTGAGGCATGTGAACAGGTGGTAAGTATTCATTTAACCCTTGTTTACTACTGTAAAGGTTTTATAACCTTGGCAGTTCACACTTATTAAAGTTGGGCATTGGCCACTAACCTAGTGCCCAGGGCCCAAGGATAAAAGTGTGGCCAGCCCAAACTCTAGGCACCCACACATGGCCTCATAATTGTGTGGACACTTAAAGGAGGTGCCCACCATTAATTATGGTGGGCTGTGCCACATGGCACAAGCGGCTTGGACCTCTCCCCCATTCTTCTCCATCTTTTTCTCCTATTTCCCTCTCCTGCAAGCTGGTGCCCAGCACTCTCCCTCTTCCTGGCTGAAAGTCAACCATCTCTACCTCTCTCTCTTCCCTTTTCTGCTGGTCGGCTGCTCTCTGGGTGGATAGCCGTTAGAAGATAATTGACCAAAGGACCGGTCTTTGAACATTGCCAGATTTGAAACCAACTTTTACATGCATGATCTTGATTAACGCTAAAAAAGAGAGATTAATGATAATCTACTCAACAAACAAGACCAAGAGATAAAACCCTAATCTATCGTATACATGTTATATTTACAATGTTCTTGGATCTAGACTTAGATCCCGCTCATAAATGCTAGCCTATTGTGCGTTCAAAAGAGGTCTTGTTGAATCCACAGCTTGGTCCTGCTCTCCAGATGCTTGTGCTCTTGCCTAGAGCTACCTCAGGCTGCCTTTATCTGGGGGTTCTTGCCAACACCTGAGAGATGCTTGAATGAGGCTTGAAGCATTCTTTACATAGGGTTCTTGGTTGGCTGATTGCTAGTCCATCAGCACTTTTCAGGTCCAAAAGCATCATCATAACTTCATAAAACATGTTCATGTTGTGCTCTAAAGCTGTCTCATGTATGGGCACATGTCTTGGGCACCTCCGAGCACCTATTGGGCTGTCCAAACTGCCCAAATCAAACCATATTCTGCATCTTATCTTGCCTGAGCTTGACAATCCCTTTTTATAGGTGTGACTTTTTTTTGAGGAAAGACTAATTGAAACTCAACCCGCCCTCTTTTGCCTGCTTTCAATCTATAAGAAATACACTTGCCTGGATTGGCTTTCTCTCATTTGCTATGATACGCAATAGGCAAAAAGCTACCAAGTATGAAACACTTGAAGTGCATTGTAGTTCTTGGGTTTAATTCAAGTCTACCTTCAGTTTGAAATCTCAAGTTTTTATTCTAGTAATACAAACTCTTATCACAAAGCTAAACAAAGCTGTCAATGAGATGATAGCTCAAGTGGTAAAGGTGTTTGTCTAGATGCAGGAAGTCCTCGGTTCAAAACCCCGAAAGGTGCTACCTCGGTGGCATCCTTGTTGGCATCGATAACTATGGGAGGATCTTGGGCATAAGGCTGGTTGGAAAAAAGCACTAAATAGAGCTTGATATGCACAAATTACTCTTTAACTAATTATTACCAACCAAGTTTTGAATTCACCTCAAACTCTGGTATTCTTTCCAGCCTGTAGTTGCTACCTCCATCTACATGCTCAACAGACACAAGATTTCCTAGAGAATCTCTGTAAGCGGTATACTCTACCTGCACAGATATAATCAATTTGCCCACATTCAACCATGAAACATGTTCCAACGAATCTTTAGAATAAATATGCAATTCTCTAAGATTTGTATATGCTGGATCATTCTGTGGTAGGTATCTCAAGGCAACCACCAAAAGAGACCCATTAATCCATCATACTAGCAGCAGTATCATACCTCTCCAAGAATCATGCCTTGATTCACCAAACATTGGAATGGTTCCTTGGTTGATACGACACCAATGTCATATAGGACCTGCAAAACAGGCCACCCAGATAAGTCTGCCATGAATGCTTTTCCTAGCCCACAAATCATCAATTATTCTTTGAAGTATTTTGCATTTTTGAAAACTCTCCTCTGTGTTTCACAAGGGTACGAAAGAGTGTATCTTCTGTAAGTTAACACTTTTGGCACCTTCCTGCAGCCGGTCTAAATAATCCACAAAATGCAGGAAAAAAGCAAGAGTATTTCAACAAGTAATAATTTGATGATGCTCAACAGGTATTCTCCACCTTTTCTTTATTGAGAGAGTCCTTGGCGCCCGGCCATATCAACTGGGTGAAATTCTAGCTGAACTTTCAGTGTGCGCAAGATTTTCCAATAATAGCAGTAAGTGGTCCTGCCCTAGCACCCTAGCATTCACTGGACAAGGCTGCTACATTAGGACCAGGGTAGCATCACTAAAGACAGCCATTACAGGTATCTATAGCCCCCAGATAGCAACCTTGCTTAATACACAAAATATACCTGAAATCCAACTGCCCTTGCAAGACTGCTCAAAGGCCTTACGTGCATTATGCCTCACTAGCAGCTCTGACTTGAATCACTGTCACCAATATAATATGCCTACCACTATCTGTACATCTTGACAGGCACGTAGGAATCTATTATCTAGAGGGCTAGTATTTCAGATTGCTAGAAGAACTCAGAAATGAAAGGAAGCTTTGCACGCATTACTTGAGACTGTTTAAAAGAACTAGGGGGTGCATGTGACTTAGATCCAGTGCAATAAAAGTTATAAGCTCATGCATGTATGTATACATGACAAGTCACAAAGCAGCATTCATATTTGTACCCACTTGTAGCCCTCAAGACAGGGGAACTCCGTCAAACATCAAAACACAATAATTAATATTGACACATATTTGACCATCTATCGTAACAAACATCACAGAATTCCTTTTACCTTGTGCCAAAATCTTGCATATAGCAAGTGTAGAACTGAGTGTTCTGCACCTCCCACATAGAGATCAACAGAGCCCCAATACCTGCTCAATCTCAAATGCATTATCATTTATATGGCATTATTCACTTGCAGAAAAAAATTAGCTCATCAGAGTGTATACTTTACCTCTCTTTTTCTGGATCAACCAAAGAATTAGCGTTGTTTGGATCCATAAATCTTAGATAATACCTGAACACATATAGCAATGGTTAGAAAACAACAGAAAAGGCCACAGTATGAACCTACAAAACCATCTCAAACTGCTGCATGAGAAATTTATCTTTTAGGAATAACTGCCTTAAGAATCAGTGGCAATAAATGAGTTGATTGGCCTGCTTCAAAATAAGCTAACAAAGATTCCTAGATAATAGCTAAGAACAAAAATCCTGCTCAATATAATCATCTAAGAACAATACTGAAAAGGAACCCAAGAGCACAGACAGCTTATACCAGCAAGAGCCTGCCCATTGTGGCATGGTATTCGTTTCTCTAGTTGCAGGTTTGCCAGTTTCTGAATCAACAGTCCTTACCTGTATAAAGAACTTACTAAGAGAAGACAAATAGGTGCTTGCTTATATTTATGAAGATACAATTTGCAATTTCTCATATTAGGATGCCATTCATTAACAATCAATAAAATTCATAAATTCTCTCCACACAAACCAAAGATAAATCATTCATAAACACAGATGGACACCTCATCACACAATCTTGGAATTGAGGACAATCACAGACACACTCTAACCTATTCCAGGAAGTTTCGCAAAATGCCCTTCCAAGTTCCTCAGCAGCTAGAGCATGCCGTTTATCTTCAGGTAATAACGTTTGCTAAGTAACGATCAGGTACATTCCAATCTGCATTAATCTATCCTTCCAGCAGCTTGCCTAGGAGTCAAATTCAGCTCAAGCTACTAAACCTCTTAACAGATCCACTGAGAGACAGTGGTGCAGGAATAGACCACCAGGTAACATCAAAAAATAGTCTAAAAAGGGAGGTCCTCAAGCTTCTGTATGATAAGGCTAGCTCAGAGAAAGAGGCTGCTTGTTACTCTCACTTACAATGTGTAGGGTCTTCACCAGCTAGCACATGCCATTTATCCTAGGTAATAATGTTTCCTAAGCAATGCTCAGGTACATTCCAACCTGTAATAAAAATACCCTTGCACCAGCTTTCCTTGGAGTTAAATTCAGCTCAAGCTACTGAGCCCTCTTCCTGTATTGAACGGACGCCTCCAATATTCCCCACACCATTGGGAGACAGTGGCCCATGCAGACAGGAATAGACCACCAGGAGCCATAGAAAACAGTCTGGGTGATCCACAAGCTGGCACAGGGAAAGTTGGCTGCCCGTCACTCTCACCAACAGTGTGCACGGTCTTACCCATTTCTCAAAATGTTTACAAATGTTCTGAATGAACTCAGTTGAAAGCTTTCCGAAGAATTCCCTAAAGTGGAAGTTCATGGCTAAAATTTGGAGAGAACCTATATCATCAATCAGTTGAACATACCAAGCGAACTATGACGGCACTGGGACTTCTCTTGAGTGCATAGTGGGTAAAATTGTTTCTAGTTTGCCAAACCTTTTAAACGCTTCTAGGGAAAAATGTTTCTAAACCTTAAAATAACCTCTCAATAAAACTTGTTTCTCCCAATATTGAGCAGCTATTATCGTTGTGTATGCTTGTTTCCAATTCCTCTTCTGCCTTGGTTCCATGTGTGTATTGCCCAAAATCTCTCCAAAACTTGTGACAGTGACTCTCCACTTGTTGGGTTTGTTCTCTTCCTTCCCCCCTGCTGTAGCCAGCTGCTGTCTGCTTCTTGTCTAGTTTCTCCTCATCCTCTCCTGCTCTTATCCTATGTTTGCTCCCAATTCCTCTTCTGCCTTGGTTCCGCGCATGCATTGCCCAAAATCTCTCCGAGTCATGTCACAGAGACTCTCCTCTTGTTGGACTTGTTGCCTTCCTTCCGCCCTGCCTAGCCATTCTGCTTCTTGTCTATTTCTCCTCATCCTCTCTTCTTCTTCTTCTTTCTGTGCACCTTCTCCTTCTTCCTCTTTGTACTCGCATCTTCATGTAGAGCTACTTATGTTATGATTGCATTGACAAAGATAGAAGTGCAATGGAAGACAAACAAACACAAAGCACATCAGTAATCCTTGCAATATGTACTTATGTTATGATTGTGTTTACAAAGATAGAAGTGCAACTGAAGACAAACAAACACAAAGCACTTCAGTAACCCTAACACTAAGCTTTGTATTATGTACCATGACTGGAAAATACAATTAAGTGTTCAAAGTACAAAAGGTGATCAATTCCCTGCAGCTACTACAAGCAGGCAGAGGGCCAAACAATACTCACTGGGCAAAGACACAGAAAAATGTCTTCAAGGAAAGAGGGAAAGGGGGCTGTCCGTGCCATGAAGTGGAGGACAAGGCAGCTATGGCAGCAAAGAAAGGCATTGCGGGCACAGTCACTAGCAGAAGCAATAAACCCTTCAAAGAACAATCCCTAGAAGTGCGCTAACTTCAGTTTGGATTTCAATAACATCTGTGCATAGAATGTAATAGCATCTACAAGATTTATGTCAAGGCATTATGGTAATGGTTTACACCTTCACCAAGTTGGTTCCCTCAGAAAGCCTCAAGTCATGGCTTATAGGAACTCCTATTGCTAGCCCAATAGCATGCAAGAACCTGCATTGCTCTGCATTTCATTGCCTAGATTGCAAGTAGAGACGGGGCAAGAGGTGGGGCTTACAAGAAAGCATAGAGATCTTTGGATATGCATGAGATTCGAGCAGAAGACAACAAAACACTCAATTTTTTCTTTCCAGGGATTTGCTAAAGTAGAATGAGGGAACCAGATGACACCATCCTACAGGAACGCCCAGTCAGGGCTCAGATTGAGGCCCACTTGTGTTGCAACAAATTGGAGACTTGGAGCATCCCACAGACCCAAAATTTATGAAGCCACATGTATACCACACGTAGATCACAAAGAATACAGAGGAGACAACAACCATGCAGCAAGCCCACACAGATAAGGATGATCTACACATTTGCATTTTCTATTACAGATTGTTCAGCATAACATCAGCCCAAGATAAACAAGCACTAAAGGGTATTCCTTTTTTACCATTGCCAGCATAAATGCATGGAAACCAATTTGTTCAGCCACGTCTCTAAAGGCCCATTATTACACTATTTTTTAATGCTTGTGCTTCATAATCACCACATTCTTTGTGCCAATATACTTCTGATAATTATGCTAAGTCACCAACAGTTGATCCAAGTAACACACTTTGATACTAACAAAGCAAATATATATGCAAACATGTATCTTGCAGCCATTCATTGGTGGACTTACATGGCATTCCTTGAAAACTGAGATGAACAAGGTGAAAAGTATACCCAATCTAGTGCTTTTGCAAGCGGAGGATTGCCTGTTCCAGTGGGAGAAAAGTCATCCATGTCTGGGAGTTTTATGGGTAGATCCTTCTCTCGTGCTGCCTTGACTTCACCTGTGTCATCCAAAAAAACCACAGGAAAAGGTTCACCCCAGTACCGCTGGCGTGCAAATAACCAATCCCGCAGCTTGTAATTAACCTGCAAAAGTAAAAAAAGTTTACCTCACATTACACAAAGACAAAAAAGCCTATAGAACAAGTATCAGCAGCTACAAAAAGAAGGATATTTAATCCTAAATAAACCCCAGAGGTGAGATACAGCCTAAGTGATACCAGAACGAGGCCACTTGTGGTCTTATTAATACGCACCCAGTACCTGTTGTTTGCCATAACCTCTCTTCTCAAGCCACTCTACAACTTTTGCAGCTGCCTTGACACTTGATAATCCATTCAAATCAATGCCAGTTTCTCTATGACAAGAATTCATCAGCACTCCCTGACCAGTATAGGCGTCTTTTCCATCCCATGACGTATCTCCCTCGGGGGAGAGAACTGTACGCATTGGCAAACAGAATTTTTTTGCAAACTCATGATCTCGAATGTCATGTGCAGGGACAGCCATGATTGCACCTGTTCCATAACTGCCAGAACATCAAGACTCCAGTACTTCAATAGTATGAACATGATATGTTAAAAATTATTAATTACTTCACCACAAATAGGTGCAAAACCATTGCTCCACCTTAAACATAATATACAACATGCAATATCTTTCTAGTCTACATTGCAGATGAAAATTAAGACTAGTACAGACCCTCCTTAAACAAAAATGTCACTACCCAAGTCACAAAACAAAGCTGTTAGAAGGTCTCTACTCCAATATTTGAATGTTTATATACAAATCTGCACCTATCTGTTCAAGTTACCACCAACAACTCCTTCAAGGAGTTCAATAAGGGCTTCTAGATTTGAGTAATCACCCTGATGTCCTCTTGAGAAGAACAGAGACAAAATAAAGTATAGAAAATAAGTCACGAGTAAAAGCCAAACCATGGGACGAGGAAAAAGGAAAGCTCATTAAGTACAAATTCCAAACAGATAACCAAACCACTTAAATGAAATAAAGCTAAGTGAAAGACGACAAAGGGCATGCAAAGAAAATTGTGATGCTCAACTGGCCTAAATTTTTAACCTGAGGCTACGCACAAGACTAAGATAGTTAGCATAGCACACGGGTTACAATGGGGTCATTTTTATTGATTATGATGTTTAGATGTCAAATGATTAACACTAATGATTCAGAAGATTAACATAATGAGGGCAAGATGATGATAATGGCACACATTGTGATCTCCATTGATTAGAGGCCTTTAAATAGGCATCGGTACATGTGTTTAGCTCAAGGCATTACCACCTAATGGTGGATTAATCATCTCTAATCTTCATCCCATAATTCTAGGCACCTCTCCTACAATTTGGGCTCACTTTATGGTGATTGGAATCCTCCTAACCCCGCTTAAGCCAGGCACCTTGTTCTAGGTAGTTCTTGCATTCCTCAATTACAACATTCAGAATCACCCTAAGGTTTTGGCTTTACATCATTACGCTTAAATGGCTCCCCAATGGATGGATAATGCTTCCAACAAAACTACCCCTAAAGTATTATCCATCCCTCTAGTAATGGATTTAACCTATTCTACTGCATAGATTTTCACCACTTAACTTTGGGTGATGTTTTACACAAGGTAGGGATAAGGGGTGGCCATAGGGCCTCAGAAAGCCCATTCTTCATGGACAATGTTAGTCTCTTCTGCTGAGCTAGAGGCCTTCTCACCTTTCTCTTCTTCATGAAATTGTTAGCCTCTTCTGCTCAGGTAGAGGCCTTCTCACCTTTCTCTACTTCATCTACAAAGTTAGCTTGAGTTTGTGCTTTCTTTTTGAAGTAGCAATCCTTCTCCAAGTGATTGGCCCTTCCGCAGTAGTTACACTTCATTTTACCCTTTGCTTTTGATGATGGCCCCTTGTAAGAACCCTTGTTGAAGTAGGGTTGATCGGGTACATGCGTTGTCTTTTCCTTGAGCCTCCTTTCCTCTTCTAAGAGGGCAAAAGTAAAACCTTCAAAGGTTGGGTTAGGCGATTTTTGAGAGTGGAAACCAAAGTCCCATATGGCTCATTGAAGTAGGCTTGATCTCATACAATATGTTGTCACCCTGGCCTAATGCAATAATGCTAAGTGCCTTTCATCCCTTTCACTCCACACTTATCTTCCCATTTCCTATCTAGACAAGTGCCTCTCCCACTAACAATTCCCCATAGGAACTCTCTCATAAGCATGTATTTCACCTTCATTTGCCCTGTGTGAAAGCCCTCCCCCATGAACTTCCCTATTGAGTATGATGTGATAATGATGCAATGAGAATGGTCTTACCACTGGAGACTCTCAAGGACAGTGTCTAATCCAAGTACAAGTATGCTTAGTTTTCCTCACCATACAAATGCATGTGAGTGCTAAGAAATTCATAGAATCCAAAGCTTTGGCATACATCAAGAAATTAGCCGATAGATACATCAAGAAATTAGCCAGATATTCCTCCCACTCCCTTTTGTCTCCTCAAGAAGTGGCCATCCAATCTACGAATCAAAACTAACAAACTCCCATTTCCATGTCATTATACACTTTCTTCAAATTGTAATCTCGTGAAATTTGCTCTTAAAGAGCGAGGTGACAAGTCCACTAGTTACTCTTGTCTATTAATAAGTATTAACTAGCCTCTTTTCATTTTTGTTCGTCAATAGGTAGCCTCATGAAAAGGAGTGTTACTACATTGTGCACAATGTGGCATAGAAGCATGAAAAGTTTCCTTTGTGCTACGAAACTATCACCATTTGGCCGCCCAACTCGACTTTCCTTGTTTCATGCCGAGGTACAAGAGGCCATAGAGCTTTGTGTCACCCATACTGAGGCCAGGATTCGTGTCACCTACGAGAGGCGAGGCCTCATGTCGCCCATACTGTGGCTAGCACGTGGAACCCACTGCCAGGGATCAGAGTTTAGGCTTCTCACTGAGCCAGATTCTTGCTCAAGAAGACCTGCTATTTACAAGTTCCAAGAATGGGAGATATATCTATTGCATAATGCCTGTGTATGCATGTTGACTTGTTTTCATGTGATTGCCTGCAATGACAAGGGACGCCCACCCGTGAACCATGCGAATGACCTGTATTCTAACATGATTTGTGGCATGTTAACAGGTGGTAAGTATCCATTTGAACGCTTCTTTATTATTGTAAAGGTTTTATAACCTTTGCAATTTACATCATTAAAGTTGGGCACCGGCACCTTGACACTACTTGGGGCCCAAAGCCCATGAATGGCCAGCCCAAGCTTTGGGCATCTCCTTTGGCCCATTTACCCCTCACGTGGCCTAATTTAATGAGGGGGCACATTATAGAGGTCATAGTTACCAAGAAACGGGAATAGGGGAATGTTTTGGCCCCTAGAAATGGGAATGTTTTGAACCCCCACAACAAGAATGGGAATGCCATGTCAGCAAACAAAACTAATGGAATTCTGAAAAATGTCCTTTTAAATGATGAAGTTTAAGTAGGATAGGCGAAAACTTTGAAAATTTATGTCATGTATTGATAGTAGGATAGACGAAATTTGCTTTTTTTTTTACATGTTTCCCTTTTTTAAAGGGTTTTTGGGCCTATTGCCAAGGGGAACGTTTCGGAACATTTCCCCCTGGCCGTTCCTTGTGGGAAAACATTCCGAAACGTTCCAGAACGTCCAAGACTAGGGAACGGCGTTCCCCAGTAACTATGATAGAGGTGCCCGGGCACCTTCATTCAAGGTGGGGCCTTGGCACATGTCATAAGGGCAAAGCACCCCTTCCACCAACCTTGCCACAACTCTCACCTCTCTCCTTCCTCCTCATGTATCCAGAGAGCGCATCTCTCTCTCCCTTTTTCTCCCTATGCAGTCAATATACACAGAGAAACTCTTAAAACTGTCGTACTTGTACTTTGTTGTACCCAACTTATACCTTGCTGTTTGTACTGTACTTCAGTGTACCTGACCTATAACTTAGCTATTGTCCGTACTGTGTACATGTTGTGGACCTGTCATACTGGTCTGTACCAATTTGTACCTGCACTTTGCTGGCAACCTGTACCTACTGTGTACTTCATGTGCCAGTCGTGTACTTGATGTTCCTACAGTGTACCTGCTATGTACTTGCTGAGTTTGCAACTGTACCTGCTGTACTACTTGCACCAGTTGTACCTACTCCATCTACACCTACTGGAGTACCTGTGCAAGTACCTGTTTTCATACCTGTTCAAGTACTTACTCCTTCACTTGAGTACTTGTTTGAGTATCTGCTACAACTCTCGTGTACTTGCTTGAATACCTGCATCCACACCTGTGTACCTATTTGAGTACCTACATCAACACCCATGTACCTGTTGAGTACCAATTCTTTACCGAGTGCATGTTCGTGTACTTAGTGTAGTATGAGTACCTATTTGTGTACCCATACCCTGAAGACTTGTACCTCAGTCTCTGGGAGTTGAGTGAACTAGGCTCTAGTATGAGAGTGCCTATTCGTGCCATAGTCACAGAAAACGTGAGAAACAGAGGTGGGAAACCTGGAAACAGGTTTCCCCACCCCTTCACACCTGGAAATGGCCAGAAACGGCCATGCCTTATCTTGTTACAGGAAATGGGTCCAGAAACAGCAGGAAATGAGTCCGGAGAAACAGCCATGCCCTATTTTGTTACAAGAAACAGGCTGGAAACAGCCATGCCCTATCTTGTTAACAGGCAATCAACTTGATCCTAAGGTCTCTTTTCTTTTGTTGCTCTAAATATGTGCTCGTTTATGCAAATTTGAGAAAGTCTGACTAAGTTTGTCATTACTTGTTTTGCCGTTTCCTACCCATTTCCAGGGGGTGCTAGTTTCATTCCCATTTCCCGTTGTGGTGACTATGGTTCATGCATGATCTCGAAACAACAGTTTCCTGTTCACTCAGCTCTAGGTGTATGTGGCTGGTGGTCACGTCATTTTGATTCTTTTTCGACGAGTCCGGCATCAACAATCTACACGACATGTACTTATTTGGGAAACATGTATTCATTATTTGCATTGCATGGAATATCTAGCTGGAGAGCCCTTGGAACGGTGTACACGTATTAAAGACTTCAATGATATACAATAGTATTTAGAAGGGGGGCAGGGGGGGTCCGCCTGTTCACGGCCCCAATGGTGGTATATTGTGCACTCTCTAAATTTGCAGTGTTATCTTGTGCACTGTTGTGTACTTTCAATTATCTATTGCACTACTGCTGGTTTTTATTTAAGTGTTGACGAGCTTGTTATTCATGAGACAGTGCCCAGGAACATTCACACCTAACCGGTGTAATTATAGTGGTATCAGAGCACCGTTGTTTCCCTCTTCTCGGCGGGAAAACGATTGTTTGGGCATTGGGCAACATGTGAACAGCCGTCATACACTATGGACAGCCATGGACAGAGCGGACAAGGGCCTAGTTCACATGGCCAGCCAAGTGGTACACATGCATTTGATAATTTGGGTAACGTAGGATTACCCATACATGTTATGTGGAGAAGCACACACATGTGGGAAAGCACTCTCAAGGAAAACAAGAGCTGCATGAAGATGACCCAAATGTGTTGAATGCCGAGATGGAACGCATAAAGAGGCAATTGTATGCCGAGGAAGAGCTGAAGATGCTTTATGAGAACCCACAAGTTCATAAGCTTATGGAGGCCACAAAGGCCAAGTCTATGGTTGCACACACTATGGACTCTACGGCCCGGGATTTGGGTGTGAAGCCTTGAGAGAGAGCTCTCAACTATCGTATACGTAGTGGAGATGTAGTCCAAGACGAAGCAGGTGAACTTTGTGTCAAAGAACTCCTGCATGTAGAGACTGGTGATGATTTGTCTCACAGTATCAAATCTTATGTACATGAGGATGATGCTTTGGTGACTTCAAAGCAAGCCCTACCCCGTATGGGTTAGGAAAAGAAAGAGATTTACATGCAAGAAAGAGTGGCAAACATGATGGAAATGTATATGTGATGCATGCTTCCCATGCAGAAAGTGATAGGCCTGTTAGCCACCGTACTTTGCCTGTGGAATTGGCCAGGGAAGAACACCCGTCATGGGCTGAAAGTTATGCATAATTTTGCAACAGCCAAGGATTATCATGTGTCACCCACCACTCATGGCACCGAGTATGCCCACGAAGAACGAGTTTCATGCAAGAATCTTTTTGTCAATGCCAGTGTTGGGAGGCCACCTTTGCATAGGTCACCGTTGCATAGTGCACATGCCTCCATGCCGCATGTTTCTTGCCATGGTCATGTGCATGCTCCTACTGCTACCCTGTTGGATAAGGGGAAAAGGAGAATAGATGAGGAGGGTCACCATGCCAAGAGGTTGAAGGAATTTAAGGCAGGTGATAAGTCTTCAAGTTTGAAGCTTATCATGGTGGTGAATATGATGCGATAGCCTAGTTTGATATTGCCTTCAGTGATCAGGAGTTTTCTGAGAAGTCAAAGATTCACCATGTGAGCATGTTTCTAAAGGGCTCGGCTTCCCATTAGTGCATCACTAAAAAGCTTTGTAGTAGCCATGTTCACACATGAGAGGACTTCAAAGAGAGGTTCTATGCATAGTTCTTGCCTCACAATGCTGTGGAGAAGATCATGAGAAAATGGGATAAGGGAAAGACAATGAGTCTATGCAAGCTTATGTCAGCAAATTTTGTAAGATCTATTTGGAGGTCTCACCATTTTTGTTCGTGGGTGAGCCTAAAAAGAAACGGAAGTTCAAGTCTCAGCTTCAACCGGTTTACAAATCCGATCTTGATACACATCAGAATGTTACTTTGCACAACTACATAGCGGCCGCTCTTGCCACAAAGCAATTAGAGCACAAACTACAATGTTCTCGCAACCGGGAACATATTTTCAAGGGCAAAGAGAGGGCTGGCCATAACCTGCAACAGGGTGGACAGCATTCTAAACCTTAATGTAAAAGATGCAAAAAGTGGAGGCAAGAGTGTAAATTCACAACCCAAAGATGCTTCTCAGAAAAAGAAAAAGTTTCGGTTAACCTCGGAGCAAAGACAGTAATATGCTCATGTGGTAGCCAGAATCACATGTTTCATGAGTGTCCTAAACGCAAGAATAAGGACAATGAGAAGCACGAAAAGGTTACTGTGCATGCCATTCCCGATGTGCAAGGGAATACAGGGAATGAAGATAAAGCGAGGGTGGTTTGCAAAGCTTGGGGACAGCTTAAGGATCAGCCACACTCTTTATGTTTGATGGTTGTGCCACAGATAATTTCATCTCAATGGAGATGGCAGCTGCATTGAACATTGATGTACGAGACATAGGACCCTAGATTGAAGCGGAGGCCGCCTTTGTGGAAAAGCAAGTGCAAGTGACCCCCATCATTGGGAAGCTACGCATTGCGGGATAGTTATTGCATCACTGCATTGAGCCACGCAAGGAGTATAAGACAAACAAGATTACTTTTATGCATAGAGACTGCATGCATGTTATTGATGCTCGCCAAGAGGGAAGCTCCATCCCAATTGTATCTCATATTCAGATTAACAAAGCAATGAAACAGAGTGTTTTTGCATACTTGATTTTTGTGCGTAACAATGTTAAATGTGATGACGTTCAAGTAGACACTCTTACGAGTGATAGGCTGAAATTCTTGGACACATTCAAGGATTGTTTTGCATAGGCTCTACCAAGAGATCTACCTCCTCAAAGACTCGAGGATCACTGCATTGATTTGGTGCCGAGTAGTTCCCCGCCAAATAGAGCCACATATAACATTAGCGGAGCACAGCAAGACGAGATCATGAAACAGGTGACCAAATTATTGGACTAAGGTTTGGTTCAACCAAGCTCTTTGCCATATTGTTCACTTGTCTTGCTAGTGCAGAAGAAGGGCAGTTCCTTCTACATGTGTGTGGATTACTAAGCTTTAAACAAGCTTACCATCAAGAACCGGTTTCTAATTCCACGCATAGATGACATCCTCAATAAACTTGATGGATCTCCATATATCACCAGGTGAGTGTGACACCATAGGATGTGCACAAAATGGCATTCAGGATATCCTTTGGTTTGTATGAGTTTTTGGTTATGTCATTTGGACTCACAAATGCTCCAACCACGTTTAACAAAATGATGGATCACATTTTCCATGAGCATCAGAAATTCACAGGTGTGTTTTTCAAGGACATCTTGGTGTTCTCCAAGAATGAGGAAGAACAACACAAACACTTGGCTAGAGTGTTTGAACTTTGAAGAGCTTCGTAAAGCATAAGGTCTTCATCGATGCCAAGAAGAGTAAACTTTTCGTTTCAGAGATTCACTATTTGGGGCACATTGTGTCAAAGGATGGCATGCAGATGGATCTTGCAAAGATAGAGGCCATTCGGGATTGGCCTGAGCTATCTTCCGTACATGAAGTATGAAGCTTTTTGGGTTTATCTTCATACTACACTCAATTTATCAGGCACTTTGCATGGATTGCTTCACCACTGCATGAGCTCACTAAGAAGAAGGCATCCTTCAAATGGACAGTTGATGATGAGGTGGCTTTCTTTTGCCTCTAGAATGCCATTATGAGTGGACCTACGTTAATCATTCCGGACTTACAGGATCCTTTTTAGGTTGAGTGCGATGCGTCACAAAGTTGCATTGGAGCTGTCCTAAATCGGGACAGACATGTTGTAGCTTATAAAAGTCGTCGTTTGCATGATGTCGCACCTTCTTTGGGCATCTATGAGAAGGAGTTGTTGACTGTAATTCACGCCTTGACCATATGGAAACACTACCTTCTTGGGACTGATTTTATGGTTAAGACAAACCATCAAAGCCTAAGGTACTTCTTGATGCAAACAAAGCGTTCAGAGAAGCATATGAGGATGTCAAACTTCTTGTCTATGTTTCATTTTCAAATCATGCACTTTCCACAAAAGAAGACTGTGGTGGCAGATGCATTGTCCAAAAAGCCATATGTGGCTGCAGTGTCAGTTGCCTCACATGGGAACTTATCTGCTACGCATGAATTGTACCATACACATGCTAATTTTGGGCATTTATGGGCCGATTTGATGGCTGGTCGTATACATGCCTCGTATGTGATCAAAGACGGCTATCTCATGAAAGACAATTGCCTATGTATTGTGTCAAACATGAGGCAAAAGGTCATTGATGAGTGCCATGCTCCTCTCTATGCAACACCTAGAGGTATCACACCTACTACGCACCTGATTGAGCGTTATTTCTTTGGCGCATTATGCGCAAGGATATTGAGGCATATGTAACATGCTAAAAGGTCAAGTATTGCAATGGACTTTATTATGGATTTGCCTCATACTCAACAAGAAAATGATGCTATTTGGACCATTGTTGATAGGTTTTGCAAGCAAGCACACTTCTTGCCAGTCCGAAGACCATTAAGCATGAGCATCTCGTCAGAATATTTGTGACATAAGTGTTCAAACACCATGGCATGCCTAATTCCATTGTGGGGGATAGAGATCCCAGGACTACGAGCTTCTTTTGGAGCCCTCTGTTTGACAATATAGACACTAAGATGGACTTTTCGTCAGCTTATCATTCCGAGATGAATGGGCAAAGTGAGGCAGCAAATTTGGCTGTGTTGGATCTACTCAAATGCTATGTTGCAGATCAGAAAACAACTTGGGAGAAGTATCTACCACTGGTAGAGTTTGCATATAACAACATAGTGCATACCTCCACGAGAAAGGCCCCCTTTGAGATTGTATATGGCAAAGTGATATTGCCACCCATCCTACACACTAAGGATGAGATCTTTGCACCAGATGAGTATGTTAGATATCTTAGTGTTGCCTTTGCATAAGTGCGGACAACCATTGCTTGCTAACAGGATAAGCATAACAAGGGAGGTTATCAAAGAAAATGATTGGGTGTTGCTGAAATTTGAGAAAGCAAGAGTCCATAAGAGGCTAGGAAAGAACGGAGCATGCCCTAAGCTCTCTACCAGGCAATACAGACCTTTTGAGATGATCAAGCAGATCAACAGGGTTGCTTTCTAGCTTGCATTGCCTAACCATTGAAGGATTCAAAATTCTTTTCATGTGAGTCTATTGCGGAAGTATGTGGGACCTCAGCCAGAAGAGCCTATCACAAAAGAGCCTCGAGAGGTTGATGAGCTAGAGGAAGTTTCTCAACCTGAGTAGATTGTGTTTCACAAGGAGAGAGAGCTACCTGCTGGTAAGCTTTCGAGGTGATACCTTGTGAAGTTCAAGAACAAAATGGGCTGATGAAGATTACTTCAGAGATTACCCACAGCTTCTTCATGCGTATTTGGAGGCTTTTCGGTTGAGGACCACTGTTTAGAAGCTGGGGGGTTGTCACCCTATTCCGTGCCAAGGTACGGGAGGCTAGGGAGCTTCGTGTCACCCGTATTAAGGCCAGGATTCATGTCACCTATAGGAGGCCAGGCCTCATGTTGCTCGATGTCAACATTTGGCTGCCCAAGTGGACTTTCCCTATTTCGTGCCAAGGTATGCGAGGCCAGGGAGCTTTGTGTCACACGTACTGAGGCCAAGATTTGTCTCACCTACAAAAGGCCAGGCCTCGTGTCGCCCCCAGTAGTGTTGCAAACGTGGAACCCACTGTCAGGGATCCCAGTTCAGGCTTCCCACTGAGCTAGCTTCGTGCTCGGGAAGACCTACTATTTACAGGTTCCAGGAGCGGGGGATATATCCATTGCATAATGCATGTGCATGCATCTCTACTTGCTTGAAACTGGTTTCCCGTGACTTGTTTTCGTGTGATTGCCTGCTATGGCGTGTCCAGTTCACGGGCAAGGAGCACCCATCTATGAACCGTGCGAATGCCTTGTATTCTAACATGATTTATAGCGTATGAACAAGTGGTAAGTATCCACTTAAACCCTTGATTATTATTATAAAGGTTTAACCTTCGCAGTTCACATTCATTAAAGTTGGGCACCGGTCACTGGCGAGTGCCCCATACACTGTGACCTCCTCACGGTCCTGTAATGATCTCTGTAACCCTGTGTGAATGATGTCCAATTCTTGTAGTCAGATAGGGTCGTCCAGATCAAGTAGTGGGACCTGCCGATTCCTTGTCCTAGCGTTGAAATCCCCAAGCAGGAGGACTTCCCCCAACTGTGAGAACTCCATAATATCCCCATACAATGGTAAGTATGCTGAAGGGCCATGCCGTGTGGCGTAAGGGGAGTGGCTCCATGAAAAATAGCACACAACATTGTTGCGTAAGGGGAGTGGCTCCATGAAAAATAGCACACAACATTGTGGATGACTGTCCCCTGTAAGCTGTAACCACACCCAAAGATATTGTGCCTCCTCATCCTTCTGGGATGATGCTGAGAATCTGTCGGAGGTGGGGTCTAAAAGGGACAGCTACTCCTTGGGGAAGGTCAATGGTAGGCAGGAACGTGATGGGACAGGAAAAGTTACAACTAGGCAGGATAAGTTATAGACACATTCCGAGATGGGGAAGGCAGAGAAAGCTCTTGTGGGCTAAGGCAGGTATAGCAGGGCACATGTATGCAGGCTGAGTGCCAGTGGAAGTTTGAGACAAGCAAGCAGGGAAAAAATTAGATTTCAAGGTGCTGAGGGCTGGCTATTAGTAGAAGACATGTTGACTGGGAGGCAAGCGAGCAGCTAGACACTTCCTCCTATACATTTAAAAACACAACTCCTCAGAGTAATGATACAAAATCAAAGTAGCTCTACGGAGATCCTCATTTAGGAGTGTACCTTCCCAAGACATAGTCTGCTACCCATATAGGGATGGCCTCATTAGTTGCAGGATTTATAGCATAAGTTCCAGTGAAAACTCCACTTTTCTCTTTCTGGAGGTCAGTTCTCTCTAAATCGCTCTTTCTAGCAGCTGCATCAACGTATGTATGTACCTGCCCAACCCAAAACCATGCTTCCCTTGTATCACATATTTGTTTGTCAGTACATTTCAAGAGGAATGACTACAAAATTTTCTTCAATATAGTTATAACAGGATGCTGTTCTTGCACCTCCTCTCTTTGCGTTGGAGATGTTAAGCACTTCAGAAGAGGGTGCTCTGGTGCAATAACCAAGTAACTACATTTTCAAAGCAGTGATTGGCATACACGGTTGATTAGAAGAACTGAAAAAAAAAATCATGAAGCCCTGCCAGAATCTGGTGTAAGTTGTTAGCAAGAGTAAAGAAAAAGTATCGGAAGGGTTCCAGTGCTATTAAGGCTTACGTGGCACCACAAAGAGTATCTGGTCGAGTTGTATAGACTTTCAGACTGAGAGAAATTTCAGCACCATCGACCTTCCTTACATGAAAGTCGATCTCAGCACCTTCAGACCTGCCAATCCAGTTACGTTGCATGTCCTTGATGCTTTCTGGCCAATCAAGCTCATCCAAGTCCTTAAGCAAGCGGTCTGCATACTCAGTTATTTTCAGCATCCACTGCCGCATGGGCTGCAGTAGTGAGGAAACTGTCACACAAGAACTAAACATATTCCTTCAAAGGATCTGGTGCAAAATCAGATATGGCACTCAAGTTTGGCATGCAACTGAACACAGGACTTTCATGGCATCTACAGAAACTACTGCTTTAAAAATGTTGCTGTTGAAATTTATCATGGCTGACCTTTCGAATAACTGGATGCCCCCCACGTTCACTTAATCCTTCTATCACTTCCTCATTAGCCAGCACAGTACCCAATGCAGGGCACCAATTAACCGGAACTTCTGCCTGAATCAGCAGTGTATGCCATCACATCATTACAGGACTAACAAAAAATTTGAAAGGAACCAAATCTAAAAATTAAGCATGTCATGAACAACTCGATACAAATAAAAACCTTGAAAATTACAAAAACCTTCATCATCAACTAGGTTCTTTTCAAAAAACAAGTACCTTGTTAGGTCCAGATGAACTACGATACACATACATCTTTGGCCCTCTACACTGTTGGACTACATATCAAAACTAGAGCATAAATTGCTGCTCGAACCCTTGCACAAGAGAGAACTTATGCACCAGCAATTTCATTTTCTCCAATTGTCTAATTGATACATTCTCCTACGTTTGTAGACAGAATAGGGATAGCATCTTGAAGGAGCACTTTTCCCAAGGTAAAAGCTAATCGGCCGAGCAGGGAGCGTTAAACATGGGGAAAAGTGCAACCCAGATGCTTTCACCTTCGTCAAGGCCCTGGGGAGGAGCTGACATCATGTTCTGCAGTTGCAATAACATCAGGGTTCTGCAGAAGCCAGGCCCAAAAGTGACGGCTGATTTCTGATTGGGGCTTCTTATACAATTATCAGGACGCATCAGTAGGTACATCGGTTCTGCCTGGGAACTAACCGACTCAGGACCTTGACCTGCAAAAAAGAGATTTAACCTCAAAAGCAAAAGCTTGAAAAAATTCTGAACTTCTCAAAGCTACAAACATGATTTTTGTTCTTCTTTTTTCTTTTCTAAAATTGTCCCAGAAAGCCGCCTGAGTAAAATCCAGAGATCTTAAAAGAACCACGGCTTCTTCCAGGTGGACTTCCATTCTTCAGAAGCTACTTCTCAGGCTTTGGCTAGCAACCCCTTTCCTCTTGGTCCTAGGAAGATTTTCTTCTTTCAGTACCAGGTGGGCTTTGATCCAGTGGTGGAGGATCAGCGCCTTACCCCCGTCTCACTACGGTTCCCTGCTCTTCCTTTGTACTATTGGAAGCTTTTAGCTTCCATAGGAGCATCCTTTGGCCAGGTTCTAGAGGTACCAATCCTCCCGAGCTCTCCCGCCTCAGCTTCCGCGGCTGTTACCGCCACTCTTGATGGTATACCCTGGGTCCTTGTGCTTGTTCCTGATCCATCGATTACTGATGATCATGTTATGCTTCAGAGACCTAACGGATCTCATTTCCACCAGAGGATGGAGATTGCAAGCAGACCTGACTAGTGTCGAATTTGTCGTCGAGACAGGGTCACATTGCTAGAGACTGTCCCAGCTCGAGGGGCCATGCTAGGAGGCGGCGTGGTCCTGCCCATCAGAGGCCTTCTGCAGATGCCGAGACTCCAGCTGCTCCTTTGCCACAGCAGACCACACAACGTTGGGTTGTGGTAAGGGATGGCAGGCACCCTTGGACCCCGTACCTGCCCCTTCACCCACACCCCCTCTGGAGCACCGTAACCCCTATGCAGCTCTTGCCTCACAGGATGTTGATCCTTTTTTGGAGGATAAGACATTGATTGGCCAGTGGAGACCTATCACCTTACTTGGGACTGCCTATAAGATTCTTGCTAAGGCAGTGGGCATCAGGGTGCAGCCAATTTTGCAGGATGTTATTCATGATACCCAGAATGGATTCTTACACGGAAAGAGCATCTTTGATAACATTTTCCCGTTTTGGGAGGCCGTCGAATGGGCTGAAGCGAGCAATCAACCCTTAGCCATTCTCCTCTTGGATTTTGAGAAGGCCTATGATAGAGTGGATTGGGACTTCCTTGAGGGTACTCTTTAGTCTTATGGGCTTCTCTCAGAGATGGATCAAGGGAGTTTCATGCATGTATCGTGATGCCCACAGTAGAGTTCTTGCTTGCGGTGATAGAGGAGAGCGGTTTCAGATTTCTCGCTCAGTACGACAGGGCTGCCCATTAGCCCCTTTATTATATATCATAGTTGCAGAGGCCATGAGCATCTTTCTCCGCTCCACTGCTGGTATTTCAAGATTGAGGTTGCCTCTTCGTAGACAAGAGGAGTTGGTTGACTCTGAGTTAGCTAATGACACAGCCCTGTTTTTGGAGGCTTCACATATATGCTTATGTTCCTTCCTGGTAGCACTAGAGGAGTTCTATTTGGCAGCAGGGGCACTCATTAATTGTCACAAATCTGTTGGTTTTTGGGTTAGTGATTCACCGAGAATTGATTGGGGTGCAGAGCTTGGTTTTACTTGGATCAGCAGAGGATGCACTGCTTGATATTTGGGATGCCAAGTTGGGATTGATTTTTCTCCTGCACAGCAGTTTGCTCCGATACTTATGAGTATCCGAAAGAAGCTCCTCCATTGGAGCTCCAGGAGATTAGATTTAGCCTCCAGAGCTTTGGTGGCTAATCAGGTTTTGCTTGCCTCAGCTTGGTTTATTGCCTCTTGTTGGTGCTTCTCTCGTGCGTGCATTAGCCAATTGCGGAGATTGATCCGTAATTTTCTCTGGTCAGGCTTGGATGGCACCTCAGACACTCGTGCCAGGGTAGCTTGGCTCACAGTTATTCAGCCCAAAAGAGAGGGGGGCTTGAATATTATCAATCCGGATGTTCAGTGCATGGCGTTGCTTTGCAAACTTGTGGTCAGAGGTTTCCTACCCCAGGCACTGAGTCTTGGAAGGATTTTTTCTTGTCTCAGATTTCCAGATGTACACCCAGGGTCGGGAGAGACTGGATGCTCGGCACACGTTTTTTGTTCACAAAGGCTGATATTAGGACACCACCTTCCCCTCTTATTATAGCCATTGTCAGAGCATGGAGAAGCATGAGACCTTTTTTGCGACAAAGGCTTCCTAGGTCTTTGGACAAGGCTCACCGACAACCTATTATGTGGAACGAGTTCATTAGGGATGAGGCTGGTCGGCCACTTGGTGCGTCTCGTTATATGCAATGGTCAGGATGGGAGAGATGCGCATACACAGTTCTTGCTTGGAAGACCTTTAAGAGTCTTCCGGAGGATCAAAGAGTTGCATCCACTCAGCATCTTAAGGGCTCTCGCATTCGTATTGATCAGATTGATGCAGCTATTACACATGAGTGGCTTTCTGGGACCTTTCATGGAGACTATCATCCGAGTTGGCTGGGTTTTTTCGAGAATAGGCATACCTCTCCACGTCATTGCTCTCCCAGTTTAAGAGGATACAGATTGCCTCATTTATTCTATCATGCCTAGTGGGAGATTGAGGAGATGTAGTATGGACGAGATTATCCCAAATACTAGGCTTAGTCCAGTGAGGATTGTTGGTCGCTCAGGGAAGCACTGGTTCATTGACCCTTCTCCTCAGATAGTGACTCATGGCTCTTGGTGTTTGTGGCTATATGGTGGCAATCCTATCAGATATCTTCAGTGGGATCCAAGAGAGTGGGAGTGGATTGATGCCTTCGATCCTTTGAAAAGCCTTCCTTTTTTTAGTTTCACTGTTCGGAATGCCAGGCTTCTCCTCACTCGACAGATGCATAGGATCCCTACTCTCAGGCCTCATTGGGAGAGCTAAGATATTTCTCCAGTGATACAGCGCAGATATTAGCATAGACTTTGGCACTCATACAGAAGGAGCCAGATCTCTCATTTCTTTTGGTTATTCTTACATGGTGGTCTCCCCACCAATCAGTGGAGATCAGTTTTCGGTGTAGCACCTTCCTGTCCTAGATGTGCGGCAGATTCTGAGTCCGTGTACAACATTGTCTATGGGGATGCAGCATTGCACAGCAGATTTGGGGTCCTCTAGCCCAACTTATGGGCAAATTGAGTGGCCGAGCCATGCATGTGACTTGGGGGGCAGTTGCTTGGCTCTCCCAGTCCGGTCCGCAGCGTTTTTATAAGGACAGTGGTACAGATTTTGCTTTTTTCATTCGTAGAGGTATTGCCCAGGATGGTTTATTGCAAGATGTTCCTCACTCTGATTATACACTCCCTAAACAAAGGATTGACACCAGTTGGGAGATTATTGCCAGTATTACAGCATAGCAGATCTGGAGAGCTAGATGCACGGAGGCTATTGAGGGTGTCCAGATTTTTGGGTCTCAGTGCATTAGTAATATATGGGGTGATATCATCCACACTCTTATAGCTACTTGGGCTCGCATTCAGGGGCCCTCTCGTTCTGCGCAGGCGAAGCGTGTGATATTTATGCGGGAATGGGACCATGGCATCTTCTTTTCCTCTAGTACAACATGTCTTACATGGCATCATGATGCTCCTCGGTGGTTGAAATCACCTTACATATTGGGGTGATTCTATTCTTTTCCAACTTATAGCTGTGATTGTTGTATGTTTTTCTCATACTTCATAGAAGTCTCTTTCTATTTTTATTTTTTTTAAACACACATGTGCATGCAGGCTTGCACACACGCACGCACACATGGTGGAGAAATGCCTAGATACAATAACTTCGCATAAACCATCTGGCCACAACTTGGACAAAGACTTCAAGCAACAATTGCAGTTCCATTAACACAACAGAAAGATCCTTCTATTAGCTAAAGAAAAACATGTCAAAGCGACAAGTACAAACTCTTGCAGTGTTTGTATTAAGAGTTCAGTCAATATATACAAAACATGAAAGGAAGGCTCCCTCCATGGCTGGCTGCTCTCGGAGGGAGGCTAGAAGCCACACTGAGAGGGAAGGGCCAGGGGTTCAGGAATGGAAGAAAGCCTCTCGCCGCCACTACAAGCGCTCCTAAGCTCTCGGAGGGAGGCTAGAAGCCACACTGAGAGGGAAGGGCCAGGGGTTCAGGAATGGAAGAAAGCCTCTCGCCGCCACTACAAGCGCTCCTAAGCTCCATCCAAGCGCTCTAAACATCCCCTAAGGATGTGGATAAGATCCACCCAAATGGCACGGATGGTCTCTGCAGGGGGGTGTGATCACACCGTCAATGGCCTCACTGCAGTGTGCCCTCCAAATGTGCCAAGCTGCCATGCTGCTGATAAGCACCCAGCCCCGATGGCATGCTCTGCAGGGGGTGTGATCACACCGTCAATGGCCTTGCTGCAGCATGCCCCCAAATGTGCCAAGCCACCATGCCGCTGATAAGCTCACAATGCTGGCTTGTGCCACACACAAAAAACCATGTAGTAACTGGGGCGGTGGCCTCTCTGACCATTGTGATGCAGAAATGAGTGAGGACCAGTGCAAGGCTGCTGCTGTCATCCTCATAGAAAAGAGCCAGCCTTGCCTCAGCTGTCCAAGCAATCACTCCCCACATGACCGTGCAGGCAATGCTTGGATCAGTCGAGAAAAGCCAAAGCATGCACCACTATATATGTTGGGTCTTTGGGCAATCCCAGAGGCACTGTCACTGGCTCTCCTCAGGGCTGCCACATCGATTGCAGCCAGCCGGGCATCCATAGATCGCCAGCCCTGTGCCCATTGCAAGGTTCCTGTGTGCCAACAGCCAGAGAAAAAGTGACACCTTCTAGAACCTAACACTGCTCTAGAGGCACTGCCAGAAGTCCTCTATAAAGGGTGCAGGTACTCCCTGTGCTTGCCAATGGAGAAGGGCTGCTGGGGTACCATCATCCGTCCGCAGAAGGATCTGTCTGCCAGTCGGGTGTACTCGAAGAAGGGTAAACCATGCTAGGCCGGGGAAGCAACGGTCCCGCCACTGCTACTCATCAGGGTCGCATTAAACATATGCAAGGAGTATGTTATCCCAAAGCCAGAGGCTCCAGGATGCGTCGCCCTTGACCTCAGGGTAGGATCACTGAACCACTTCCCCCCTGCGATCCCATGGCACGGACCCACTGCAGGGAAGATCATCTCTAGGTGTCCACTAGGAACGGGTGAGCTGCCCATGGGGCCGACCTCCAATGTGAGCACCATGAATCCGTGTGACAAGCCAAAGAGTTCTAGTGGCACTCCAGGAAAATTAAGCCATCAGGCAGGAAGAAGGGGGGGAGGGGGGATGTTTCTTCTAGCGGAAAGACTCATTCAATGTTGTTTGACACACCTACAAGTATACAAGTCAGAGCCAAACATAAGATCGCAGCTGACGGGCAGAGTTGGACAGCGTAGGTGACGCGTGGCACTACCACGTGGCAGTGATGACGTGGTGTTAGTGACGTGGCATTGATGACATGGCAATCATGTAAAGCTGGCCGACATCAATACTACTGGCTTATTAGGAGCATTGGTGCATATATATATATGGGTAGCCAAATTGTCATATTCATCTTCTTTCTTTCATGTTGGACTTCACAAAGCGTTTCTCTATAGGCGACGTGCTAGCCACGAGTGTTGTTCTCCCATTGTAGATGCAGCTCTCGCTTTGATCCTTTGGTCTTTCTCCATGAGTGCAGCTTCTATGCCTTCAAGCTTACAGTTGGGAAGATTCTTCAAGGTGGCCACCAATGGCCCAAACCCTTCACTTGGCATGCTCTTCAATAAAATGGCAATGGAGTCTTCTTCTTCTCCAACGGAGCCAATACTTGCTAGTTGTTGCAAAACTTCTTTTTCTACCAGGGAACCAATACTTGCTAGTTGTTGCATGATGCTTAGTTCCTGAGGTCATTTCCATTCTACGTTGAATTCTGAAAATTGCTCTCAAAGCATGAATGTATTCTGTCTCCTAATCCATTCACTCCAACTTAAACAAATCAGTATTGATTCAGTATGTCACTTGACCAAAAGAATCACCATAAACAGAAGGGCCAGAACTTTGTTTTCTCACTCTTTCACCTCAGCTTCTGGTGAGCTATTATCATTTTTAGCTCTAACTTCATACAATCTAGGGCACGTCAGTATTGTCACTTGACCAAAAGAATCACCATAAACAAAAGAGCGAGAACTTTGCTTTCTCACTCTTTCACCTCAGTTTCTCGTGAGCTATTATCATTTTTAGCTCTAACTTCATACAATCTAGGGCATGTTCCTTTAGAATAACGTACTCTAAAAACTTTCTGTTTAAGTAAAGGCATCTGCATACTTTGTGGAATGATTAAAAGTACCTGGTAAGCAAGTCCCCTTTTAAAAATCTGGAGAAAAATCCATTGTGTCCACTTGTAATAGTCTGGCTCAGTTGTTGAAAGTTCTCTCTGCCAGTCGTATGAAAAACCTAAAGATTTCAGCTGTACACACCAAGATACCAACCGGTGTCATGTTTACGTTATACAAATAGAGCAACAGCACATAAGAAGATACATGTTAAGACCCTAATCCTTTTTTTTTAATAACTACTCTGAAAAGGTTTTACTGGAAAAGTGAAATCAAAGAGTGTGAAAAAGAGAGAAAGAAAGACAGATATTATTATTATCTACACAAGACACGAAGAGTATAAGAGACCAAGAAAGTATTAGAACGAAGCCATGAATAAGCTGAGAGTCAGAACATGGAAAGAGGAAAAAAGATCCCTAAGAAAAAAGTGTATGTGTCCTACACGAGCCCGGCTAGTACTAATGACACTTATGTATCCAAACATGAAAGTAAATCATGTATTGTCGTCATCATAAGTAGAGAACCTAGCCACAATATCCAACTACCGGGTCATTGTATCAGTATGTCATTGGAGTATGTCCTTGATCTGGAGAGCTAATGAGACAGAGTCTAGATCTCTGCTGATAGAGGCTGCCTAGCTTTCTGAAGAATGTGCCCTCTGTCTGTGCTAGGAGCCACCAGTGTGCCATTCGTTGCAGGGGGCTGATAGACTGAAGGAGGTTGTTGATTCAACCTCTACTACTTTAGGGACCTCCCAGCTCCAAAAAGGACTGTAAAAATTGCTCCCCATTAAGAATAGGATGAAGAAAATTGATTGTAGTAGCCTGTAGAAGAGACCAAGCTATAGCTCCAAGGGCTTTCAACACTTCAAACAAGTTTTTCTTTCATGAGATATAAGCAAAAACTCTCAAAATCAGTTTTCTTAGCCAAGAAAAAGAGATTTTTTTTTCTTTTTTCTAGAAAAGTGAGAGAGAATATGAAGTGGTGGCAACATGGGGTCTAGTGTGGGAAGCAATACCATGTGTCCCTTAAGTTGGCCCCCTGAGTCATAAGGTGGTTTCCTACACCCAAAGCCCAAATTTTGGGGCTTTCAAGTATTGTCCACCTGGGAGGTTGGACATTTGGTGTCCACCCGGATAAAACTTTGTCTGCCCAAAAATTTAGTGTTGTGCGAACTAGCAGCCATTCAATATGAGTTAAGGTTTTAAACTAAATACTTGCCACTTGCATAACCCATCAAATGTCCCATTAGGCAAACAAGTAATGCAACACTATTGTCCATCACGGCGTCCCCATCATCTGGACATCACAGGCTTTTGAACCCAGGCATTGCCCAGGTATTCAAAACCAGACATACAAATCAAAATCAAACTCACAAGCACTTATGCTTTCAAATTCAGCTCATTAAGGAAAGAAGCCCCATCTACTAAGGACACCTAGAAATACGTCTTGACATGTCAATGGACTCCCTAGGATCCATCCATAGTGCATGTCAACGAAACACCTGGCATGCCACGTACACATGTCAAATAGTGACCCATCCATGGCCATGTACATGCACAGGGTAATCTTAAGCCCGGAAATTAGGGATTTGTGACATTCCCCCCAGCTTCTATTTAGTTGTCCGCAACTGAAAAGCTTCGGGGTAATGCTTCAAAAGATTGGGATATTCCTTGAAGTATTCCTTGGTCATCCATTTTGAATCCAAGGGGGAATAATTCTTAAACTTGACAAGGTATCGGCGAGTAGGGGGATCTTCCAAGACGGGCTCTATTGGAGGAGGTCCTTTATATGGAATCAACAAGCTCATATGGAAAGCATTATGTATCTTCCAGTGATCAGGCAAAGCAAGCCTAAATACAACATCATTTATCTGGTTTGTACCAAGAAGGCATCATTGCAGAAGTAAGTGTCCGCGAAGTCACGAGTGCAGAAAAAGTGTCCACGAAGACACAAGAAAAGAAGAAACACTTCTGCAAAAAGCAAATATACTCCTTCAAGAGCCAATGGAGCAAAACAAGTTACTTAGGCTACAACTACTACAAGCAAATGAAGCAAAAGGGAAAGAAAGAAAGAAAAAAAGCAACCTAAATAGCAGCTTACAGAGCACGTTTCCCAAAATTTTAAGCACATGCTTCCTCTCATGGAGCAACAAAGAAGATGGGAACTTGATCAAGCACAACAGATAGAGGAGAGGAAGCCAACCGAAGGGAGGCTGAAGACCAACGCCTGGTAGAATGTGTGGCGTTGGAATATCAACATAAGCTTGATCGAGAAGCCATGCAACTCCAGCATAAGCAATTGCTAGCAACCCTACGGGCTAGTCTTATGGCAACTCTTTCCAAATTTGGCACTTGGTTCTAGTATCTCATCCGCTCCAACCACCGTCATATGAGCTCAACCAAATTTCAATATGTATGACGGTAAGTGTGATCATTTTGTAGCTACACAGTTTATTCACTAATTTGTTGTATATTTTCCTTCAGCTAAAGTTTTAGATCCACAAGACAGACTCCATCTACCGGCTCCACACCTCATGGGAGAAGCAGTTACTCGGTGGTAGCATTGGTTAGGCACGACCCATTATGTATGGGAGACTTTTGTGTCTAACCTCAAAGCAAGATCTCTTCCACCCCATTACATGATAATTTGGAGGATGAGTTTCACAAACTCTCCCAAAACGGGCCACGAGTGCTAACCTATCCTGATAAGGTCATAACCATGGCACAATAGTTGGAAAAGTTAGAAGATGAGAAGCTGAAACAATTTCTTAGGGGGTTAGATATGAACATTAGGTTTCGTGAGTCTTATGACCGGGCTTTGACTCTGGGAGAAAATTAAGAAATGATGCTGAACGAGCCCAAGCAAGTCAAGTCCAGCCCCAAACCCCCGAAGCAGCAACAGTCTTCATCCCAGTTGGGCAAGGGTACTCAAAACAGTAAAGACAGTAAGGACAATAAGTCTCAGTGCAACTCAGGCGCGGCAAGAAAAACACACGGCCAAGCCTAAAAAGATGCCTGAGGAGAAGGCCAAAGAGGGCATTACTGGAGGTTATCTCCAGCCAGAGGAGCAAAAGCAATACAAGATAGACAATCGTTGTTTTTTATGTCATCAAGTAGACCATGGTAAGAAGGATTGCACTAAGTGGGAGGCTGATAAAGCCACCAAAGCATCATCCCTATAGTGGTTGCCGCTGAAACTACATCTACCCCTCCACCTTCCAACACGAATGCTATATAAGGTGATTGGGTATTGTTGAAATTTGAAAAAGCATGCCTTAGAAAGAGGCCTAGACAAGAAGGGAGGTACCCTAAGTTGTCAAACACGTACTATGGTCCTTTCCATGCGAGCTTCTTTCTTCTTCTCCTAACATGGTGAATGGCAGGGTGGTTTTTCCCGACCTCGGTTTCACCATTCACGGATTTTGCTCTCACTTAGGTAGTCAAGATGGGTCACAACCAGAAGTTCTAATACAAATGTAGCATGCAACTGGTTTGATCGTGTAACGCACAGCAAGACCTTCTTTATATCTTTATTCTAGTGCACTTTAATCTCTTTACACGCAGGAGGTAGAGTTGAAGAGAGAGAAAGAAAGAAAGAAAGAAAGAAAGTTATATTAACGGCTACGGAAGACACAAAGGGCCTATGAGACCAAAAGTAATACAATGGTACCATGGATTTACTGAGCCATGGAAAACTAAAAGAAAAAGTAAAATGAAAACATCTCACAGTACATGTGATCAGCAGATGATCCTGTGTAGAGTGAGATATGCTGTGATCAGCTAATGACGATACCCGCCTCGGCCAGAACCAATCTGATAGTGGAGTGAATGCCAGGCCTTTGTGATGGGAGCGTGACATGTCGGCGGAGAACCTCACTAATCCGTCTCTGTGTGGTGGAGGGTCCTAATGCTCTAGATCGAGGAAGTCTGGCTCGTAGAATGGATCAAGCTCTCTCACTAAGAACTCCCCTGGGGCGTGGAGCTGGAGCGTGGGTATGGGTATGGGTGGTGGGCTCTGATGTTGTAGTAGAGAAACTATTGTGGACAGTGGATTCTGATGTGGATGTATGTACCACAAAGAAATCTGTGATGGCTCTCTGTGAGGTGTCCTGTTGGAGTCGGGGCTGTCTCTCAGCATGCTGCCTCAACACTGCATCCTTGTGTCGTCTGAGCTCCATCAAGTACATGCCCAAGCACCTCTAATCCTCAAACTATATCACCCATGTGAGTGGTCCGAATCCCTCTCGGAAGAGGCAGTGGAATCTCCCCCGTATCTCATAGTAAGCCGAGCAACTGAGAATATAATGGGCCTCATCCTCTACTGCTCCTATGATGCATACTGTGCATGTCCTCTCCTCATGTGGGATATCCTCAGCTCTGCCAATCTCTACTCTGAGGCAGTGGGAGGATACCCTGAGCTAGCCGACCGTGATACGCATGGCATGTGACGTGTGTATCTCAAAGAATCCATCCTCGAAGAGTCTCAAGAAGTGATCTATGTAGAACTCACACTTCTTACCAATCTCTGACACAGACACCATGTCTGGTGTATGTGTAGCCCGAGTAGATCTAACCGGATGATCCGGTTGATCTCCTGACGTAGGTATGGGGAATCCAAGCTATACTGAAACAGGGGGAGACGGTCCATCTGTATGCCATGTGCATGAAACCACTCGACTACCTCAAAGTACCATGCATGTGTCGGTAATGGTGGTGGCCGTGTCACTGAGGAGGAGGGCAGTCCAACTCATCTCAATCGCTCCCTCTCCCCTTTGCCATAGAATCTCATGTGAGAACTAGAGCTCCTGCAAGCGTCCTATCAAACAAGATCGAGGGACGAATGTTCCACGCGTAGATCCTCATGATCTTTTGCTCTCCCATTATGCAGCTTTTTAAGAGCCCGAGAGAGAGAGAGAGAGAGAGAGAGAGAGAAATGAAATGAAATGAAATGAAATGAAATGTTATATTAACGTCTTCAAAAGGCCATAATGACCTATGAGACCAAAAGTTACATCATGGTGGATCTGATACAATGTCTGGATTAAAAAAAAACCCAGAAAATGAAAAATAAAGATGATACTACTGGCACCTAGAAAATGAAACTGGAACTGGAATATAGTGAGGGGAGGGTACGCTATGGAGGTGAGTGGAATATAGTGAGGGGATACAATATCATGTGGGACGGAGGGGTACACTATGGAGGTGCCTCCATCTCATAATATGTGCCGCATCGGACACTGGCGGATCTCCTCAATATCCTCTGTGGTCAACACCCTGACTGGGTGTCCGGCACGCCTCGCAAGAATAATCCGAATCTGCCGCTGCAACCTCCGTCTATGCTGGGATGCCCTCCTCCGTAGTCGTGGGCGTCTGAACCACCCAAGCTCAGTCGCACGATCAATCAGTGTACCCCTGGTGTGGGCGGTATCCATGTCCTGCTGCTGCTGTGGTCCATCTGGCGCAGTGATGGCTGGACTAAAGAAATCTGTAATGTGCCTCTGAGTCTGGCTCTCTGTGCGCCTAAGCAGGCTATCTCTATGTCTCCGCAGCTCCAGCAAGAACAATCCCAAACACCTCTGGTCCTGGTACCCCATGACTCTGGAAAGTGGTCCAAAACC
The DNA here is from genome assembly GCF_041138505.1 of Cibotium barometz. Taxonomy (NCBI): domain Eukaryota; kingdom Viridiplantae; phylum Streptophyta; class Polypodiopsida; order Cyatheales; family Cibotiaceae; genus Cibotium; species Cibotium barometz. Next base: position 26,628,007 of record NC_141108.1, read on the forward strand.
CTCTCTGAATAAACAGTGGAAACGACCACGTATCTCATAGTATGCAGTACAATGGCATATATAATGCAGCTCTGTCTCTAGCTCCCCATGGCATACTCGGCATATCCTGGCCTCAGCTGGTATACCTCTATATCGGCCAATCTCAATCTCAAGCTGGTGTGAGGATGTGCGAATCTGACCAATAGCGCATCGTACTGCATGAGACAAGTGTACATCCATGTAATTGGGTCTGATCACAAAACCATCTGCTGTGAGCTGAAGAAAATGCTCTCTGTAGAAAGCCATCTTCGTGCCCAGCTCCTCAGTCGGCTGTATCCATGTCCTCCTAATGTCCAGCTGAACTAAATCCTGACGGATGAGTCTGGTAATCTCTGTCCGTGTGAGAGTGAGAGAGGGTGCCTCCAGAGAATACAGGAAGGGAGGCAATCTGTCCCTGCTAAAACCATGTGCCTGGAACCAAGATGTCATCTGTCCATACCAACAAGCCGTGTCTCCCTGTAAAGCTAACTGTCGGGAGGACTCCAGGGCGAGGCGTGCATATCTGTCTCGGGGGAGATCCCACAAGCCATGTATGTAGGAGACTGATCTCGTAAGAGCCTCAATCACCAGAGGGGCAGCCGCCAGCTCTGCTCGAATAATCTCATGAGGTACCACGGCCTTGGCTCTAATAATCCTAGCAATCATAGATACCAAAGGCCTCTCCATACCTCTCCACCCGCCTGCGCTGTGATGGCCCACTGAAGGTCCCCATATCTGCACTCCATAAAGCATAGCTGATGTCACTAGAGTGTCAAAAAGCCAAAGTTTCGTTCGAGGTTCCTGAAACTGAACCTGCGAACACATCCTCTCCAAACCACCCAGGGCTGCATGTGCTCTAGTCAATCTAGTCTCTGCTGCTCTCCTCATCGAAAACACTGGCCCACTGAATACTACCCCAAGATATGTATATGCATCTGTATACTCCACAATCTCTTGCCCATATGTAAATGTGGAAGCTGATCGCCTAACCCACTGTGGCGTGGTGTTAAACACCATAACCTTGGTTTTGCCAAGGTTGACAGACAATCCACTATCATGTGCAAACTCATGTAAAGCATCCAGATGACGCTGCATACCCTCAGGGGAGTCAGAGATCAACACAATATCATCAGCATATAACAATAGTGGGATCCATGTACCTGCTAGCTGGGCTCCTCTGTCCCCCAATCTCTCAATGTAGTCAGAAGCCTCATCCACATACATACCAAACAGTGAAGGAGATAACGGGCAACCTTGCTTCACTCCTATAGTGGAGTGAACCAAAGTAGAGACCCCCTCTGGGGTGCGTACCTGTCCTGCAACTGATCTATATAAAGCCATAATCCCCCATATGAGCTCTATGGGTACCCCCATCTCCTGTAATCGCCTCATCAATCTGGCTCTGGGCACTATATCAAATGCTTTGCGGAAGTCCACAAAGCTACAATAAATCCGTCGCCCATGCGACCTGCCCTCCTCAATAATGGCCCGTAGAGTCAAGATGTGGTCAAGAGTCGAGAAACCTCTCCTGAACCCTGCCTGTCCCTCTGCTCGAATGCCAACTCTCTCTGCCCATCTACTCAACTGCTGCTCAAGAATGGATGCATACAATCGTGCTAGTGTGTGACCAATCATAATAGTGCGATAATTACCTGGCTCCATAGGGTCCCCTGACTTGAAGATAGGCACGATGGTGGACCTACTCCAAGTCTCGGGTAAGCCTTCGCACATAGCACGATTGAACATCACTGCTAGAAGCTCTGCCAGCATGTCTCTCGCATGAATAAAGTACCAATCCATCATGATCATATGCTCTCCCAGTCTTCATCCTATCAATGGCCTTCCTTACCATCTCTGCGGTAAAGAAAGTACATGTCTGTGAGCATGGTGCTGGCGGGTCAGGAAAAGGTGTCTGTCCAGGAACTGTATATAGAGATGCTGCATAACTACCCCAGACCTCTGTAGAAGTGATGGCCAAAGCAGGGGAGGACTCATGAAACAGACGCCAAGCCTCCCTCGAATCCTGGCTCAAGAACAGCTGGTATAATTCCTGCTCTAGCTGAGCAAGGAAGGCCCGCTTCTTCCTTCGCACAAGGCGTCGGAAGGCAATACGTGACTGTCGGTGAGTAGTGACTCCCAAAGCAACCTCCCGCTGCAGTCGGGCTCTGGTCTCTCTGCACTCCTCATCATACCAACTGTTCTGGGGCATACATCTAGAACGCTGTCTCTGTCCAGGCTGAGTATGTGGATATGCCTCTCTCGCTGCATCATGTAAAGTCTCTGTCAGTATATGGGTCAACTCCTCCAAAGGTCTCCCTGGCTCCTCTGTGTACAGACGTCTATAAATCCCATCTCTGTAGACAGCATCAGTCTCTGAGGTAAAAGTATATCGAGTGTGATCTGCCCCTCGTGTCCTCTGAGCTGTGGTAAAGTGAAAAGAGATAGTCAATGTCAACAATGCATGATCCACTACTACCCCAATGGGCCGAGATCCAACTGTGAAGTCCTCAATGCATGAAACAAAGCTGGGCATAGCCATAACATAATCCACTGTGCTAGCACCATGTCTATGTGGAAAGCAAGTAAATCCAGCTGTTGACGGAAACCTCTGCAAGCCATTAAGTATGGCCAACCCATGTGCAGTCCCCATATCTACCAAATATCTCCCATACTCTGTGCACTCCACATCCTGTGAGCGTCTGTCTAATCCCATATCCAGAGTGTCCAGCTCTCTCAGCATCTCCTCCGAGGTATCATAAAAGGCTGTCTGGCGGTTGCCCGTCCGGGCATTAAAGTCCCCTAACAGGATGATGTCTCCATCCCTAGAGAACTCCCATATGTCATCATCGAGCACAGAGAAAGGAGACTGCCCTCTAGGTGCTGCATATGTCGATGTACTAGGAGGAAAATAGCATATGGCAATATACAGGAATCTGCCTGTGTCGGCCCTCAGTCTCACCCACATATATCTGGCCTGATCATCTCTCCGAACGATGTGTAGAAGCGGTTGCAGCTCCTCCCTGAAAAGAACTGCCACCCCTCCTGATCCTCTACTACTGTGTACCGATCTCGTCCCTACTCTGCAAGCTGTCTCCCATCTGTATCCTGTCACCTGTGGCATCATCTGACCAGGGGCCTGGTGAGTCTCCGAGTAGAAGACTATATCTCTATCTCTAAAGCTGTCCTCAAAGGCACCTACATCAAGTCTAAGGGATCCATTGCAGTTCCAGGCTGCCAGCTTTAATTTGGTCCCATAGGTCTCGCACCGTCATGTAGAGCGTCGCTCCACGATGACCACCCTCCCTTCTCTATAAAATGCTATCTTTCCCTTTTCTCTTGCCGCTCTAATCTCTGGCATAACTTCCTTCATATGTGCAAGCTGTGAAAGAGTAAGATCATCACCAAGAAAAATGCCTGTATTCTTTAAAGTGGGTCGTCTCTTCAAGAACTCCTTCTTTGCCTCAATAGAGGGGAAGCGAAGTATGAGAGCTCTTTCCTTTGATGTTTCCCCGTTGCCTCCGCTTTTTTTGCCCACTCTCCAGGCCTTTTCGTGGGCCGGACTGTCAATCCCCATCAACACCATAAGCTCTTTTACCTCCTCTTCAACTTTATCCCCGTCTTTAAGGCCAGTAATCCTCACATGCAAAGCACGTGTACGCCTTCGTTGTTCCTCTTCCAAAGTCATGTTGATGATTGTAGGTGTAGGGGTTGTTATCTCCTTACCTTTACCCTTCTTGGCGACCTCTATCCACTTCTCCGCTTCATCCATCTTCTTTTGCGTCTTGGTGATGACTTCCACCCATGAGGAAGTCTTTGCCTCGTTTTGCTTCTCTTCTTCCTTAATTGCCCGTACTTGTTCCTTGATAACCTTGAGCTCTTCTATCATGGATGGCTGAATTTCACCTTCTTCAAGTCCACCATTTGCCTTGGCCTCTGCAAGCTCCCTCTGAAGAGCTGAAATTACGCCTTTGAGCGTGTTGACTTCCCCGTGAAGGTCTTTGACTTCCGCTATGAGGTCCTCCTCCTCTTTCCACCGCTTACCCTCATTGAATACCATTTGGAGAAAGTTGGCTTTCTCCTTCCACCATCCCTCCATCTCTGCCTTCCATTCCTTCATTTCCTTTTCCACATTTGTTATCCTCTTGTTTGTGACCATAAAGGTCGCCTTCGTCGGGTTGCGCAAGGGGGAAGCCATGGAAGAACCGAGAGAGAGAGAGAGTTATGCTGCTGCCTTGGGGGCCTGAGCAAGGGTGGGTGGGGAAAGGGGCGCAAACAGCCTAACGGATAGATAGACTGGCCATTGCCAGCAGAACTGTGCGGCGTACAGAACAGTAGGCGGGAGGGGGAAGCGAAGCAGGCGGCGTTGACAGGGCGGCGGAAACGAGCCAGGAACAGCAGGTGGCGGCGGCGAGCAGGGGGGACAGCATGCGGGAGGGAAGGCGGCGGAAGCGAGCAGGGCGAACAGCAGGCGGCGTTGACAGGAGCAGGGCGGCGGCGGCGAGCAGGGCGAGAGAGAGAGAGAGAGAGAGAGAGAGAGAGATGGGGGGCGCAGGCAGGCAGCGGGAGGGGCGAACAGCAGGAGAGAGAGAGAGGGAGAGGGAGAGCAGAGAATAACACCAGATTGGGTCCCAATATAACCACCGAAGGGGCCCCTCCCACAAGCAGGAGTATTTGTTTTATTACTTTGGAGAAATGTTACAATACAGAGAACTTACTAAGCATGACTGAGTGTAGACTGCCAAAACGCGAGGACAAGTGTAGACCGGATGTCTGCTAAACCATCAAGCAGGTTGAAGCCACTTTGGTTAGCCTTATGCACACCCAGATTTGCCGAGGGAGAGGCACTACTGAAGGCTGAATGCTGAAGCGAACTTCGGGGCTGCCTATGGACTGAAGCACAAAGTGCTTGGCTGAGACTTAGCCACACATATTCTGCATTGTTTCTATGGCTGAATGAATGATTTATGAGATGGTTTAAGCAAGGAATGTGGGGTTTGTTGCTGGCCGGCTGCTTCAGGCTGCCGTCGGCCTGTTTTAAAAGCTGGCTGACTCACTGTTGAGGCTTTGTATGCCTATGATATGTGGCCTATAGTGCCCAAAATGCCCAAGGTTCATAGGTTGGCCCCTCTAGAGCTGGCCCAGAGCCTTAAAGCCTATGAATGCTTCAATGCTGCTATCTACTTTGTGTATGCACCTAATGGACTGACTTAACCACAGATGACCTAAATGCTTGTTCTCCAAATGGGATAAGGGACTGACCTTGACATCTAAGGCTAGGAGACTGACCTACATAGCTCGTGCCTGACATGTCCAGGACTAGGGCTCACAACGGGGTCACGGCGTCCGACAAAAACTCCTAAAAATGGTACTAAATTTTATGTATAAGTATAGCACTGTTGATGAGCTAGTGTGTCACATTGCACCTCAGTGCATGGTGCATGTGACAAAAGAACAATAGTTTTAGGACTCGTGTGTGTGCTCTGTATGTTGATTCCCCAGCACTTTACTCTCAAACCCTGGCACATTGATAGGAGTGTTCTATACTTGGTATCACAACCTAGTGAACCAACAAATTTTTACATTTTCTAGCATCCGTGCATGTTGACTACTTGGATAGGGTAGAGACCTTAGGTTCAAGGAGTGCACAAGGTCAGGTTTGGGAAAAGTCGCTATTTGGATTCTTTTCGGTGTATTCCACCCACCCTTCCTCAATGTGAAGGGAAACAACCCTCACAATCTCTTGGTTCACATGCAAACAAAAACTCAACATCGAAGTCTCCACAAAAGTCAACACGAGGGACGTTTGCAAGATTGTTGTGCCCATCATCGTGAGGATTCTTCTCGATACCATCATGCAAGGAGACATCTTTCTAACTACAATGCAGAGAGGCTTTGCGAGAGCAAGCATCACCATGATTCTAGTTCAGAGGGGCATCATCACCATGGGTACAATAGAGAAGAGTGCCACGAATGCACGCACCGAAGCTCGAGAGAGAGATGTCATCAGCAGTACAAAGGTATGGACCATTACAAACAAGTGAACGAAACTGGTCAATGTTTGATTTTATTCATTCAAAGAGATGCAATAGACTAAAGCCATCAAGACCTGCGGATCTTGTGTATGTCTTCTCTAAATGTGCATATATTGGAAAATCCTTGCTCAGTAGCAGTTCGTGCAGCTAATGCAGAAAATGTAAAAAAGCCAAAAAAAAAAAAACCATACATATGATGCAGTCTCGGAGAATGTAGCAAGTGAAGAAGTTAATGATCTTGTGCCAATTCTTGTAGAGGAATGATCTTATGTATATGTGATGCATAAGTGCTTAAATGTATCTATTTCTCAGATTAAGCACACCCCAGAGGTGCTTCATTGCATCCGGCCACAAAGGTACGGACACAGGATGTTTTTGGCCAAGTCTCTGAGGAAGAGTCTTCACAGTTGCTGTCAGAAAAAGAGGAGTAGCTAGCTATGGAGGCTCATAGATGGAAGCCATGGCTATGGTGTTGGAGGCAACAATGATAAGAGAGAGAAAGAGAGAGAGTGAGAAGTACACGACTCAAGAATGATGTGATAGTTGCTTGATTGATTTTCAATAAAGTGCATGTACCTTTTATAAGTACAAAGGTTCTCCTAACATCACTGTTTATGTCACATCACACACAAATATCTAGATATTATTAATACCCCTCTAAGAGGTGGTTCACACACATAACACATACTCAGGCTTAATAGCCTTTCACACACAAGACCAGGCTTAATAGCCTTACACACAAACATACTACCACACTTATATGAGTGGTTTCACACAAGTAAGACCTTGATTCCCAACAGTCGTCATTTGCACTGGGCGAAGAATCTTCGGCTTCAATTTCGAGCTAGTACAAGAGGACTCTTCACCTGCCGTTTGCATTGGGTGGAGTATCTCCAATGTCTGGTGTCACGAAGGCACCACAAGAGGACATATCATCAGCATTGTCTTCATCTTGGAGAATATGCCAGTGGGTGTCTTCATAGTGCACAGATTTCTTGAAGTCAGTATTGACAACAGCCAGAGTTTGTGCTTCGATGTATCAGCTGATGTATTAGTTGGTGTATGTTCCACAGTGCAATGCTAGTCTAGACATATACGTGCCGAGCAGTACTGATGGATACAGATTTGATGCAACTCCTCTGAGGAGTGTTGTCCTTGGTTCTACTTTCTTCCTTCAAGGTGCATTGGAGTAGATGCAAGCAGTTATTCTGATCCATCTGAGTCAATGCATTAGTGGTTGGGGTGTTGATAGCACAATTTTCCCAAGCCTTTCTCTGCAAAGTCACCCATAGGCTACTGGAAGATATGATATTCAACAGCCTGCAGTGCTTCTTCATGAACGGTTGGGGAAACAGCTTGGACGAATGTGAGCCTTCACAATAGACACACAGCGGTCTCGTGGTGTTCAATTTCAAGTATCTTGAATGAGCTTTGCTTGGAGCTTTTCCTCTTCTGAAAGGGCACTTTAAAAGGATATCATGCAGCCGAGGATAGCTGCAATGCAAGTGGAGGAGAACGTGAGACACCTCCATGTACAGTGTAGCCAGGCGTACAGGCTTTTGGACAGCATATGCAAGTGTTTGGACAATAGGCGAAGTGTTTTGGCAAGCGCAAGTGCCACGTGGCAGACCCATGACATGTGCCAACTTGGCCAGGTCAGCAAGGGTCAGACAGGTGTATATCAATGATGGGTCTCCTCTAAGCAAGCTGACAGCCCTGTTAGCATGCCAACCAACATATATGATGTGTATAAAGACGTACACTTGGAAATCCGTAAAATCTTCTCCATTTCTCACCGTTGGACTTCAAAAAGCGTTTCTCTATAGGCGAAATGCTAGCCATGTGTATTCAGTCCGTCACAAGGCTGCAATTCATGTATTCACTCAACCATTTCTCCTGTATTTGCAGAAATTCAATTCTAAACTATTTATAGAACGGTAGTTTTAGAACTCGTGTGTGTACTCTGCGTGTTGATTCCACTGCACTTCACTCTTAAACCCTAGCACATAGGCAGGAGGGTTCTACATTGACTATAGGGATTTGTTTACAAGCTAAGTTATGGGAGTTCACACTTGTCCGCCAGCCAAAGCTCACCTATTTACTAGTCTAGTCTCTAACCCCTTTTCCCCTAAGTTCCTAATTGAGCAAATAAGGCCTAGACACATCCTTGGGCATACCCTAGTGCGATCACGGGCACCTAACAGTACATTTACCTGTTTCAATGAAGCTCAGAGCCGAAAACATCTTTCAATCATGCTCTTGGGTTCCGATCATTGGGCGTTGGAAACCCATACAGTCAATTTACCCATTGCATGCTCGTAAAACTTGCACCTCCATTTCTCACACCCAGATTTATCATATTTTGACTAGGGAGTGACATATTCCCATGTGGCATCCCTTGGTCGAGGCACATTGCTAATGAGTTGAAATTTGGGGTAGCCTGGCACGAGCAACAAAACCCCCACTGTAGCATGCAAGAGGTTGATTGTCGTAACACGCAACAAAGCCTTCTTTATACCCGGGAGTGACATATTCCCATGTGGCATCCCTTGGTCGAGGCACATTGCTAATGAGTTGAAATTTGGGGCAGCCTGGCACAAGCAACAAAACCCCCACTATAGCATGCAAGAGGTTGATTGTAGTAACATGCAACAAAGCCTTCTTTATACCCGTGAGTCTGTGCAATTTCACTTAGAGAGAAAGCATATAAGAGTCGACACGGTATTGGGTCCCAATTTACCCACTGAAAGCGCCGCCCCCACCACCACCACCACCACCCCCCCCTGCAAGCTGAAGTATTTGCTTATATTAATCTTTGGAGAACTTACAATGAGAATGAAGGATGACCGAGGACTGCCAAACGCAAGGACAATGTAGACCCAACGCAAGCTGATCCAGATGCTGTCCAAGCTCCTTTGAATGGCACTTCAATGACCACTATGCAACCCCAAAACTGAGGGATGCACATATGCTGGCTGAATGCTGAAGATACCCTTCGTGGAGCTTTGGCAATGCTTGGAACTGATCTTGACTTGCTGATTTTATGTCGAATACCTGAATGAATTAGTGGGAGGAATGCACATGCTTTTATATCCACAAAAGCATGCAATCGGCTTGTTTATCTTCTGTCAGCAAGTCCCTTGTGGACGATAACATTATTTTAAAATTTATTTAATGCTGGCCGACTTGATGCTTTCCCACGACTGGTTCATATCTTCCACATCTACTGGCCGACAGCTGCCCAAAGGCACTGTCACTGGCCGACTGCTCATGGGGACTAGCTTATGCGGGCCGACAACCATTGTGAGGCTGTTGAGTTGGCCGATAGCCATTGGTCCAATGTAGGGCAGCTGACTGGCTGCCCAAACCCTTCTATGGCTTGGAAGATGCCCTTTATGGGCTGACCATGCAATGGGCTATCCCAAAGCATCCCTAAATGCTCCTAATGCAACCCTAATGCTAAGGCTGACACTATATGCACTATCTGATACATTCTCCAAGTGGCTTAAGAGGAATGACACTTGACTAACCTCTAAGGCTCAGAGACTGACCTACGTTGCTCGTGCCTGACTGACCCTAGACTGAGGGCTCACAATGGGGCCACGGCATTCGACAAAATATTCGTAAAAAAGGTAATTCCTACTAATGAATGGTGCACTCAGTAGAGCCATTGTGTCACATAGCACTCCAGTGCAAGGTGCGTGTGACATTCCCTCCTGCTTAGCTTGGCAATAGGTTCATTGCTTCCAAGTAGTCCGCCAAGAGCTGGAGGTACTCGGGGAACAACTCTTCGTCGAGCCATACTACTTCATGGGTACCTCGGTCTCGAAACTTCATACAGAATTGTCTGTCTTCGACCAGACCCATGCTTCCATGTGTGGAGGACAATCTGTTCAGCCTCAATTACTTCGGCTTCATCTACCACGTCCGGTTGTTGCTCATCTATAATATCTTGCAAAGCTGGACCAATATAGGGCTTCAACCAAGAAACATGGAAAACATTATGCATAGTCCAACTATCTGGAAGCTTAAGCTTCATAGAGACATCATTGATCTTTTTAATGATAGGAAAGGATCCGAAGCTGCGAAAGGATAATTTTGGACAATGTTTGCCCATTTGTTTCAGTCTTTGCTTCATAATCCGGAGATATATCAAGTCCCCTTCTTTAAAGTTAACATCTCTTCTTGATTTGTTGCCTTGCCTGGTGTATGCTTCCTGTGCTTTGGCAAGGCACTCTTTGACAGACTCAATTATCTCTGAAAATGTTTCTGTGGTCTTGTTGGCCTCCAAGAACAATGATACCATTCTTGTCAGAAGTGACAAGAAACTACGACCAAATGCTACCTTGTCTGGAGTTAAACCAATGCTAGATGAATGAGTGTCGTTGAGAATGGCCTGAACCAAAGGAAGGTAATGCTCCCACTTTGACTGCTGTCACGGCAATACGATTTGAGAACATCAAAAGCCAGCTGATTGTATATTTATGTCTGGCTGTCTATTTACGGATTGAATGCATTGGACAAATGTAACTTGGTCCGAAAGTTATTGAATAATTCTCTCCAAAAATTTGAAGTAAACTTGGGATCCCTGTTTGATGTTATTGTCCTTGGCAAACCTCCGATGGGGTACCAATGGCGGATGAATAGGCGAGCAATGTCTTCAGCTGTGGCCGTTTGCTTGCATGGGATCAACATGCAGAATTTACTGAATCGGTCCACAATGGTCATGCACTGTGTGTTCCGCGATCCAAATGCAACAGGAAGAGATCCAACAAAGTCCATACTGATATCCTGGAAAGGACCGTCTGGAACTGGCAAAGGTTGAAGTAACCTTGCCTGTTTCATATGAGGTACCTTCACTTTCTTGCATATTTGACATGCTTGGACATACTGGTAGACATCCCGTCTCATCTTTGGCCAATAAAATGATCGCTCAAGTTTCTCCAGTGTACTGTTGATACCACGGTGCCCTCCAACAAGAGAATCATGAGCATCATGGAGAAGTGCATGTCGCTTTTCCCTGAGAATGCACAGTCGGTTCTTGTAAAATAACTAGCCATCATGAATGGTGTAGTGACCCGGTCCTGACTGCAGGGCCAATACAAATTGAGTCCCGAATTCCAAATACTCGATTGTGCCTTGTTACTATCGAGATCCTTTCCCTGTTTTTCAAGCACAGTGGACTCTTGCAAATTTTGAATTGTGCCTTTTCAACCGAAAGCATCAGCAACAGGGTTGTTTGAGCCAGGGATGTATTCAATCACACCTCCAAATTGTTAGAAGATCTGACTCCATCTGGCTTGTATGTCACTCCATTAGGCACTAAGCATGGTCTATAACCATTTCAATGTTTCATAATCTGTCTTAATGGTAAACTCTCTCCCGTATAGGAAGTGTTTCCAATGTTTAAGTGTTGTCATCACCCCCAATAACTTCTTGTCATACACAGAATAATTCTTTTTTGCATCATTTAATTTCCGGTTGTAATAAGCCACTGGGTGCCCTTCCTGTTTTGGAGGACAGCTCCTATGGCTAAATTGCTGGCATCGGTGATTTACCTCGAAAGGATCATCCCATAGACCAATTTGAGAACCCAAGATTCCGAGGCCACTTTTTTCAATGCATGAAATGCCTCTTGTGCTTCACCCGTGATGGACACTTTTTGGGGACGCTGTGAGGTGAAAAAAAGAAAAAAAGACCACGCCTCTATAGCCCTTCACCTCCCAAACTTTGATAAACACCACAACAACGGGGGCACCACCAGCCACCGGCTGGAACACTTCTCACAGTTCACCACCCACCCACACCAGAAAGATAGCTCAAAACCACGATAGACAAATGATCATCCAGCAAAAACATACACGGCACCATCCACGCTGTACAAACTCAGCAATTACACCAAAAACCAAGACTCAGGCTTGGATTTACTGCCAAGGGAATTCCACCCCTGCGTCTGACAACCAAGCCTCTCTCCCGGTCTCTGCTTCTCTTCAGAGGGCGCCCCACCAGCAACCTTCAACTTCCTCTGTAGCCCGGCTACTCTTTGTCCAGCTGCTGCCTGCCAAGTGTCGTAGGCGAGCCCCACCTGTCTCCAGCCCACACATCAGCACCTCTACTGCAGCTAACAAACAACACCCAAGGCTCTCTCTCTCTACTCAGCATCCACTTTCTTGCCTGCAGTCGCCACCCACACAAACCACGGCCACTTCTCTCTTCAGAGGGCGCCCCACCAGCAACCCTCGACTTTAGTAGCTCACTCTCTATGTGTCATGACCAGCAGCTCAGCTCTCAACACGACCAATTGTCACAAAGGTGGCCTACCAGCCACCGCCTGTCCCTGCACACCTCACTCCCTGTATCACCAGCGCCTCTAGCCTGCAAGGCGGCAACTCTCTTCACAGTGCCTGCAGCTACACAATACCTTGCAACCCCTTCTCTTCGCTCTGCACGATCACTCCAGCGCGACCTTCCCTTCACACCAGGCGGCAACGCCACCTTTCTTCGCCTCTGGCTCTGCAGAATCCCCAGCCTCCTCTTTCCTGCAAGGTGGCCACCTTTCGCTAAACCGCTTCTCCTCTTTGCTGCCCCTCTGGCTTCGCCTGCAGCCAGCGCTAGCCCTTCATGTCTGTCCTTTGCAGCATCCTTCTCTCTCTGGTTGGATCTGCCCGCTCACACGCAAAACCCAGCAGTCAACTGCAGCTATACAGCCTGGCCACGCACAAACAAAAGGCCCCTTCCAAGCGCTGCGCCCCAGGCTATCTCCCACAAGGCGGCAACACTCTCACCTTGTCTGCGTCTCTCTGCAGACTCACCAGAGCTAGGCCTTCACTTCCCCGAGAGCCCCCTCGCACAAGGCCGCCAACTTCCTTTTTACAACCCGACTCCACTTCTTCCTCGCGTCCACGCTTCGCCAACCTTCTTGAACCTCACGCTGGCAGCGAGATAAACCTCCATGTGGTCTCCTACAAGCAGGACACGTGGATATCATTTTTTATATATTTTTTTAAAGCTTCAATGATGGCCACCACCAACTTTTCTTTACCTTGCTTCACCTGCACGTGCGGCGCCCACGTGACTTTCCAAAACGGATGCAAAAACTTACCCAAACACGACCATTGCCCATGCTCCAAAGGTGGCTCTCTTTCGAATCGGTCGGTGCCCTGCATTTGGCAACCACCCGCACACCATACTGCTGCAATAAAAAAACTTCCAATCTCAAGCACCTGCTCCCGAAAAAAACAACACACATGTACTAGCTCACTGCAAAGCCATTCGCCCTGTACATTTGCCAGGGCATTCAAGGCAAAGTTTATTCGCAAACTGTCACCATTTGGCCACCCGAATGGTTCACTCTTGCTTTCACACTATGTACATATTGGATTAGTGTCCATGGCTTATGGAATATGCCTATGCAGGTGATTGACACGTGTCATGCTGTATAGTTGGACGCTGGGACTTGATGTTAACATGCCCGCAAACGCCTGGAGGACTTGGCTTTCCGCTGGGACTTGTGCCTTTGTGTACATGCCCGGAAACGCCTGGAGGATTGGCTTTCCACTGGGTCTCGTATTGCGTATACTTGCCTGGAAACGCCTGGTCTTATATGGTTTCATGAACGGAAATTGCTCATGCCAATGCTGCATTGCATAGCATCTTTATGTGCTTGCCTGCAAATGAAATTGCATGCTCTTTTCATGCCTGCATGACCTATGTGTAGTTCCGGGAAAGGGGACGCCCGCCCGTGAACCGTGGGTGTGAAACTGTCTGCTGACATGGTTGTGTGGCATGTGAACAGGTGGTAAGTATTTCCCGATCTAGGCTCAAATAGCCCTTAGGACTTAGCCAATATTTATAAGTGAGTGCGTTCCCATTTCATTAAAGTTTGGGCGCCCAAAAGTCACTTATAAATTATGACCTCTTCCAAGTTCACACTCACTGAAGTCCCGAGGCGGACAAGACTCAATGTCCAGGACCTGGTCCTCCCCTTTTACTCATAAATGGGCATCTCCCCATGTCCCTTCACCTGATTGGACCCCAATTCACTTAGGCAGCAGACCAGTGCATACTGGGGAGATTCATTTTATTCAGAGAGCCACATTCCCTACGCCAGATCTTTGAGGCAGCAGACCAGCGCATAGTGGGGAGATTCATTCTACACATACAGCGTCGCAGAGAGACATCATTACAGGCTCAGACAGCTCCAGAGGGGGGACAAGGACGACAAACACAGATTACTACATTTTTTCAGAGATCCATCCCACTCCCAACCCCTACACGGCAGGGAATTACTCTCCAGAGAGCAGAGACACTTAGAGCCCGCAGGAGACAGAGGACACCTGGCTTTCGGACACCACGCCTATACCAGAGAGAGCTCAAAGCTCAATTTCACAAAGAGGGTGCGGACCCAGGCATGTTCTTCAGGGAGCTGTGGACACCCCCTTCATTGATGTATACCATTTTATGCCCCTAGTATGGTACAGGATGGAGCTAGCTAGGTTGCTTATCATGATTGTATACTCCATGCATATAGCTTTGCATTCGCGTAGTAGTAGAGCTCCATCCCCTCCCCCACTCATTGTACTTATTGCACACCCAGATTCAGCTTTTTAGTTCAGTTACTTTTTCATTTTGTTGGGATGACAGAGGATACCCCATACATGTACACCGATTTGTCTCATAGGCCGAGGTCGGCCACCCAGTCCTGCTTCCCCATTGCGCTGCCCTGCCCCCCTTCATTGTTCGCTGTTCGCCGCCCAACCCTACTTCGCCACTGCGCCGCCCTGCCCTGCTCTGCCCGTCGCTTCACCCTGTTCGCTGTCCGCCGCCCAGCCCTGCTTCGCCACTGCGCTGCCCTGCCCTGCTCTGCCCGTCGCTTCACCCTTGCTCGCTGTGCCTTATGTTTGCTGTTCGCTGCGCTGGCTGGCGTTCGTTCCCCACCCACCCTTGCTCAGGCCCCCAAGGCAGCAACATAACTCTCTCTCTCTCTCTCTCTCTCTCTCCTCCTTGCCTGTGGGAAGGACTGCAGAGTGATTTGGAGGAATGGCCCCGAGTCTCCAAGAGAAACTCGAGGCCCTCGAGACGGCAATGAAGGCACTAATCAAGGAGAACAAGAAGACATCCGATTCCAACCTCAATGAGGTGGAGAACAAACTACACCGGCACATCATGGCTCTCGAAGCACGGGTCACGAACCTCGAACAAGAGAACATGGCACTCAAGGAGGAGGTGAGTGCATTGAAAGTGGAAATGGTAGCCATCAAGAATACTGAGAAGGAAGAAGGGGAGATCAATGACAACACTCTCACGGCCATCAAAGAAGAGATCTCCAAGGAGATCACAAAGGACATGGAGGGAAAACTCGAAGCCAAGCAGTCAGGATGGGTTGAGGTGGTGAAGAAGAACATCCGTAAAGAAGTGAGGGAGGAGACTCAAAGGGAAGAACACCAAATCATTCACACCACCATGGAGAAGGAGAAGATGAGCCGTGCCCACCGC
Organism: Cibotium barometz; assembly: GCF_041138505.1. Taxonomy (NCBI): domain Eukaryota; kingdom Viridiplantae; phylum Streptophyta; class Polypodiopsida; order Cyatheales; family Cibotiaceae; genus Cibotium; species Cibotium barometz. The sequence continues at coordinate 26,643,552 of NC_141108.1, forward strand.
CTCAACATTCGAGTCACAAGTATAGCTGAGACACCCGACTCCACTCCCGAAAAAGATGGACAGCTTCTATGCATGAAGCTCGGCTACAAGAAAGAGCACCCTCTCCCCTTCACCAAAGCATGGAGAGCCGGGAAAGACTCAACACGCAAGCGAGCCCTCATCCTACAGTTTGCAGGAGAGATGGAGAGACTCACCTTCATGAGGAAGAGGGTCATACTACGAGGTTTAGAGGGAGCTCCTATTTTCTTGGATGATGATCTCACGAGGATGCAGCTTGAGCATAGGAGAGCTTGCATGCCACAAGTCTTACACGCCAGGAGAGAAGGCAAGAAGGCCTTCTACCGAGATGGTCGGGTCATCATTGATGGCCGGCCCATGGATTAGCGGTTTGGGGCCTATGGGACAGAGACCAGGCCACTGATAGAGATAAACATGGCAGTATGGAACTGTAATGGTTCACTATGGGTGCAGCCTGGACGACTGGAGCATGTTATGGTGGGGAGAGACATCATACTTCTGACAGAGACACATCAGAGTCCAGAGAGAGGGATACCTCGGGTACAGGGATTCCAGTGGGAGTTAGCATACAGGAGGACCACACGCCAGGGTACCTCGAGAGGGTCGGGGAGAGTAGCAGTTCTATTCAGACGGGAGCTACAGGGGAGACTGAGAGTGGTAGCACAGGATCCAGAGGCCACAAAACAGGGGATATGCTCGATCCGAGCAACTACAGGACGGTTATGGTTGGCCACGTGCTGGCCAAACTCTATGGTGCAATGTTGGAGCAAGAGCTTAGCTTATATGCTGAGCGAGCAAGTTTACGCTCATCAGGGCAAGCAGGCTTCAGGAGAGCTTTCTCTACCACTGACCATGTATTCACTTTGAGATGTATGATTGATCAGGCTAGAGTGAGGAAGAGAAAGCTCTATTGCTACGAGAGAGGCTCTTTTAGCGCCTGCAGTCTCTTGGCATACCAGCAGATATGACATGGGAAATCTATGCATTATATGAGCAGGTTTTTGGGCGAGTCAGATGTCCAGGAGGTATGTCCGAGACTATTGCTAGCACCATTGGTGTGAAGCAAGGATGCCCACTTTCCCCCACGCTATTTGGGTTATACATTGATGAGGTGGCTGACTTCATTACACGGGGAGGCGGAGATGGAGTTGATTTAGCAGGTACCTCAGTACATATTATGCTTTATGCTGATGATATTGTATTAGTGTCTGAGACTCCAGGTGGTCTACAGCAGCATCTACATGCACTCGATGATTTCTGCACACAGAGGGGTCTTACTGTGAACCTTGGGAAAACCAAGGTTATGGTCATTTTTTGATTTTCTGCTAAATGAATGCGTTTTTGAGGATTGTGTCCGCGAGACCTACTGGAATCATCGTGGTCTACAACTTAGCAGAAGAAAGTTTTCACAAATTCCTTACTGTTTTTGAGTTATTCTTCGCAGACTGCCTGCATGCAGAATTTCTGCTTGCGTTTTTTGCAGAAACCCTTACTCATCATCCTTGCACTCATTTAATGATGCAAAAGGCTTCAAACCAGCCCCTTACCATCCTCTACAAGTGTGTTTTTAAAGCACTTCAATCCGAGTCCTACAACTCTACTTGCGGTGAAAACATTGCCAACTAGTTTTCCCTACATGCGGTAGCGTTTTTTTGGAGGCTTCTTGTGGAGAGATTTGTAGCCATTTCTTGGTGCGTTTTCATCATCAACTTCAGCCCTCTTCATGGTGTTTTGAGGTACATATTCATCCTCTTTTCTACACCTTTCTACCGGCTGAAAATTCCACTTTGCTACACATTTTGTGTTTGCGTTTTTGTGGACAATCAACTCCTCCATACTCCTTCTACCTAAGGCTACATTCTCAGCCCTTTTTTGGTGGTTTCTACGGAGTCTATTGGTTTATATATCGGCTGCGTTTTGTGGCTGCGTTTTCGCACTATCTTTGTGCATATTTTGGAGATACTTCCTTGGTGGACAGCCCATCTATTGGCTGCGTTTTTGGAGGTACGACACTTCTTCCCTTATGTTTTCCCACCCTCCTCTCCCTATGGGATCTCGGAAGTCCTCTACTCCAAAAGACAAAGGCAAACTTGAAGATGCTATGGATCCTACATCTCCTACAACGGTTGGACCGGCAACTACTACAACGGAAGTTGGTGCAATTCCTTCTTCAGTAGGTGCTTCTACTTTCTCTAATCCGTCATATCCATTACCTTCTACGAATCCTTTCTCTCTTTCTTCTTTGTCCTTTATGCCTTCCTATCCACATACTTCTATGCCCTCTATGGTATATCCCCCTACATCATCTATGCCTTTTATGGCAACTTCATCTACTATGATTCCTCCTCCTACTACTTCCACTACTACTCCTCTCCCCACTCAATCCCCCTACATCATCTATGCCTTTTATGGCAACTTCATCTACTTCTATGCCCCCTATGGTATATCCCCCTACATCATCTATGCCTTTTATGGCAACTTCATCTACTATGATTCCTCCTTCTACTGCTTCCACTACTACTCCTCTCCCCACTCAATCATATCAGTCCTTTAACCCATTCACTCAATCTTTGAGCCTTCCAAGTCTTTCCGATTCACAAAAGCTTACCCCAAACAACTACCACACTTGGTCCTTGTTTATGCAACTTCTTTTGGAAAGCGCCGGGATGTGGTCTATAATCACTTCTCCTCATATGGTGCCTTCTCAATATCAAACCTATATGGATGCTGTCAGAATATGCAGCGGAGATGATGACCAAATCTGGGAACACAAGAGCAAAAACGCAGGCAGAAAAAACAGCACAAAAAGAGAGAGATGTAGGCGTGTAACTCTGCTCTGATATACACAAGAAGATCCCGAATATGATACAAATGAGGTATGGGGGCTGGGGTCCTATAAATACCTCCCTAGAGGGCAGTCGGCCAGTAGCAGAAGTGCCCACGACTGGAGAAAGAACCCCACGACTGCATAAATGCAGTCGGCCAGCATAATGAAGCCCACGACTGATAAAGAGCAGTCGGCCAGCAGCCCTGAAGCCCACGACTGATGAAGATCAAGTCGGCCAGCACTGGGGTGCTCCTGGCATCATCTGGCAGCCCTCCCAAGCCTCAGAAAAATGGGAAAAATAGGGGAAAAAATGCGGAGAGTGGGGAAAAATGGGAAAACACCTCATAAGGGCGGGCACACCCACAACAAAGGCCCTGGTGTATAAATCTAGACAGGAGATGACTTCTAACACCCCCTCTCAGCTCCTGGCTGTGTAACCAACCACTGGGAGCTGGGGTGCCGCCTGAGCAAATCCTGAGAGCGACTTCGTGAAGAGGTCCACCGTACTGTCCTCCGTCGAACAGAACTCCAGCAAGATGTCATCAGCAACAATCTGTTCACGAACAAAGTGCCTCTGGATGACCAAGGGTTCCTCCAGTGGAAGCCCAAACCTGCAATGTAACCTCCTCATGCTCCGTAAAACTGCTCCTCGGGCATAAGTAGATCTCCTCGTGTCCGGATCTCCTCCCCAAACCGAGTCACTCCAACCGTGGAGTCGGACTCCATCCAACAATCCCCCTCCTGTGTACAAGAGTCCATGATCCTTCGCATGCCGCAGAAACCACAGGAAACGCGATCCTGCCTCACAAAGAGACATCTGCAACCAAGAGCTCAACTGCCTCATCAGGAAGCTCCCGTCCAATCCGGTGTCCATCAACCAGATCAATGAACCATACAGCTTCTGAGTCACAGAGACATCACACTGCTCACAAGGATCAACACCTGTTACGGTGCATAAACAAGTCCTGGAAACCTGATGAAACCTGTCAACCACCCCCTCTGAATCCGGAACCACAAAGCCTGGAGAAACCACCTCCTTCTGCAAGCAAACACCTGTCACCTGCCTGGCTTTCCGAAAGGTCCCCGTGGAAAGAACATCCTCAACTACTGGAAGTTCTATGTCCCGAACACGACGAGACATCAGAGCATAAGTGACCTGTTCAGCTTCCTCTGACTCACGAACACAAGAACTACCAACCTCAGTACTGGAAAGTTCCTGCCAACTGCTGCCATCTACTGGCAAGCTATCCACCACCTGGTCTCGGAAAGCCCGCTCCTGCAGCATATCCACACCTGAGTAGCTAATACCACACTGCCACTCATCACAATCTTGAGGACCTAGGAGAGAGAGTGCTGAAAGCCTGTAGACTCCATTCTCCACTCCACCTTCCCAAACCACTTGGCCTGTTGCTTTGTCCCGGAGAGCAACAAAATGCTCATCAAACTCCACCCGTACGCCAGTCTTGCAAACCTGATGCACTGACAACAGATGAAAACCAAGTGCCGGAACATACAACACCTGGGAGGAATGCTTCCCCCCTCTGCCATCGGGAACTATCTCCATCCTGCCCTCACTGTGAACTGGGATAGTGGACGTATCCCCAGTAAGAATATGACCAGAACACCTGCAGAGATCCTGTAAACCGGAACAGGAAGGAGTCATGTGCCTGGAAGCACCACTATCGAGAATCCACTCCCGAGTATCCGTTGCGGAGAGTCCTCCAATCTCCTCCCTGCCTGAAGAAAATGAAACATCGGTGTCCATCACCTCCAGGTGCACAAAAGCCGGAGTCTTCATGATTGCTGAGGAGTCTTCACCCTTCTCGGTCTTCCGCTTGGGACACTGCCTCCAGTAGTGGCCTTTCTCGCCACAATCATTACAGGTCCTCTCTGCCTTCAGCTTCTCGCGGTCAGCGTCGAACATCTTCTCAGAAGACTTCTCCGATGAAGCCTTCCCCTTGCCCGAGTTACGGCCTTTCGACCGTTGGCCAGTAAAGGCCTCCGAACCTCCACCCTGAGGAGGGTTCGTGAATCGTTCCTCCTGGTCGAGGACCATGGGCACAAGCTCCTCCCACGTGATGGTGCTGAGCCTGCCACTGGTAATCAAAGAGGAGTAAAATGCTGAGTACGAAGAGGGCAAATGTGACAGCAACGTGATGGCCATGTCCTCTGACGATATCTCCTTCCCAGCCTGAAGAACTTCCTGCTGAAGAGCCTGCAGCTTGTTAATATGCTCCCGCATCGTCGACGACTTTGCAGGGCTCATAACCCGCATCTGTACTTCCAAAGAAATCCTCTTCATGGGTGATACCCTGTTGTACAGAGAAGCCAAATGCTGCCATATACCTCTGGCCAGCGTCATGTGCTTGACATGATTGATTACCTGCGGTGTGCAGTTGAGGAAAATAAACGAACGGACCCTGGCGTTGACGCGATCCCACATCTGCGTCTGGACCTCCCGGTCCTTTCGGGTTGACGGTAACTCCCCTTCCTCTACTTCCGGCCGTGGAACACCAACAACGACGAAATCGGCGAGATCGTAGGACTCCAGAACGGATTCCATCATCACCTTCCATATGCCGTAGTTGCTCCCGTCCAACTGACGGTCCACCGGAAACGTGGGGAGTGTCGGGATCTTCACATGTCTCTCGGCCATCTCAAACAGATCTGCCATAGCGGGGATGTACTCTGAAAAGGGTGGGTGGGTGGGAACAAAGAAGAACTGATACCTGCAAGTGGCTGTCCAGCAAATCAGCCCGCCTTCCTCTTGCTTCTCCTCTTCCCGATCAGCCCAAAACAGTCCACCAATCAGCCACAAAACAGCCCCCTCTTGCTCACACAAATCCCAAGACCTATCTAGAGCCTAGGCTCTGATACCATGTCAGAATATGCAGCGGAGATGATGACCAAATCTGGGAACACAAGAGCAAAAACGCAGGCAGAAAAAACAGCACAAAAAGAGAGAGATGTAGGCGTGTAACTCTGCTCTGATATACACAAGAAGATCCCGAATATGATACAAATGAGGTATGGGGGCTGGGGTCCTATAAATACCTCCCTAGAGGGCAGTCGGCCAGTAGCAGAAGTGCCCACGACTGGAGAAAGAACCCCACGACTGCATAAATGCAGTCGGCCAGCATAATGAAGCCCACGACTGATAAAGAGCAGTCGGCCAGCAGCCCTGAAGCCCACGACTGATGAAGATCAAGTCGGCCAGCACTGGGGTGCTCCTGGCATCATCTGGCAGCCCTCCCAAGCCTCAGAAAAATGGGAAAAATAGGGGAAAAAATGCGGAGAGTGGGGAAAAATGGGAAAACACCTCATAAGGGCGGGCACACCCACAACAAAGGCCCTGGTGTATAAATCTAGACAGGAGATGACTTCTAACAGATGCATGGACCAAAGCTTTACTTGTGCATGGCATGTCTACATCTGTTGTGTCTCAATTTCTTTCTACAAGGAGTACGGCTCAACAATTATGGCATGCTATACAAATGCAATATGGAAGACTTTCAACGGTTAAGATGGCTAAGTTGGAAGAAGATTTGGATAAGCTTTCTATCTCCGAATCCGACAACATAGTGGAGAAGCTTGGAGAATTCAATCGAATCAAGCGGCAACTTGAAGAGTTTGGTACATTGGTAAGCAATCCGGTCCACAAGCTACTTGGTAAATTACCTTCTTCTTTTGAATCGTTCAAAGATAACATCTTTCTCCGAGTTCCTTTCCCTTCCTTTGAAGAGACTATGGGTCTTCTTCATGATAAGTGCCTTACTCGCAAGCAAAACAAAAAGGACTCGGCTTTTGTAAGCCAAGGCAAGGGCAAAGGCAAAGGCAAGGGGAATGATCAACACAAAGGCTCTAATTCTAATGCTAAAGATTCTTCAACCAAAGGCGACAAGGACAATTCAAAGGAGTGCACTTTCTGTGGTCGTAGTGGCCATATGGAGAATCGTTGTTTTGCTAAGAAGGCAGCATCCAAGAAGGTAAAAGCTGAACTTGAATCCAAGGAGTGCACTTTCTGTGGTCGTAGTGGCCATATGGAGAATCGTTGTTTTGCTAAGAAGGCAGCATCCAAGAAGGTAAAAGCTGAACTTGAATCCAAATCTAAGGGTTCTTCTACATCAACATCTTCTCAAGACAAAGACAAATACAAGAAGGAAGACGGTAAAGCCAAGGTTGCATATGTTGCTATGTCTTCTACTTCTTCATGTGACACATCAATTGTGGTAATCAAAGATCTTGATACGCATAATGCGGATGAGTGGATTGCCGACAGTGGTGCTACCTCTCACATGACGAATAGTTCTTCCTTATTGGAAAACCATAAGTCTATCTCTTCATCAGTACACATTGATGATACTTCGTCTCTCCGTGTGATTGGTATTGGTGATGTTTCTTTTGGAGATGCTATCTTACATGATGTTTTGCATGTGCCTAAGATTTCTGCCAACTTATTTTCTATCTCTAAGGCTACTTCTAAAGGTCTTGGGGTTTACTTTGATGATGAAGTGATTGAAATCATTGATAGACAGTCACTTTCTTGTGTGGCACATGGTTATCAAAATGCTGGGCTTTATCATATAAGTTCTTTTACAGCACAGTTGCCACCACATGAGTCTCATCTTCATCAATTATTTGCTTCTCCTAAAGCACTTGTTTCTAATGAAGATAGTGATCTATGGCATTTCCGCTTTGACCATGTTCCTCTTGCTACTTTGCAACATCTTGTCTCACATGACATGGTTACAAGTCTACCAAAGCTTCAGAAACCTCGCCATCACATTTGTTCTTCTTGTGCTCGAGGAAAGCAACATCGGGCTTCTTTTCCAGAGGAGGCTACTCATAGGGCCACACGCATACTTGAGCTTATTCATGCTGATCTTGCAGGACCTATGGAAGTACAATTGCTTGGTGGATCCAAGTATTATGTGCTTATTGTGGATGATGATATATGCATTCTTGTGCTTTATGTGGATGATTTGACACTCATTGGCTCTAATTTAGACCTACTCAAATGGGTTCAAACTCAACTCACAACATCATTTGCCATGACTGATCTTGGACTACTCCACTATTTTCTTGGTTTAGAAGTGTGGCAATTTGCTTCTGGCATCTTTCTTTGTCAAAAGAAGTATACTTTAAGGTTGTTTGAGAAATATGGCATGCATGATTGTGCATCACTCACTTGTCCCATGGATCCTAATTCAAAATTATCCAAAGATGATGATTCCTCTGAGGTTGATTCTACAGAGTATCGCCAACTTATTGGTTCTCTACTTTATTTGGTTAACACTCGGCCAGATCTCTCCTATGCTATGAGCATGGTTGTCACGGTACGAAAATACGATACCGTACGATACGATACTGTACGGGAATTTTCGGTACGATATGAAATTTTCGGATACCGTACGATAAAATACGGTTTTTATTTTTTACACTTACAAGCTATGGAGCTTCAAGCTTGAATGTGAGGAAAGGTTGAGAGGGGAGGAGTCTATAGTGCTTGAGAAACCAGTACATGGATATGTGTCTCTCCCGGTTGGATCTCCATATTGTCTCCACAAAAGAACCTGGATGGGTAATGCAATACCAAAGGTCTCCCAGTGTAGCGTTTATGACTAAGGGACCGTCCTTGCACAAATACGAGGAGTGCATCTAGGGTGATAAGTTTAGGGACTCCTCTCTAGATCAAAATGGCCATGTCCAAATGTTCCCCCTCGTGCATAACTTGAGAATCTAATTGTCTAGCCTACCTATACCAGGGATCCCCAAGTGATGTAGCAAGATTCTCTCATCCTACCAATCAAGTGTACACTACCAGTCTACCTCGCCAGATTTTTTAGGTCTCTCCACAACCCTGGAATACTGAGTGGACACGAAAGTTGCGGAGAATTGCGAGCATTTGGGATCTTCATAAAGCAGGGTTTCTTTTTTTTTTTAGCATTTGGAATTTTTTTTTCAAGGAAAAAAAAAATTTGGGGGAAAAAAAAAACAACTCGTACCGTACGATATCGTACGAATTCGTACAATATCGTACCGTACGACTCGTACATACGAACCTGTTCGTACGCGTACGAGAAACAACTATGGCTATGAGTATTCTCAGCCAATTCTCTTCACAGCCTCAGGCAGCTTTGAGGGTTCTTCGATATCTTCATGGAACTCTTGAGTATGGCATTTCTTATGCAGGTCGAGTTGGTTACTCAGATTCTGATTGGGCAGGGTGTATTGATACTAGGTGTTCCATGTCAAGCTATTGTTTTATGCTTGGTAAAGGACTCGTTTCTTGGAAATGTCAAAAGCAGCGAATTACTTCTTCTTCATCAACAAAAGCAAAGTATAAGTCATATCTTGATGCCACTTCTGAAGCACTTTGGCTTCAGCAAATTCTGAATCACCTTGGATGTTCATCTACTCCGACACTCATCTACTCAGATTCACAGAGTGCTATTGCTTTAGCCAAAAATCTAGTTATTCGAGGACGATCCAAACACATTGATGTTCATTTTCATTTTGTTCGTGATTGGATTTCTGAAGGTCGCATTCAGCTTGAGTATTGTCCTACCAAAGATAATGTTGCTGATTTGTTTACTAAGCCTCTTCCTCGACCTACCTTGGATTATCTTCTTCAGCGCATTGGCGTTGGTCCTCCCATCTGGACCTGAAGAGGAGGTGTTGGATAGGTGTCATCTCCAGATGGTGTCATGCTAGTGGCACACTCTTTAGCCTCTAGGCATTTTTGGGATTTATAGCATTCATTTCCATTTTTTCCTATTCACACATTTTTGGGTGGAGGAACTTTTCTAGAGATCCGTTCATCTTGTGCCTATATATATGAGGCATTGTAGTTCATTTCTAATCAAGTTGGCTAGTGGTTCATTGATGAGTTCTTGAGTACATTGTCTCTTCTCTCATCTCTTCTTTCTCACAGTTTTACGACCCTGTGTTTTTCTCTGGTCAGTATGCAGGTGGGCACGAGGACATGGTGGACAGTGTGAATGGCATCAGTTTGGAGTTAAAAAGGAAATCCATGTGTGGACACCCCAAGTGTGAAGGGAACAAAGAGATTTTAATTTATAAGGTTTTATAACCTTTGATGGTTCAAAAAAGCTAATTTCAGAGACACGCTTTTTGCTATTGCTCTTGTTTTTTTTTAGGAGAAAAGGGGGCTGGCGGGCTGTTTTTGAGGCGCCTCCCTATTGGTTAAAAGGGGAGAGGAGATCGTGGACTTTCATGCTTATGGAGGGGCTGGCGGCTGTAGAAAGAGACCTCTCTCTTGATAAAAAGCAAGGCGGGCAGGGTCCCTTGGCAAGAAGCGGAAGGCAAGGCAGTGCTCTCTCTCTGGTGGAAGGCGGGCTGGACTGCGTTGGCATTGTTCTCTCTCTTGTGAAAAGTGGCGCAGAACTGCAGGAGGCGGGTTGGACTGCAGGAGGCGGGCTGGTCAACAGGGAGCGCAAGGTTGAACTACGCTTTCTCTCTCACTTGCGAGGGGCTGAGCTGCAGCGCGCACAGTCTCTCCCTCTCTCTCTTGCTTTGGAAGGCTGTGGCGGGCTAGGCTGCTGAGGTGCAGAACTGCAGGCAGCTCTGGCCAGCGAACAGGGCATCTCTCACGCTTTCTCTCTCTCGTGGAAGGTGGCAGATTGCAGGAGAAACAGGGGGGGTGCTGCTGGACAGAGACAGCCGACCACTGTATAACCTCTCTCTGTCATCATAAGGGCCTCGCGTGTTTTCTCTTCTGTGTGCCATGGAAGTACGAGAGATTTTGAACAAGAGAACAAGCTACAGATGCACGGGACGATGTTCATGGGAGAGATGGTGTGATTTCTCTTCGTGTTGAACTTATGTGTTCAGGGATTTGCTTACAGGTTCTCTATTTTTCTCTCGCTTGGTGCTATGGAAAACAACTTTGTTTTGGCACCATTCTTGGATGGTGTATTCGTGAGTTCCATATTGAAACAGGAAAGAGGGTCCATGTGGAAACATGATGAAAGTTTCATGGAAAACAGCCCTCATATGTTCTATGGTAAACAAGTATTTTGGCTTCATATGAAAACAGGTCTTTTGGAGACCTGAGGAGAAGACAGGTTACAGGCAAGTTGGGGTTATAGGGAAGGGCATGTGGTTTGGTACAGCCCTACTGCTGTTTGGTAAAGGGGTTGAGGGATCCATGGTAGAGATGGAGAAGACCTTTGGAAAGCAGGGAGGCGTTGTACAGGTGTACCTTCTCTATGATATGCTGTGCTATAATAACGAGAGTTCTCTTTTGGAAACAAATTAGAGTCTTTGCCGTAAGACAAGAGCACTGGAAGTATCGGGATGTGTGCTGCTCATAGGGTGAGAGACTATGGGTAGTTGTGGCAGTCCGGATCGTGGGAGAAAGCTTCTGTATGCAGGACTCAATGTGTGAGAGTCATTTGATGAGAACAATGGCTGGGTTTGTTTGTGGATGCCGAGTGGACAAGAAGCCATGATGCAGGGTCTTTGTAGGCTTCACGAATTCTACTGTGACGGCTGAGTTTCCAGCCTTATTGTAATCAAAGTTCTCTTATAATTAATTAAAGAAATACCGCAAGGGGCGCCACTGCGTTTTGGGGCCAATCGGTGTCCGTGTACTATTTGCAGGAGCACTCTAGCTCCCCCTGTTTGATTTCCTTTTCCAAGTCCTCAAAGGTGTTGAAGTGTTTTGTGTGCGAGTGTTTGTTTCACACCGCCCGTCAAGTTTCTGAATGCCGGTTTCAAAAACAATGCTTCCTAAACGAGTTAGCACGACATGTCCCCTTGCCAGCCGAGCTTGGGCTATCGAGCACATGGTGAAGACCCTGCCAGTGAAGGTAACTCTCATGTATACAAAGGAGATAACAATCTCTACATGATCCCGGGCATATGTGAGATGTTGTCTAGATGCCACCTCTGGGTGAGGTATTAACGACAATGACTTTGGTCTTGCCAAGGTTCACTGTGAGGTCCCACTTCTCACAAAAGGTCTGTAGCCTCCTAGGGTTTATATCAGCGGTGGTGCCCTTGCCTCCCAAAAGGGAGGTATAGGTTCGAATCTAGCCACTCCCATAGTGGAAAGTGATGGCATGTAATTTCAGTACCCTCCCTCACTTTTTAACTCCTTTTTTAGGCTTGTAGTGCCCCTCTGTTGAATCTGATATCGACACTGTCTTGTCTAAATCTAAAATTGAGAGAGAGATTCAGCATCCAAGAATTTAAACTTAGGCATAACATGCATTTCAAGCTTTGGGCTCAACATACCTGCTTGCGGAACCTGTTGATATTATTTTTGGTTGTCACCCTCGGATGTGTTCCTGTCTGGCAAATGCAACATTCACCAGAACAGAATTATTTTATCTCCAGTCGCTTTTTCATGATGAATATTGCTACAAAATATACTCAAAGCATTGAGGAGATTATAGGCAAGATGCATAGGATATCAAGGGACAGACAGCAGGTAAAGCCAAACCAAAATGGCTCAGGCCTGACCTAGATGGAAAATACAAGATACAAGCTTTTACCTCAATAGCATATTGCTCAGCAGGTAATCCAAATGCATCCCAACCCATTGGATGAAGAACATTAAATCCCCGCATGCGCTTGTAACGTGCAACTATATCAGTAGCTGTGTATCCTTCAGGATGCCCAACATGGAGACCTGCCCCACTGTCAAACCTTACTGTTCAGAGCCAGAATAAATCACAATCCACATAAATTGCTGGCATGTGTTTTGGCACATCCAACATCTTCACAAGTCATACATTAGGAAGTCCCACACCGGGATCTAAACCGCAACAAGCAGTTGGATAACATGGAGGTCAAGAACATCAAGTAAAATGATCAAGCCAAACATTACCATCAACACTTGTATGTAAAGGGATACAATCACAGTTCCTCGTACATGGGCAGGCATGCTAACAGCACAAAAGTTAGGCCACATATTCAGAGGATCAAATGGTGTCAAGTGCATCACTATTCCACGGAATCCATGTTTATGTACATGCAAGGCTAGGGCTAAGAGTGCTACGAGATCAAAGGCCCTGTGAGCCCTGTTGAAAGGAGGAAAGATGGCCAACTAGTGAGTAATGAGTGTTAGAGAGCAATTTAGGGTTTGCATTGGCAACCTTCATTGGCTTAGCAACCACGGCAAGAACCTATCCTTAGTCTTGTATTCTAGCAGAAGCAAACTACATAAACGGTGCAATGAAAGTGCTCAAATTACATTTGAAGAAAAAATGAATGCGTTTAGGGTTAAAGAGAAGCAGACATGACGTTCTCATGTCTACCACCACGATAATAACACTTTAGTGCCCTTTTGCTTCCGCCCTGTGCACTCTTTCATAGCAGAGAGGGCTGCTGTCCCAAGATATGCTACAAGAGAAAAATTGGTGTTGGAACGGAGAATATGATGATCTGATGTAGTAGTGGCAGCAGCAGCAGCAGATGTGATCACCGATGTGCAACTGCTAAATGATGAAGCGAATCTATATATATGAGGTGGGCTGCTGGTCGGCCCAATAAAGGGCCTGTCAGCCAACAGCACAAGACATAAAAACCCAAAAATAACCAAATAAATCAAATAAAAACCCCTTTTTAGGTCTGGAAAAATGCCATTTTCACACACCCCCTCTCACGCCAAAAAGAGGACCATGAAAGAAGATGAGAGAAGAAGAATACCAAGGTTCCATACTGACACTCTGGCAGAAGGAATGTATCCCCCTCTGGAAGCAAAGTCTGATAAGATCAGAGAGGGAGATTCTGATGGCAAAGGTGGTGAAGATGAGTAGATGTATAGCTCGTGCTCCCCCAAAGCTTGTACATGATATTTTTCTCCTTAGGTAAAAAAATACTCCAAGAAGGAGGGGGGGTGCCATTCTGGCCTCTATGTGGTCTTAGATGTGCCCAGCTCTCTTTTACAATTTTGTGCAATTAAGTGGCATAGGCTTAAGGTTTAAGGTTTAATTGGCCAACTCAAATTACATTGGTATCAAAGCTTTGGTTCTTTCACACTCTTGTGTAAAGACGATCATATGGGGTGTATAAACACTGACTATTAGTGTAGTTAAACATTGTGAGCCTATCCACTTGTGAAAGCAGACATGCATCATAAGCAACATGAGTAAAAAGAATGTTTGGCCTATAGATTTCGCTTTTGTGCCTAGACCTAGTTATTGGTATTTGAGTTATTCTATCAAAGCCCATCGAAACGTGTTCCGGACTCATGACAAACTTGACAAACAAGAGATAAGTACTTTTCCATTGTTGTTTGTTGTGTTTAGCAAAAAGTACGCATTTTGGAGAAGTGCTTACCCTTGTATATGTGTGACACATCTACGAGTATGCAAGACAAAGCCAGATGTCAAATAGCAACCAACGAGCAATCGAACAATACAACGGACTTGTGGAACTACCACGTGGCAATGATGGCATGGCGACAATGACATGGCACTGATGATGTGGCAGTGCAACTGACCAACAACAACTACTAGTTGCCAACAACAACTACTGGCCAACTAGGAGCATTGGTGAATATATATATGTGTGTGTGTGTGTGTGTGTGTGTGTGTGTGTGTGTGTGTGTGTGGCATTGCCACGTGGCAGTGATGACATGGCGACAATGACATGGCATTGATGATGTGGCGGTGATGACATGACACTGATGACACAGCAATCGAGTATAGCTGGCTGACAATAGCAACTATTGGCTGACTAGGAGCATTCGTGCATATACATACATACATATATATATATATATACCTCCGTCACTAAATTGTCATATTCATCTCCTTTCCTCAGCGTTGTACTTCACAAAGAGTTTCTCTATAGGTGAAGTGCTAGCCAGGAGTGAACAATAGGTCACAGGGCTGGGACTTGACGTCTTCATTCTCAACCACATCTTGTACTTGAATTTGAGTTGTTTTATTTCTTGTACATAGTACAAAGAAATAGTTTAGGACCCTTGTGTGTGTTGTATGTATGATTCGGCCGCACTCTTCTTTCCATCTCTAGAAAACCATAGCACATAGGCGCAAGTGTTCTACAGTTGGTATCAGAGCCTAGGAAGCTTGCAAATTTATTCTCTTTTCTGGCGCCCATCTCCATTCAATTTGGGAAGAGTGAATATTCTCTTCACTAGACATGGGTTATTTGGGGTTAACCCTTACCTCCCTGCCCCATCAAACCCTTACCTCATCACGCACGGATAAAATCGCTATATCTGCTCATCTCGACAAGGTGAAGTCACCACCTAGAGCACCTAGTATTCCGGATCTGGAATCTACAAGGACCCATGCTTCGGAGCAAGTGTTGGACGATTTCGAGGACGAAGTGGCAAAACTTTACGGCCATCATTCTACACATGCGCGCAATCGGTAGGAGCGATGCCGCGTTCATTTCACCGACGGTCTCCTTCACAAAGTCCCTCTCCAACAAATTCTCTTGACATTTCTCGCTCGTCTTCACCGGCTCGACGTCCGGGGACTACCAATTTGCTAAATTCTTCCTCCATGTCTCTTGAGGAACAAGCATATGGATTCATGGACAACTTTATGGACTTATGATTCAGCGATATGGGTTTATGGGCAGCTATGTGGGCTACTAGATAAGCTATGTAGCCGGGTATCCACACGGAATATACATATTCTTGGCATTTTCATGGGGCTTTTTGATGACAGCCAGTGTATATGGGTTGTAGGTGGATAAATCTGGATGGTCTTCTCCCCCAAAGCTTTTACATTATATTTTTCTTTTTGGGAATGAAATACTCCACAAGGTAGGGGTCGGCCCATTCCGGCCTCTATGTGGTGTTGAAAGAGTGCACAGAACGGAAGCATACAAGCACTAGAGTGTGCTGAGAGAGAGTGCAAGAGAGAGAGAGAGAAATATGAAGCAACTATGCTGAATATACTGCACTGAAACAGTCCCAAGCAAGAGACATAAAAGGTCTCCTAAGTGAGGGATACAGAGGAAGACTAGACTATGAAAAAAAAGGAAGGCAATCCCACATATATATAGGTCATGAGGGCTGGCCGACTAGACAAATAGGACCTGGCCGACTAGATAAAAGACACCCGACCTAGGAAAAATACCAGGAAAACAGGGAAAAATAGGGGTGCCTAGCCCACAACCAAGGGCCATAAAAGGGATCAGACACCATACATGGACAGAATCTGGGGATGAATATGCTAACACCCCCTCTCAGCACTAGATGCTAAACAAACTCCAAGAAGCCGAAGAAGACGTCCTCTGTCAAAAACAAAAGAATGCAGCAACAACAGGTACCAAGAAATCTCCACAAGCAATCTCCTCAGTAACTCAACTACAAAAGCAACAAAACAAGCTGCCAGGTACACTGCTCCTCTGGAAGAGAACAACCATGTAGGCAGCGTCATGCTGCTCCAAATATCGGTGCCAAACCCAAATGTAAACACAATGCCACAATCCAAGAAATCCCTAGAAGCTTGCTGCTCCAAGAAAAACCCTCAAAAGAAATAGCGTCTATCTGCTCCAACTCCGTAACAAGAGTAACCCAATAATGTACAATAGCACCCTAGGAGTACCACTATGCCCCAAGCATAGTCACGGACACACCTGACCACAATCCAAAATCCTCACACAGAGTAAGGGAAATAGGAACATTCACAGTAGTGGTAACTAAAGTAGTAGTAGCCTCCTCAATATCATCACACAGCATAGAAGCAAGCAACTCCATAGAAGGCAAAGGGACTAGCAAGTTAGCAACACATCCTAGTCACTGGTTGTCGAAGAAAGAGTCGAAGGCGAAGCAATAGGAGACAAATCCCCTCAGAAGCTGTGAGCAAAGATAGCCCACTATCTTCCTCAAAAACATTACCAAAGATATCATCCTGGCAAGGAGAAGTATGCACAAAAACTGAAGGCAAGGCAACAGGAGAAACAAACTCCTAAAATGCTGTGAGTAAAACTAGCCCACTATTCTTCGCTGCAAGAACATCTCCAAAAGAAGTATCTACAAGATCACTAGCTGCATAGCACCCAAAAAGAGAAATCATCTGCCGCTCACTGGCATCACCATACAGGTCACAGAGCAACTTCCACACATAGAAAGTAGAAGCATCATCAGGAGCACAGATGAAGTGTCGAAGAACCGAATCCTGACAATTCAGGAGGAGAAAGCCATAGATCTGTCCGTCAGTCTTCCTCCATCGACACACATCCTCCGCCAAGGCAAGATCCGGTAAGCACCGATTCTTGTACGAGAGAAACTCCATCAAACCATTCTCCCTAAGAATAGAAGTAACCTGCAACTTCCATGACTAAAAGTTACCACCATCCAACTTGTCTGCCTCATCCAGGAAATAACAAGAAAGTGCTATGGGAGCCAAAACTGAAGCTGTCATTGTTGATCCAACCAATAGGACCAAACCTCATAAGATCAAAACTGTCCAAATCAGAAAACGCTAATGTAGGTCCCTTCCTCCCACCAAGACACAGCCCTAAGAGGTTGGATAGCACCCGGAAAAATCCTCGTGTAACAAAAAAACACAGAAGCTTATGTCAACTGCACCTACAACCTTGAAGCCACCATAAGAGGGAAGCAAGAAATGCTGATTTGATATAGAGAGAAAAGGCAGCCACACAGGGCCTAGAAATAAGTTGTAAGAGGGTGCAAGAGGGAAAGGCATCAACTAGGACTATAGCTTGAGCTCTCCTCAAGAAAAAACACACAATCTCAAAAGAAGAAGTGTCCACCACAGGTACCGGATGCCACCAATCCTCAAATCAGAACACCATCAACTGCAAGAAACACCTGTAGAGAAAAAAACGCAACACAACAAGTGTTGCTGCTTTGAAACAAAGCAGAGGTGTGCAGGGGGTCTCAAGGGTCAAAACCGGTGATGGATGACCTGAAGCTGCAGTGGAGAAGCGCCGGGAAGAGGCCAGCTGACCAGAAGCAGAGCTGAGAAGAAAACGCAGAGATGAAGGTGTTGAAAACTAAGGAGAAGCTGCGGCAGCAGAGTAACGTTGAACCTAGAGTGATGATACCATGAAAGAGTGCACAGAGCGGAAGCATACAAGCACTAGAGTAAGAAGAGAGAGAGTGCAAGAGAGAGAAATATGAAGCAACTATGCTGAATATATTGCACTGAAACAATCCCAAGCAAGAGACATAAAAGGTCTCATAAGTGAGGGATACAAAGGAAGACTAGACTATGAAAAGTGCGGAAGGCAAGCCCACATATATATAGGTCATGAGGGCTGGCCGAGTGGAGCAAAGCTACTGGCCGACTGGACAAATAGAAGCTGGCCAACTGGAGAAAAGACACCCGACCTTGGAAAAAATACCAGGAAAATAGGGAAAAATAGGGGTGGCCAGCCCACAACCAAGGGCCATAAAAGGGATCAAAAGGGGACACCATACATGGGTAGAATATGGGGATGAATATGCTAACAGGTGTTACATGTGCACATCTCTCTTTACAGTTTTGTGGAATTAAGTGGCATACATTTAAGGCTGTGGCCAATTAAAGTGCTTAACTACATTAATAGTCAAGTGTTTTGTGAAAACCCTCCCACCCATTCGGAGTTACATTGACTACAACTTCGCAAGGAGGGTGTCCACTAGACATTGGCAGTACTACCAAAGTGTGAGCACTTTGGACTGATGGTGAAAATGTGGAGGTCCTGAGGTGTATATCTCGATGTCGATGAGCCCACTGTAAACCATTTTGGAGCAACTTTCAGTTAATAGCCAATCTTCTGGAGAAGAATTCAGCATTCGGTAAGTGCAATAATTCTCAAATGAAGATGTCGTTGTAGGAAGCAGTAGTAATGGTGCAGATCTGGACCTTGTAAATCCACATGTTGTAGTGACGGTATTGAGAATGTAAGTAGGATACGTCATACACTCGTTCCATGAAAACTCACGTCCAAAGGTTTCATTAAGCAGTGGAAACAGACGTTCATGCTGTAATTCCATTTATTTTGGGACCATAGAAAGCTATAGTATTGCCGGAGGACTCACATACCTGTAAAGCAACAAAGGGACAGGTTTCGAAAAGAGAGAGGCTCCACATATTGCTGGAGAACATGCACAGCAACTGCATCGCAAACATAATTACCAAAGAAGGGGATCCAACCGAGGAATAGTTGCAAGTAATCAAGAACATGCAGGTTCCAAAAGGTTGGGTGACTGAGGGCAAGTACAGAGCAGGGAGCAGCAGCAGTAGGGCACCGTCATAGCAGCACAAAGAGGTGATGATTCGAGGAAACACTAATTGTTTCTATTCTTCTATCGTTTGACATTGTAAGGGGGAAAAAAAATCGAAAGGGGTGGATGTGCAGGCCATGATGGACACACAGGGCTGAAGTATAGGTAGCCGGCACATTCAGGGTTGGGTGCCCGATTGGGCTATGTGACCCAACTGTATGGGTTTCTCAAACACCCTCCTTGAGATCCAACCAACGACAAACAGCTTTCGACTGTGTTCTGGACGCTTTCTCAAAGTTCATTTTCAAGTCTTCGACATACTGCTACAAACACAGTAAAGATATCCACAGCAGAAGCAAACCCCGAAGAGAGCTGTTGATGAGGAGCCTCCACCTCTACGTTCTGAATCAAATATATGCCAGACAAAATTCTTATCCATTTCCTATTTCAAACAATGGCACACACCAGGTGTTGATTTTGTACCCAATGCCTGTTTTTGGCAGAAATTGGTTTTGTTTCTAGCATTATGATTCAATCTACGGCATGTTTATGGCATCGGCACCAGATAAACGTATTTTCTTAGCATAGTGATTCTATCCATGGTTTGTTTGTAGCATTGGCAAGCTGAAAACACTATACGCCTGTTTACGCGGAAGAGAAAAGGGCAGGAGGGAGGGCACCTGGGATAAGGGAACATGTCAAGGACGTAGAACTTGGGCTTGGAGGTGTCGATGGTGTCAGGGGTACGAAATGTCTGGTTTGAGTCCCAGAAATGCTGCCACTTCTGCTCGATCTCGTTGAAAGGGTAGGCGCGCAGAGGCTGCCCCGACGGCAGGGCGCTATCCTGTTCCAACTGGACGCCCGGGCTGGCCACGGCCGCACGTGGGAAACCGCACATCTGCCTACTCCCTCCCTCTGCACCACCACCAAATCGATCTCGCCTGTCGGTCTTCTTCGTCTTCTTCTGCACAAGTGGCTGGCCGACAACAATACCACCAGAGCTTGCTTTCCGGTAGAGCCAGTGTAACTGGCCATGTCTGAGAGCGTAGAAGCACTGCACGTGTGGGGAAGAATGGCCCCAACGCACCGCTTCCAGATGCCTGGCTGGGATGGTGGCCATAGCTGCTCCCCGCCGTCGACACAAGCAATGCAGCTCGTTCTTCAGCATGGAAACGCTGATAAGCTCCAATATATGTTCACAAATATTCTTCATATTTTTTTCTATACTTTGAATAAAACTATTAATATAACATTGCACAATCCAGATTAAAGGATGGATGGTGGAGATCAAATTTACGGTCTCACTATTTAATATATATATATATATTGATTGGAATCAATAATAAGTATTATATATAAACTGAAAAGAGTATTTTAACCCTCGTGTCAAAAGGGAGGTTGAAAGAAAGCAAGGTGGAAAGACATGGACTTGCAATTAAATTAAAGCTTTTTTAAAGTTTGCATATGCTCAACGGCAAGGAGGGTCAAGGGAGAAAGATTCACCTAACAAAAAACTTTCACTAATACCAAGGCCTAGCATGGGAGGCTAAATAGAAGTTTTCCCTTCTAGCTTTTCTTACTCTCCCCAGTTCTCTCCTTAATAAAGATCTCTCTCTCTCTCTCTCTCTCTCTCTCTCTCTCTCTCTCTCTCTCTCTCTCTATAGAGCTCTCTCTCTCTCACACACAAACACACACACACACACTTTTTTTTGTGAAAACCAATGTTCTATTACTTCACTATATGAGAAGGAAAGAAGCCCTCAAAAGTGAGAAAAACTTATTTAAGATAAAAAAAGTGGAAAAACAAGTCTAACTAGTAGGGGTTTCAAAAGGAGGTGATACAAAAGCTCGTTGAAAGTGAGTCACAAGTACAAACCCAGCCATATAAAAGCATAATCAGAGAGTAATCTACACATTTTACATGTGTAAGATTTCTCCCCAGCTCCTCAAGATGTCCAGTATCTTCCCTTGTAATCAATTCCCTCTTCAGAATAATAAAAGATCTTGTTTCTACCTATTTTGACTTAGAGAGAGAAAATATTCTAGAGAGAGATTATTCAGATTTTAGATATTTTTGGATGGAAAAATATCTCTTCTTATTAAAATAAATTCCCCTGAAACAGAAGTTCAAAAAGATTTTCAGAAGGTGCATTAGAAATAAATTATAATCTGTTCAAAAGGCCTTATACTTAAGGGTCCAGATTTTTTGAAAATTTTAAATTAAGGTTCTGAGGGGCCAATCAGATTCATCCAAATGTATGGAGGAGATAAATTGAAGAAATAAAGAAAATCCTCCCAAAAATGAGTAAATACTCACATAAGATGAAGATTGGACTAAGGACCAAAGGAAATACTAAAAAAATGAATTTTTGACACCTCAAAGTGGCATGAAAGAGGCGCCTATTTCACATGTGTGGTAGAGTTTTAAATTCTCAAATATTGAGATATTTCATCTCTCCTCTCTCCTAATTCAAGTCTAGTTCCAAAAAGTAAGCTAAACTGACCCAAAAATGGTCAAAATTGACCAAACTGATCTGGAAAATTCTAGAATCACTTTGCTTGGTTAGAAGCTCACTTTTTCCTATAAATAGAAGCCTCCCCCTTTGTAGAAGCTTAATAGTGTTTTATGCACTATAAGATTTTCAAAAGGTGCATTAGAAATAAATTATAATCTGTTCAAAAGGCCTTATCCTAAGGGTCCAGATTTTTTGAAAATTTTAAATTAAGGTTCTAAGGGGCCAATCAGATTCATCCAAATGTACGGAGGATATAAATTGAAGAAATAAAGAAAATCTCCCCAAAAATAAGTAAATACTCACATAAGATGAAGAGTGGTAAGGACCAAAGGAAATACTAAAAAAATAAATTTTTGACACCTCAGAGTGGGGATTCCCCCTCATGAAGGAGGCGCCTATTTCACATGTGTGGTGGAGTTTTAAATTCTCAAATATTGAGATATTTCATCTCTCCTCTCTCCTAATTCAAGTCTAGTTCTAAAAATTAAGCTAAACTGACCCAAAAATGGACAAAAATTGACCAAACTAATCTGAAAATTTCTAGAATCACTTTGCTTGGTTAGAAGCTCACTTTCTCCTATAAATAGAAGCCTCCCCTTTTGTAGAAGCTTAATAGTTTTTTATGCACTGTTACTCTACTCCACCCCAGAGCCAAAAATAGTGAATTTATTGATAATTCATTAGTTTTTGACCTTTCCCTCTTCAAAAGAATTGGTGGCCACTCTTGTTGCAAACAAGAGTAGATCCCTCAAACCATCAAGCCAAAGGAAAGCTCACAGAAATTCAAGTAAGCTAGAAATCTTACTTTATCTTTATTCCTTTTAATGGTTTTCTAATTTTTGTTTTCTTTAAAATGAAAAAATGATGTTATGCCTTGTTGGAATGGCTTTCCCCCTCTCTTCATTCTTAAATTCAGCCTTTCTTTATCCTAGATAAGTAATCAAATTGTTAGAATTAAACTTTTCATATTGTTTCTCTTTTAAACTTGGAATTTGATTAGTTTAGAATGCTTTAAACCATTTGGGATAATTTTTAAGTAACTTGAGGATAGAAAAATTTGAAAAATGGTCAGCCATACAAAGGAGGTTATGGCAAAATTTTCTTAAATCTTGTGAAATGAGTTTTATCTTTTATTATTCAAAAAGAGTAATCCCCACCATTTGTATTTTCTAAAAGTGTTATTTTCATTCTAGGCATAGAAAACACATAGTAGAAATACTTTTATTATAAAAGTGTTATTTGCATTAAAATTTAAATTCTATGCATAGAAAGATGCATATTGGTTATTTTTTTTAATTATAAAAGAGTGATTTTCATTAGATTTAGATTCTATGCATAGAAAGATGCATATTGGTTATTTTTTTATTATAAAAGAGTGATTTTTATTAGATTTAAATTCTATGCATAGAAAGATGCATATTGGTTATTTTTTTATTTTAAAAGAGTGATTTTCATTAGATTTAAATTCTATGCATAGAAAGATGCATATTGGTTATTTTTTTATTATAAAAGAGTGATTTTCATTGGATTTAAATTCTATGCATAGAAAGATGCATATTGGTTGTTTTTTTAATTATAAAAGAGTGATTTTCATTAGATTTAAATTCTATGCATAGAAACATGCATATTGGAAATAAATTTTTTTACTATAAAAGTGTTACTTTCATCAATATTGATTTTTATGCATAAAATGATGCATAAAAGAATTTTTTTATTATAAAAGTGTTACTTTCACCAATATTGATTTTTATGTATAAAAGAATTTTTTTAATTAAAAAAGTGTTACTTTCATCAAAATTGATTTTTTTACATAAATAGATGCATAAAAGGATTTTCTTTTATATAAAAGTGTTATTTCCATAGAAGTTGGATTTTATGCATAAATAGATGCATACATAATTTTTATATCAAAATAAGAGTTCTCTTTAATCCTATGGTTGAATCCCATGAATATTGGCAAATGAATAAGTAAATACTCTATGTGGTAATGAGAAAATTCAGAAAAACTATCGAAGTCGGAATTTTAGATAAATGATTAATTTGTTCCTCATAGGAATTCATGATTAGTTTTAAATTCAGTTAAAGCAAAATACTCAATGATTGAAATTCAGTAAAGTAGTAATTGATATATTACCCTTCGAGAAAGTTAGTTTAGAGAGAACCTTTCCAGACTCAAACCCTGAATCAGACTATGACCAAGACTTAATCTCCTTCGTCAGTTTCAAGAAAAGAAAATGTGACCAGTTCAAGAAAATTTCACTCAAATCACCCACCAAATCTGAAATTTCACTCAAATTTCACTCAAATCACTGTTGAAATTAGGGTTGCAGGAATGCACACACAACTTCAAGAAGATGAGGAAGCTTGAGCACAACACAGTAGTGTATTATGAGTGCCAAAAATGAAAGATAACAAGCCCTAGAAGATAATGGGCGTATATACAATGCACGGGGGAAAAAACCTCCTAGTGAGGGAAAAAGTGCCCCGGCGGTCCTAAGTGTGTTCACACACATCACTACTATAATATGGTAACAAATCCCCCCTGGAGTGATGCGGTGAACAAGAGCTAGCACTCATGTATAGGGAAGTGTCTAGCTATGTGGACGAATCCACAAAAGGGAGTAAGCCCAAAGCTTTGCGAAAAGCTTCGAACTTCTCACGAGGCAGAGCCTTTGTGAAAAGGTCTGCAAGGTTATCCTGTGTTGGCACATAAGCCAAACTGATCTCTCCTGCAGAGAGTCTCTCCCTGACATAATGGTAGTGCACCTCAATGTGCTTCGTACGAGCATGGAACACTGGGTTCCGCGCAACTGCCAATGCGCTCTGACTGTCAGTGAAGATGGTGGTGGCAGATGGCTGCCCAACACCCAAATCAGCCATAAGGCGTCTGAGCCACACACACTCAACCGTAGCTGTGAAAGCTGCCCTGTACTCAGCTTCACAACTAGAAGTGGCCACAGTAGGCTGCTTCTTGCTCAACCATGATATGCATGAGCTTCCAAGCATGAAGCAAAAACCACTCGTGGACACGCGTGTGTCATAACAACCAGCCCAGTCAGAATCTGAAAAAACATGTAAATCTGGCGGCAATGATCCCCCCTTGGGATAAAACAACCCAAGATGCCGAGTACCACTCAAATAGCGAAAGATACGCTTCACTGCCTGCCAATGCTTAATGCCTGGGCTATGCATAAATCTGCTCACCTGTGAGACTGCAAACTGAATGTCTGGCCTCGTAATGCATACATAAATGAGGCAACCAACAGCTGTCTGATAGAGTGTGACATCAAAGTGATCTCCAGCATCATGAAGACTCAACTTCAAACCTGTCTCCATTGGAGTAGCAATAGGCTTGCAGTCTTCAAGGCCAAATCTCCGCAACAATGTTTCAATATACTTTGTCTGACACAAAGCAATACCTCCATCACACTGCTTAAATTGTATCCCCAAATAATGATGCAAATGCCCCAAATCTGACATCTCAAAAGAGGCATTCAAATCAGCCTTAAAATCAGCAATATGACTTTCATTTGGTCCTGTGAGCAGCATGTCATCGACATAGAGAGCAATGATTAGATGTACACCATCCACACGTTTAACATACAAAGTGCTTTCTGTTGGACTATTCTGAAACCCATGTGCAGTCAAATATGCATGTATTTTTTCATACCAAGCTCGTGGAGCTTGCTTTAAACCATATAAAGCCTTTTTTAACCTGCACACTTTGTTTTCCTGCCCTCTTTGAATAAAACCACGAGGCTGCGATACATACACCTCCTCATGCAAATCTCCATTTAAGAACGCAGTCTTTATGTCCAGCTGATGTACATTCCAACCATTATGAGCTGCTAATGCACAGATGCTACGAACAGTGGTCATACGACATGTGGGAGCAAAAGTCTCATCAAAATCAATGCCCTTCTCTTGAGCATAACCTTTTGCAACAAGCCTAGCCTTATGGCGATCCACTGTGCCATCAGGCTTACGCTTCAATTTGTATACCCACTTAGTGCCAATGGCCTTCTTGCCAGGGGGCAAGTCACATAAAGACCATGTACCATTCTTCATAATAGCATCGTATTCTGCTTGCATAGCAGCCATCCAATTTTCTGAACTTTGTGCCTCATCAAATGAAACAGGCTCACTTTCATCGCACATACTAGAAACAGCCAATGCATAACAATCTGACGCATAAGAGGCACCATGAGAGCCAGAACGAGTGCGACTAGACAAAGGGGCATCCAACTTGCTGTCACGCAAAGTCTGCACCAGCCATCTAGGCATATTCCTAGAGCCCTCAATCTCTTGTCTCTCATCCTCAAGTGCATCATGCACATCTGCATCAGATATAGGCTGATCTGTGCCATCATTTAAAACCTGCATAGGCTGAAAAACTGCCTCATGAGGTATTGCACTTGACTGTGCACCACTGAAAAGAGGCAACAATGTATCATAGACATCACGTGAGCTGATATCTGTCTCCTTAGTACATGAAACCAAGGGCTGAACTGCATCTTCCACAAATACAACATCACGGCTAACCAAAATGCGCTTTGTCTGTGGATGATACAAACGATAGCCTTTGCTCTCAGCACTATATCCAACAAAAATACATTTGACAGCTTTGTCATCCAATTTTCTGCGATGTTGCACAGGCACTAATGCATATGCCAGGCAACCAAAAACACGTAAATGGCCAACAGATGGCTTGCGGCCATGCCATGCCTCATATGGAGTGACAACCTGTAATGCTTTGGTGGGACACCTGTTTAGTACATAAGTGGCACACATGACAGCCTCAAGCCAAAAACCATGTGGTAGACTTTGACTCTTAACCATACATCTTGCCATTTCCATGAGAGACCTGTTTTTTCTCTCAGCCACACCATTTTGCTGTGGTGTATACGGCACTGTACATTGGTGTTTTATCCCACGCTCAGCCAGAAATGCATTAAATTCTGAAGACATATACTCCCCCCCTCGATCTGAACGGAGGGTGCCCATCTTACTTTCTGACACATTTTCAGCCATAACCAAAAACTGTTTGAAGCACAAAAACACTTCGGACTTTGCCTTCAAAGGATATACCCATGCATGCCTGGTAAAATCATCAATGAAAGTCACGAAGTAAAGGTAGTTTCCAAATGATGGAGTTTGCATGGGACCACAAACATCACTGTGAACAAGCTGCAATCTGCGTTCAGCTCTCACTGATCCATCTTTGGGAAAGGAAGCACGCTGCATTTTACCCAATATGCAGCCCTCACAAACATGCTTGACAGGTGCCTCAAGCTTAGGCAAAGAAGACACCATTTCAGATTTCTGCAGGCGCAGCAAACTTGCAAAATTCAGATGACCAAAACGTGCATGCCACAGTTTTGCATTTGAAATAGCCTGCGTATCCATAATAGCACATGCTGAATCCTCTACACATTTGCCATCCATATTGAGCTTATACAGCCCTCGACATAGTGAGCCAGATGCTACAATGATGTCACCACAAGAGAGATCATGAACAGTACATTTGTCATCCACAAATTTTACAACCAAACCTGTTTTGGCAAATGCGGAGACTGACAGCAGATTCTTTTTGATCCCTGGCACATACAATGCATCAAAAAGTGTAAAGGTGTTGCCATTTGCAACATTCAGCACAATCTGTCCAACTCCTTTAACGGGATAAGAGGAGTTATTGGCACAAGTGACAGTATTCCCTGTGGGAGCAGACTCAAGGAAAGTGAATAAACTGCGCTGCGAGGTGATATGCTTAGTGGCACCACTGTCAAAGTACCATACATCTGAATCTACTGCAGACATACATGTGTCATGCAAAGATGGGTCATAACTGCACTGCGCATTGAATGCCCATTCTGTATCTAGCACAACATTAGCAGATTCATTGTTAGAAGGAGAGGCATCTGCAACAGCCATACCAGCCTCTTTCTTCTTAGCCTCTTTCGCAGCCAGCTTAGGACACGCTTTGATGACATGATCATTTCCCTTACAGTACTTGCAAAATGTCTTCTGTTTGTCACCCTTCTTCTCATCTTTGTCTTCCTTCTTTGGTTGCGCAGCATTTGCAGATTTCTGCTTACTAGAAGAAAAGCCAGCTTTACCTTTCCCGCTTCTCTGACTAGCACCGAAAGCTTGATCTGCGACACGCATACTATTCCTGTTTTGCCTTGACTGGTCTTCTTGCAGCAAAACAGAAACTAACTCCTCAAATGATAAGGCATTGGGATTGCCTTTCATCATCAAGCGAAGAGTGGAAGCAAAACCCTGATAAGAATCTAGTAGACCATTCAAAATAGTCTGCACAAGTGAACTGTCTGACAGGATTTCATCTGCAGAAATGAGCTGCTCTTTGAAATCCTTGATCTTTGTCAAAAAGCTATCCATAGAATCACCTTCGTTCATATGCTCATTCTCCAACTGTTTTCGGAGATAAGCAACACGAGCCTCATTTCTTGCCTGATACAATGTGGCAAGTACATCCCAAGCATCCTTAGAAGTCCTGCAGGAGCGAATATGTGGGATAATGGTACGTTTGACAGACAGCGCAATCAAGGCATGAGCCTGCGCATCTCTACCATCCCAACGAATCTGCTCTGCTGAAAGTGGTGGTTCTCGAACAGCTGCTACAGCACTTGTGCCTGCACCATCATCAACAGTACCTGTTTCTGATGTGTTTGCAGCATTCCCAGCCACAATAGGACGTGCATCAATACCCTGCACAATATTCCATAACCCCTTTGCTACCAATACATGTCGCATCATATATGCCCACAATGGATAGTTGGTGCCATCCAACTTATCCTCAGCAGCCAACATGCGGAATACATCATTGTTGTCAGCCATGGCCAATGACTGTACTACTAGATGTAAATGCTGTCTGCAAGAGGTAAACCTGTATAAAATCGACCTGTGCTATATAGCACAGCCCAAAACAGACGAATGGGCACCTGTCCTGCAGATTTTAATCTTGACAGAAAATCTGCACAGTAGGACGATTTTGCCTGCGCAGTACTTGGAATGCAAAAACGGAGGGCGAAATGACTTCAGATCAAAATTCTGAAACGAACGAGCCCTACGGGCAATCCCACGGCATATACTAACCTGCAGACGCTCGTGAAACCTCGTTGCAATCGGAGGAGATGAAGCGGCAGGTGCCGGTGATGCTGCCCGGGAGGAGGAAGCCTGCTCTGATACCAATTGTTGGAATTAGGGTTGCAGGAATGCACACACAACTTCAAGAAGATGAGGAAGCTTGAGCACAACACAGTAGTGTATTATGAGTGCCAAAAATGAAAAGATAACAAGCCCTAGAAGATAATGGGCGTATATACAATGCACGGGGGAAAAAACCTCCTAGTGAGGGAAAAAGTGCCCCGGCGGTCCTAAGTGTGTTCACACACATCACTACTATAATATGGTAACAATCACCCACCGAATCTGAAAACAAGTTAAGACCCTTGATTCTGATCTAAGGATCAAGGTTACAGAATTCAAGAAATTTTGTTGGAATTTTAGACCTGTGATCTAGAAGTATTGGCACATTTAAGATATACCCATTGTATTCAAAAGAAAATCAAAACTGAGAACTTGCATAGAAACCTTGTTTTCTTAAAGGACTATCTTACGCCAGAATGCTGGAGGGAGCATTTGGTATATGTGTTTTTCTAAGGGAAGTTCGGTTGCAACAGCTGGCGGGTAGTGTTCAAAGGACGGCTCACGCGGCAAAAACTTGCCCAGGTCTTGACCAGCGTGGGTATGGTGAAAAATAGTGTGCTTCTGATACAATGGGTGAGGGCTGACGAAGTGGTCCCTGAGTGAAGTGCCAGGACACTTAAGGAGGATCCTGGAGGGTTTTGACCAGGCAATGCATGGGCTCGCCGTGCTTAGGACACCCATGCGTATGTCGTGGAAGATAAATATATGTATGATGACGAGAAAATTATTGTAATCTGTTACTGGATCTCGTTGCTGACTTGCTGGTCTCAACGGAGAGTCCAGAGTGATACTGTTTTGTGAGAAACAAGGCTTGAATGGAAATTTTGAGTTATGACATCTCTCTCTCTCTCTCTCTCTCTCTCTCTCTCTCTCTCACACACACACACACACACACACACACACACACTTTTTTGTGAAAACCAATGTTCTATTACTTCACTATATGAGAAGGAAAGAAGCTCTCAAAAGTGAGAAAAACTTATTTAAGATGAAAAACAGTGGAAAAACAAGTCTAACTAGTAAGAGTTTCAGAAGGAGGTGATACAAAAGCTCGTTGAAAGTGAGTCACACGTTCCTGCTCAAGCTACAGTACATTTTGCATCCACTCTCCATCGCCCTTTTAAACTCGTGAGATGCATTGTTTTTGTCTAGTTACATGTGTGAGCTTTTAAAGAAGGCTTTAGATGAGCAACCCTTGTCCAAGGTTAGGCTTCTATCTAGACCTAACTTGCCGCTTTTGTAACTTCTATAATTATTCAATTAAAGTTTATGATGAGCAGCCCCTATCCTAGACAGGCTACTGTCCATACCTATTTTGCAACTTTCTATAGTTATTCAAGCAGGTGATTGCCATAGCATATATGCTCCTCTTCCTAAGGAGACAAGGATGAACATGGCTAGTTTCTTCAAGATTTTGTGCAACTGATTTTTTCAACTGCACAAATTGTTGAATTTACTCTCTCTCCTTACCCATATACCATTTGTCGTAATATGTAATCACGCCTTGCATTCGAGATGCAAAATGGTCACCAAGTAATATCTGTATCTCCATAAATTTTAGCGGTCAAAGCAAGGGCTAGATCGAGAACCATGTCCCTGAAATATTGATGCATCAAATAACTATTGTTAATCAGCAGCAGTAATCTCTTAACTGATAGCTGCAAATCATCTACTGGTATGTCAAAGTACAAACCCAGCCATATAAAAGCATAATCAAAGAGTTGCAAAGAGTAATCTACACATTCTACATGTGTAAGATTCCTCCCCAGCCCCTCAGATGTCCATTATCTTTCCTTGTAATCAATTCCCTCTTCAGAATAATAAAAGATCAAAATGTTCTAAAGAGAGGTTATTCAGATTTTAGATATTTTTGGATGGAAAATATCTCTTCTTATTAAAATAAATTCCCCTGAAACAGAAGTTCAAATAAATTCTCGGAAGATGCGTTACAAATAAATTATAATTTGTTCAAAAGGCCTTATCCTAAGGGTCCAGATTTTTTGAAAATTTTGAATTAAGGTTCTGAGGGGCCAATCACATTCATTCAAATGTATGGAGGAGGAGATAAATTGAAGAAATAAAGAAAATCCCTCCAAAAATGAGTAAATACTCACATAAGATGAAGAGTGGTAAGGACCAAAGGAAATACTCAAAAAATGAATTTTAAACACCTCAGAGTGGGGATTCCCCCTCATGAAGGAGGCACCTATTTCAAATGTGTGGTGGAGTTTTAAATTCTCAAATATTGAGATATTTCATCTCTCCTCTCTCCTAATTCAAGTCTAGTTCCAGAAAGTAAGCTAAACTGACCCAAAAATGGTCAAAAATTGACCAAACTGATCTGGAAAATTCTAGAATCACTTTGCTTGGTTAAAAGCTCACTTTTTCCTATAAATAGAAGCCTCCCCCTTTGTAGAAGCTTAATAGTGTTTTATGCACTGTTACTCTACTCCACCCAAGAGCCAAAAACAGTGAATTTATTAATAATTCATTAGTTTTTGACCTTTTCCTCTTCAAAAGAGTTGGTGGCCACTCTTGTTGCAAAAAACAAGAGTAGATCCCTCAAACCATCAAGCCAAAGGAAAGCTCACAGAAATTCAAGTGAGCTAGAAATCCTACTTTTTCTTTATTCCTTTTAATGGTTTTCTAATTTTTGTTTTCTTTAAAATGAAAAAAATGATGTTATGCCTTGTTGGAAAGGCTTTCCCCCTCTATTCATTCTTAAATTCAACCTTTCTTTATCCTAGATAAGTAATCAAATTGTTAGAATTAAACTTTTCATATTGTTTCTCTTTTAAAAGTGGAATTTGATTAGTTTAGAATGCTTTAAACCATTTGGGATAATTTTTAAGTAACTTGAGGATAGAAAAAATTAAAAAATGGTCAGCCATACAAAGGAGGTTATGGCAAAATTTTCTTAAAACTTGTGAAATGAGTTTTATCTTTTATCTTTTATTATTCAAAAAGAGTAATCCCCACCATTTGTGTATTCTAAAAGTGTTATTTTCATTCTAGGCATAGAAAACTACATAGTAGAAATATTTTTATTATAAAAGTGTTATTTCCATTAAAATTTAAGTTCTATGCATAGAAAGATGCATATTGGTTATTTTAATTTTAAAAGAGTGATTTTCATTAGATTTAAATTCTATACATAGAAAGATGCATATTGGTTATTTTTTTATTATAAAAGAGTGATTTTCATTAGATTTAAATTCTATGCATAGAAAGAAGCATATTGTTTATTTTTTATTATAAAAGAGTGTTTTTCATTAGATTTAAATTCTATGCATAGAAAGATGCATATTGGCTATTTTTATTATTATAAAAGAGTGATTTTCATTAGATTTAAATTCTATGCATAGAAAGATGCATATTGGTTATTTTTTTATTATAAAAGAGTGATTTTGATTAGATTTAAATTCTATGCATATAAAGATGCATATTGGTTATTTTTTTTATTATAAAAGAGTGATTTTCATTAGAATTAAACTCTAAGCATAGAAAGATGCATATTGGAATACTCAATGATTGAAATTCAGTAAAGTAGTAATTGAAATATTACCCTTCGAGAAAGTTAGTTCAGGGAGAACTTTTCCAGACTCAAACCCTGAATCAGACTATGACCAAGACTTAATCTCGTTCGTCAATTTCAAGAAAAGACGATGTGACCAGTTCAAGAAAATTTCACTCAAATATCACCCACCGAATCTGAAATCAAGTTAAGACCCTTGATTTTGATATGAGGATCAAGGTTACAGAATTCAGGAAATTCTGTTGGAATTTTAGACATGTGATCTAGAAGTATTGGGATACAGATTTAAGATATACCCATTGTATTCAAAAGAAAATCAAAACTGAAAACTTGCATAGAAACCCTGCTTTCTTAAAAGACTGTCTTACGCCAGAATGCTGGAGGGAGCATTTGGTATATGTGTTTTTCTAAGGGAAGTTCGGTTGCAACAGCTCGCGAGGAGTGTTCAAAGGACGGCTCCCATGGCAAAAACTTGCCCAGGTCTTGACCAGCCTGGGTATGGTGAAAGATGGTGTGCTTCCGGTACGATGGGCGAGGGCCGTCGAAGTGGTCCCAAAGTGAAGTACCAGGATATCTAAGGAGGATCGTGGAGGGTTCTGACCAGGTGATGCACAGGCTCGCGGTGCTTAGGACGCCCATGTGTATGTCGTGAAAGATATACATATGTATGATGATGAGAAAATTATTGTAATCTGTTACCGGATCTCGTTGCTGACCTACTGGTCTCAACGGAGAGTCCAGAGTGATATTGTTTTGTGAGAAACAAGGATAGAATGGAAATTTTGATTTATGACATTTGTAACCAATAATTGTTGTCAATGGATTGTTTTAAAAGTTAAAGTTTAAAGAGGAGTGTGTGCGTATCTGTATTCTAAAGCAAAAGTTAAGAAAGGCATTCAATTATGGGTAGGTGAGTACTTGTCTGGTTCTACCAATTCCAGTGGTTGGGCAGTGGCTAACCCATAGGCTGGAATCATTAGAGTTTTAATAATAAAATTGATTAAGGAATACGTTTAGAACTCGAGTAGTTAAATAAAAGCCTGAAGACTTCTCTAATGAATAGATCAACGGCGGTTGTGCCTGATTCAATTAGGAAAAAAGTGTTGATCCCTTCTAGTTAGATCCCTTCAAGTTAAGTCTGTAATAGTTTCCCTTCTATCTGGTTTACTCAGATGAAGGTTAGTTCAGTATCTTGGCCTCGTTAGAAAAATTTGTTAAGAAATTCAAAATGGTGGAATCGTCTCCGTTTTTCGGGCATGGGAAATTTTCTTGGTTTTGGTTTTTGGAATGACCACCAGCTTAGTCTCGTGCCCAGACATTCGAGAGCGAGGCCCCGAGTGGGAAACCCTGCCCTGCGCATGAGGGAGCTGCTTCCGCTGCCAGCTCTACCGGGAATTCGGTGTGCGGAGGGGGCAGTGGGATCCTACAACATGTAAAGGGATCAATCACAGTAGCATTCAACAAATACCATCTGTCAAGCCTTGCCTTGTAAGTTGTATAAGCATTATGATGAAAGTTATATCCCTTCTTATCAGAGCACATGGCCAACCAAATGTCAGTGCATCCATGTGACTTATTGCATTTTGTGAGGCAACTCTTTTGCAATCATGTGTGTGAACTACCATGAGTATTATCATCTCTTACCGCGAGTTATTAAAATCCCCACATATGAGAGCATTCGTCAACCAAGGGTAATGCTACAATTATGACCACATTCCATCTCTTTGTCTAGAAACTATGGAAACATAAAATAGATGCAAACTCATATAGCTTGTATAGAAATTGTGGAAGCATAAAAATAGATGCAAACTCATATGTCTCGCCATTGAGCATACACTCCATGATGAGTAATCTACCTGCCAGATTATTGTAATCAACTATAGGCTGCAATTCTTGTGTTGACTCTTTTCTGTACATCCAAATTCCCCATCTCTAGCCTAGGATGCGTTCACATTATGTATAGCTGTTGGCTAATGATGTATCAAAAGCCAGCCACCATAGCCACAAGCCTTGTGTAGTGATCTCTCATCGCTCATGGCTGCATTTACCTTTTTTCAAGGTCACACATGTAGATCTTGCCATTCTTTTTGGTACTATTACCATAGGTGAAACCCAATGGTGTCCTCAATCTGATATATAAAACATGTTAAAATAGGTGTGTCAACTTCTTCCTTTATGGTCTTGGAATAGGTTTCATTGCAAGTGTACAGCTTTTGTTTAATTGACCTTCCACCATCCCACCAATGGCAGAGGCTTTTGTTTAACTAGCCTTGCACCATCCAGTAATGGAATCATATGATGTCAGACTTTTGGAGGTATTCCCTTGAGATCTGAGAAACTTCAAGTGAATACATCTATGTACTCTTTGAGTAACTCCGTTCATTCAGTAATCTCCACCCTAGAGGTTAAGTCAGTTGAGATTCAAACCTTTTTGGGCTCTTCCCTAGTAGTGCTAGGTCGATTCGTTTGGTGTCTCCTAGTCCATCATAAGATGTCCACGTTTCTTTTGGTTTCTCTCTTTTTGGTGTTGGTGGGCACACCTTTATGTTCTCAATCTTTTAGTTCCTGTAATGTGATGAGACCTATCTCCCATCTTCTTATGGGTCCTCTTCTGAGTCACTGCCACCATTGGAACTCACTCCTTGAGATTCTTCCTTGATTTGTCCCTAGATTTGTTTCGTCTTCTTCCTCCAGACTTGGAAATATTTTTAGAGTCAACCGAGGTTGAATCAATTGAGTTCTCCTTTGATAAAGTTTTAGCAATATCATGATCTATTTTCAAAACATCATGACTTTGTTTCCTCCCTTATAGTTGGAACAAAACTCTTATATTTAGCAAATAATGCTCTTCTTCCTTGAGGCTAGGCAAGTCTCTTGTTTTGACATGCCTTGGCTTTTTTAGCTTCCTCAAAGAAGCTTCTCTACTTTTTAAAAATTATCTGTGTAGTGCATGGTGTTCTTCTAGCACCTCCTCATCCTTGTCATCATCTACCAATCCTAAGGTGAATCTTGGCTTAAATTTTGCACTAAGGCCTCTAAGTGGTATGACATTGCATTTCCTAGGAGTCATTTCTTTTTGATTTCCAATTGGTTCAACTCCTTTTAGTTCTATAAGTACCATGGATATGGTTTTGATAGGAACAATGCCATTACCATCTTCATCACACAACAATGGTTCTAGGACTTGTAGCCAATAGATGCATCCAGTTTTTCTCCTCTTTAGGGCCTACCAGTGAAGTTATGGAAGTTTCCTCATCTTGCTCACACCTCTTAAAAGTATTTTCATTTAATTAACATACGTTTAAGCTCTCCAAGCGTGCTATCATATTAGACCCTAAGTCATTTCTAAGTGTCCTGGTCACATACCTATAGGAATGGTTCTTTAAGTTCACCTTGATGGTACTATCCTCTTGTTGGAGGTAGATGGCATCTACTCCCCAGTCGTGGTGGGATTAATATACGTTTAAGATCTCCAAGCGTGCTATCATATTAGACCCTAAGTCATTTCTAAGTGTCGTGGTGGTCACATACCTATAGGAATGGTTCTTTAAGTTCACCTTGATGGTACTATCCTCCTGTTGGAGGTAGCTGGCATCTACTCCCTAGTCGTGGTGGGATTAATATCATTTGATGTATAAAAGGACATGCAAGAATCACGTCGTTAATTAGTGGGCCTTCCAGAGTCAACAATACTAAAGGTATGCTCATAGGCTAGGCCACATAACATTACTTCCACTTCTTTCAAGATTTCTATAGGTGTTCCACATAACAATACTGAAGGTATGCTCATAGGCTAGGCCACATAACATTACTTCCACTTCTTTCAAGATTTCTATAGGTGTTCCTAAATCATCATTAGTTTTAGGATAATTTTTTAAGTTTTAGGGGCTTGCTTCCCCATCTTTGTCACCACATATTTTTTGGTAACTATACTCACCCCTACTCTCCTATATAGGATTGCAGTCGTGGTCACGCCCTCCAATTTTGATTAGAATGGTGGCGTCTATATCATCACCTTCGAAGCATTTACCCACTACATTGACAGGCACGTCTTTGTATATCTTTGAGATATCTTTAATGGGTTTTTCTTGGTTTCCCAGTCAGTCTCACTTACATCTCCTGATGGCTTGAGCTGATTTTTCATCCATTAGAGGACTTTATTCCAAGCTTCTAGTTTCCTTTTTAAGTATTCAACCATAGAGATAGTCACACAGGGTCAATGAGTGAAGCCATATTTGGTAGTGATGTGTGTGAACACACTAGGACCAAACGGGCCACTTTTTCCCTCTTTAGGTAATTTTTCCCTCGTGCTAGTATACACCCATCTCAGGGTATACTTATCATCTTTGCACATCACACATTCATTATCTATCTATCATTTCATTATGTGCTCCCTTGAGCTTCTCCACTGTGTGTGTGTGTGTGTGTGTATGTGCGCATTCCTGCAACCTTGTTTCCAACATTTGGTATTAGAGCATATGCTCTTTGCCCCTGTGTTATGCCTACCCTTCACCCCGAGTTGCATGTCACCTTAAATCGGATCAAGGAGCACTTATGGGAGAAGAAAGAGAACCGTGAAGTGTTCAGTACTTCATACAAGAAAAACTATGATCAAATTTTCACTTCGGATGCGTTTTGGAGGCCGTTCACGCGGTCTTTGGTTTTCTATAGACATCTTCAAGGACCAGATTTGCACTGTTCTGCATCAAATTCTAGAGTAGTATTGTCAGATCTACTACTACAGACATGTTTGCAAATACACGAGAAAACATCAAGAGACACTCACCACACCGGATCTTGTCTACAAGCTTCACTTCAACGACATCAATCTCCATATCTTACGAGTAAAATTTCTACTCACTTTACTCTACATTTATTTCATACACCTTGCAAGTCTCCATTGTCAATAGCCTTATTAGCAGCCACCTTGGTTACATCCAAAGAGCACTTAGCACTTTTAGGTTGCATGATTTACTTACTTGGGTATTATTAGAAATGGCAAACTGCGATGTACTTTGTATGTTATCTGAACGCTGAGGATAAGCTTGACGGGACCAACTACTCTTTATGGTCCTATATAATGTGGCATGTATTGGTAGCTAAAGGTCTATGGAATGTTGTGGTTGGTACTAAGAAACGTCTTGGTTCCTCTGATGAACATGATGCAGAAAGAACATCTACAAACACGAAATCAATTTCACATGGTGCATTACCCCACATGATAGCATGCCTTCTACACAAGAACAAACAAAGTTGGATGGAAGATGTGCAGACTTTTGCTGCCAGTCAACAAAGAGGCAAAGGTAAATCCATTCCTCAGGGTAACTACAAGCTTGTAGACACGAAAGGTGACGAGCCAAAGAAAAAGGGAAAATGCAACTATTGCAGGAAACCTGGTCATCACTACATTAATGAGTGAAGGAAGCAGCTAGAGAAGGCAAAAAAGAAAGACTCGTGTATGGCTGTAGTAGCTGCCATGTCAGCATCTAACGCAGCAAACTAGGCACATGATGATTGGGCTTTCAATATGCAATGCAATTTTGACCCTTCACATAAGGATGTATGCATGGCTATTATAGATGCACATGTCTAGTATTTGGATAGTGGTGCTAGTCAGTACATTACTTCTCATTGTAGTTTGTTTTCATCACTTGAATCTACTCCACAGGGAAACAATGTTACATGTGCAAACACCTCCTCATATCATGTAAATGGAGTTGGTAAAATTGTTCTCATTGCTGCAAATGGTGAAACCATCATGCTTTCATATGTATTATATGTGCCATGGATCAAGAAGACCTTATTATCTATCTTTGCCATTACTAAGATTGGCTTAGTGGTTTAGTTTGTGGATGATAGATATATTGTTCATGATCGTAGTGACGTTAATACAATTTTTGCTTCTAGTACTTTGTCTCATGGTGGCTAGATGCATATGAAAGACAAAAACATGCTCTACGTTCAGTTTCTACCACAAAGGCAATGGGTAATGCTAAGCTATGGCATGCATGCTTTGGTCACTTGAACTTTGGCAACTTGCTGCATTTGCATAAGCATGACATGGTGTTTGAGCTGCCATATCTTGAAGCCCCTATCAAACATGTTTGTGAGGGCTCTATTCTTGGAAAAATGTAGCAATGATCATTTCCCAAAGATGGTGTTAACCACATATTGGTAAACACATTTCTACAACAACTATGTTCGCACACTTATGTAATGGGCGCTGGCACTATATTGTAAATCTCGTCATTTGATGAGGGAATGCCCTAAAGACACTCCCAAGTATTGAGCTTCGAAGGACAAACAAGAGGATCTTGGTCAATTGGCCAAACCATAGAGAAAAGCCTTGTAACTGTGTTTTGGGTGCCTAGGGTCACATACTTCCGGGCGGCCTAGTGAGAAAAGGCTTGGAACTATAAAGGCCTTGTAACTGTGTTTTGGGTGCCTAGGGTCACATACTTCCGGGCGGCCTAATGAGAAAAGGCTTGGAACTATAAAGGCCAATTTCTCGTGTTTGTAACTCATTCTCCTATTTGTGCAATAGAAGTGGAGTGTTCTCTCTCCCCCTCTGTCTTGCAATTCTAATCTAGCATGTGTGGTGTGCTTAGGGTTAGGGTTTGGGAGTGATTAGTGTTAATCACTTATTTCCTCATGCTTCCCTCTTACTTCTTCTCTCCCTCTCGCTTGAGTGATTAGGCTACCAACACGATCCTCTTCCGTAGAGATCCCACACGATCTTCACGAGAGAGGTTGCACCACCCATTGGATTAGAGCAACCACCTTGCCATGACAACGAGTGCGGGAGGAGGGCGGTGTGACGAGTGGCTATGGTGGAGCTCTTGAGACTAGCTTGAGCTCAATGGGTAGGTCACTTTCCATGACACGTTAGGGTGAGCTCAACATCTTTGGTGCTGCTACTACCGGCCGGGGAGCGCCAATCCGCTACTTGTCAAAGCCATCTTTGATTTGAATCCGATAAGCTCTTTGTCATGCGGTTTTTTAGTTTTTTGATGTTTTGCATGGTTTTTTTTAATGTTTTTGTTGTGATTTATGCATAGCTTTGTGTTTACATGTTTGAGTGAAAAAATTAGGTGATTAGAGAGCCTAATCAATAGGATTTTTGCTTAAACCTAAACTATTACTTTGCATAGGTAGGTTAGCATTGTTAGATAGAATCCTGATCCACAAAAAAACCATAAACTATTTCTTAATTTTCACTAATCTATTGGTTAGTGTGATTAGTGAACTTAAAGAGAGTAAAAAATCAAAAAGTTGAGCCTGATTGCTAATAATTAGAGTGGCATTAGTGTTCTAAACATACGCCTTGACCCAAACCCATGTTTAGTCCACTCCCATTAGGCCTTAATTAGCAAGAATTAGCACTAATTAGGACTCATTTACCTAATATTTTCCCTTTTGAGTGGGTTAATTGGAAACCTAAATAGAGAGATTAATCAGGTGTGATCACATCATTGGGTTAGTGTAAACATTGCTAATCTACTTATCAAATCCCCATCCTTAAACTCCTTATCATTAGGGAGTAATTAGAGAGCCAAAAAGAGGGTTAAAAGGTGATTAATAATGGGATTAAGAAGAATTAATTGTTAGTTAAGTTAAAGTGCCTCTAAATTAGTGAAAAACCACAAATTTAGAGGTAGCCTCTAACTTTAGCCTTTTCCCATCTACCTTGCATTAATGAGGGGATCTTAGTTATCCACCACTCACTTCCCTCCAAATTTGAAATTCAGAATTCAAACTTGCCATGGTCGTTCACACCTAAGGCCATGGGCATACGCTTCTAAGTGTATGGACGTACCTTAAAAAAAACAAATAACTTTTTTTTCTAAATTTTTAAAAATTACCACGATTGTACCTTCCTAAAGCGTACGGGCATACGCTTCTAAGCGTACAGATATACCTTCCAAAAAAAACTACTTAAAAAAAAAGCCACGGCTCTACCTTCTTAAAGCGTACATGTGTAAACTTCTAAGTGTACGGACGTACCATCCCAAAAAAACTTTTTTTGCCACAGCCCTACCTTCGTAAGGCCACAGACGTACCTTCCTAAAGCGTATGGGTGTAAAAGCCACGGTCGTACCTTCCTAAGCGTAC
Organism: Cibotium barometz; assembly: GCF_041138505.1. Classification (NCBI taxonomy): domain Eukaryota; kingdom Viridiplantae; phylum Streptophyta; class Polypodiopsida; order Cyatheales; family Cibotiaceae; genus Cibotium; species Cibotium barometz. The sequence continues at coordinate 26,683,979 of NC_141108.1, forward strand.
AGACATATCTTCCAAAAAAATCTATTTTTTTAAATTTTTAATATTTCCAAATCTTTAGAGAGGTGCTTATGGTCTACCTCCCCGACCCACTAAGTTGTTTTTACACGTATGAAACACCTCAAAAGACCATTTTTACCTTAAGGGTGCGTTCATGCGTAAGGCAAAAGTGAGCCAAAACTCTTATTTTTTACCTTAAGGGTGCGTTTATGCGTAAGGCAAAAGTGAGCAAAAACTCTTATTTTGGGCCCGTATGCTCATTGTTAAAGCTTTTCTAAGCTTCCCTGCACACCATGGACACCTTACGGTCATGGTTGCATGTCCCTAATGCCTCCATTCGATTCGGCGGCACCCCGACCACCATTGCATATTCACACGTGGGTGGTCGATACGCCACACACGTAAGGCAAAAGTGAGCAAAAACTCTTATTTTGGGCCCGTACGCTCATTGTTAAAGCTTTTCTAAGCTTCCCTGCACACCATGGACACCTTACGGTCATGGTTGCATGTCCCTAATGCCTCCATTCGATTCGGCGGCACCCCGACCACCATTGCACATTCACACGTGGGTGGTCGATACGCCACACACGTTTGGCCACCATGAGGGGGAAATGATTTATGAAGAGCCCTCATCTAGTGGCCCCCTCCATACATGCACCCTGACATGGATAGATGCCCCGAGCACACTCACGTACCTTCTTCTCTATCCAGGGATCTATTCCCACTCCCCACCCTTGCACCACCTCCCCTTGTGCCTCAACTCGACATTCCGGGCTTAGCACAAGCTCTAGGAAGGGGAAGGTCCCAACCATTGCACCCACAAACCCCACAACCATTGCACCCACAAACCTCACATACACAACCGATGTGGGCAGAAATTTTCAAACTTCTGTCAAAATTCCACGGTGTTGGAGACCCCGTATTCCACATAGAGGTCTTTAACCAAATCTGTCCGGCATTTGAAATTCTCAACGATGCAACAAAAGTCCACCTCCTTGGAGTCAGCCTTGAAGGCAAGGCAGTGCATTGGTTCCAATCCTTGGACCCTTGGCACAAAAGTGCTTTCAAAGTAGTGAGAGAGGCCTTCATTCTTGGCTTTGCACCCTACAGGCCCAAATGGAGCCCCATCATCCAACTGTTCCAATTGGAACAAAAAGCAGAGGAAACCTTACACGACTACATCACACACGTTAAGTACCTTGATTAGCATTGCGAAGAGAGGGAAAAATTGAGTGACAAGCACTAAATGGACTGTTTTCTCTTGGGTTTGCATAATCCAAGGCTATACGACCACATGTTGGTCAAGGACCCCTCCACCTTTGATCAAGCCTACAAATGGGCGATCTTTCTTAATGACAACATGCGAGAAAGCTATTCCACGCATTTGGCCACCGCGCCAATGACAACCCAAAGCTCATTTGTAACATTACCTTCCTCTCCTCCCGGGCACCAAGCTTTACTAGTGCCACCACCCCAACTAACTATGCACACATAATGCCATCATGTTCTTCTTCAGTGCCCATCTTTCCATTCCAACCGTTACCTCTCCAGGAAAACCTCATTCATCGTGGAAAGATTCAAACCAAGTCCATTGCTAAACCCCTGGAGCCCATGTGCTCTGCCATCCCTGAGGTGCCCATAACACATCACCTCCCTTTGCCTCTACCTTGCATGGACCCTAAACCAATTGTGCAGACTATAGGTGCACCCACAAGGAAACCACCTTTGTTTTGTTTCCTCTACCAAAGACCCCATAGAGTGGCTAAATGCCCTCAAAAGAAAGGTTTGCCAATGCAACCACAATGTCATGGCTGTGGAATCGACCATTACTACAAGGATTTCCCTTTGTAATTAGTTTCTCACTCCACAGTCGAAGGCATGCAATCCCTCAATGTGTTGAGTGTTCAACATGGGAAGATATCGATTGTCCCATTGAATGTTGCCACACAATTTTGCAGGCCAAACTAAAGAAGGCCACATCCCAAAAGAAACAACGCTCCAAACACGTTGACTAAGGTGGCGATTGGGTGAGCATCCGCACTGGCTCAACAAAGTCCACATTATCTTCCTATGGGAGCGATGATCATGCTGAAATGCCACTCCCCCATGTAGCTCCGCAAAAGCTCACCGAACAGCAAAAATGGTTGGCCGCATATCCCAATGCCATCCTCGAGAAGCAACGTTAGTGCACACCGTCCCCACCATAGAACCTGAACTTCCGTAGTAGGTAAGGTAGGAGCCCCCACTTACAATTATTTTAAGGCTCACCCTAACCCTCCTTGAAACACATCTAAAAAGGGATTACTTGGTGAACTGTAACTGTCGTGAAGATCTTTCCAATGGCCGAGCTCGTAACCCTTGAGGTCTCCAAACTCTACAACTCCTTGAGAAGCAATACCACCGTGCCTCCTGCGAGCGTTGTCACACCGCCACATTGCACTATGGGTACTTTTCCCTCCTCTCACCTCACTTCACTCACACACACTCACTAGCATGCACTAGGAAGAGAGATTAGCAAGAGGATTCGCAAGAGCAAGACTCAATTGCACAATGGGAGAGTATGTTGTATTATGAGAGATATTCACTTATATACATGGCCATAAGTGTTCACACTCACTTAAACTGTGGCCAACCGGGCACTTTAGGCTCATAAGAGGCCTATTGCTATTACAATGACTACTCTCATAATATATCCATGAAGTACATCACTTAAGACTTCATCTTATCCTGCTACCACACACTCTTGAAGTAGGAGCTGCCATAAATGATCCGTCACACCATTACGGGCGCCCGTCCAAGTTGTAGCTTTGGACACTATTGCTTCATATCTTGAATGTATGACCCTTCGGTGTATCTATTGTGACTCCTTGATATAAGATAATGGCGGTAGATCTTGTTAACCCTGGAATTGGGTTAACATCCCCTTGTTCCTGAGGGTGATTGTGTCCTCATGAGACCGCGTTGAAAACCTTTGTGTGGGGAGAATGGACAAGATTTGTTGTAAGATTCCTCCCCAGCCTCTCAAAATGTCCAGCATCTTCCCCTGTAATCAATCTCCTCTTCAGAAATATAAAAGATCTTATTTCTAACCGTTTTAACCTAGAGAGAGAAAATATTCTAGAGAGAGAATATTCAGATTTTTAATATTTTTGGATAGAAAATTATCTCATCTTATTAAAATAAGTTCCCCTAAAATAGAAATTCAAAAAGAACTTCCAATGTGCAATTGGAATTAAATGGAAATGGGTATAAAGGACCTTAGCCTAAGGGTCTAGATTTTCAAAATTTTTTGGATTATGGTCCAATTAAGGTTCCTTTGGACCAATAAGATCAATCCATGTGTGGGGGGGAGATAAATCCAATTTTGTAAAAGAAGATACCCAAAAATGAGTAAATGCTCACATAAGATGAAGAGTTGACTATGTACAAGGTTTATTAGTAAGAAACTATGAGCAATATTAAAAATATGAGATATTTTGGGTATAAGGATTCCATTTTGACACCTATGTAAGGAAGGGAGTCCCTTCAATGATCACATAAGATGAAGAGTTGAAAACGTACAAGGTTTATTAGTAAGAAACTATGAGTAATATCAAAATATGAGATATTTTGGGTATAATGATTCCATTTTTGACACATCTGTAAGGAAAAGGAGGGCCTTCAATGAGGCACCTAATTCACATGCTTGAATGAGTTTTAAACTCAAAAATAATGTGATATTTTTATCTCTCCTCTCTCTTGAACCAAACCAAATCAAAATGGAACCAAACCGAATCAAAAAGTAACCAAACTAGGTCCAAATCTAGTCCAAATTCAACCAAACTGAATTTGAAAAATTCTAAAATTCGGTTAGTTTTGGTTAGAGCTTCCCTCTTCTATAAATAGAACATGAGTCCTTTGAAAAAAATAGAAGAACTTTACTATACTAGAGTTATGCTGAAATAATGCTAATTTCTACTATTCTCTAAAATTCTCTCCAAATTGAAGAAATTGGAGCTTCCCTCTTTCTTCAATCCCCATTGGTGGCTCCATCAACATACTTAACCAATTGATTGGTTGGGGGCCTCTACTGTGAATAAAGAATCAAGCAATTTATAAGGTAAATGGTGAATTTTGATTCTTTTCTATAATTTCTCAATGTTTCTCTCTTCTCAACCACTCTTGAGAAGCTTAATTGGAATGGTTTTTGAATGCTATGGAAGTTAATTGATGAATGGTAGTGAAGAATTACACAATTTGATGAATGCTATTGAAGTTAATTGATTAATGATAGTAAAGAATTACATAAATTTCCATTTATGCTTAATTCTAATGGTTTTTATGTAATTTCTCTCTCTCACTCAAGAAATGGTCATACTCATGACCCATTCTCAATCCAAATGAAGCTTTTCATAAAGCTTTTCCTTAATCCAATATTAATCTATGCTTGAGGTCAAATTAATGGCTTTTTTCTATGCTTTTAGTTTATGTATTTCATGAATATTGATGATTCAATCCATTATTGGGTTAATGATCCAATTAGGGATCATTCTAATCATTCCCTTAATGATAAGCTTTATCCTTCAAAATAAATTGAGATTTATCAGTCATAGTAGCGGAGCTATGGCAAAATTTTTATAAAAATTACACATAAAATAATTTCATTCAAAGCATGAAAAGAGGACTTCCTACCATATTCTAGGAATTATCATCCTAGATTAATTGAAAGATTTTTATTGTAATCATGGAAAATTTGATTTTTATGTTATGCATAATTGATGATTATTTTATTATAAAAGTGTTACTTTTATCATATTTGGATTTCATGCATACAGGTATGCATAAAAGTTGATTATTTTAATATAAAAGTGTTACTTTTATCAAATTTGGATTTCATGCATAGAGGTATGCATAAAAGTTGATTATTTTAATATAAAAGTGTTACTTTTATCATATTTGGATTTCATGCATAGAGGTATGCATAAAAGTTGATTATTTTATTATAAAAGTGTTACTTTTATCATATTTGAATTTCATGCATAGAGGTATGCATAAAAGTTGATTATTTTATTATAAAAGTGTTACGTTTATCACAATTGAATTTCATGCATAGAAGTATGCATAAAAGTTGATTATTTTATTATAAAAGTGTTACTTTTAACATATTTGGATTTCATGCATAGAGGTATGCATAAAAGATATTCTTTTTATACTAAAAGTGTGATTTTCATCATAAATGGATTTTATGCATAACTTAGATGCATAAGAGAAATTCTTTTATTCGAAAAGTGTAATTCCTACCAAATTGAATTTATGCATAAGAAGATGCATAAAAGATTGATTTTTAATTCAAAAGTGTCATTCTCATCTAAATTGAATTTATGCATAGGAAGATGCATAAAAGATTAAAATTTAATTCAAAAGTGTCATTTTCATTTAAAATGAATTTATGCATAGGAAGATGCATAAAAGATTGATTTTTACTTCAAAAGTATTAATCTCCTTAAATAGAATTTATGCATAAATAAATGTGTAAAGAAATCTTATATCAAATATAAGAATTCTCTTGTATTCTATAAATAGATATGAGATGTGATAGGATGTGATAAGAGGTGTATAAGATGTGATAAGAGGTGATAAGATGCTTATGAAATAAGTTAGGAGGTGATAAGATGAATTAAGATGTGATAAGATGTGTATGGGATGAGGTAAGAAGTGTATGTGATAGGATAAGATGTATATGGGTTGTGATAGGGCGAGAATGGATGTGATGTAAAAGATTAGATGTGAAGGCATATGGGGTTATATGAATGGGAATGTGAAAATGGATGTATGTATGTGGATGTGTGGATGTGGAGATGGGAGTGTGGATGTATGAATGTGAAAATGGATGTATGCATGAATATGTATATGCATAGATGTGAATGTGGATGTAGATGTGGATGTATAGATGTGAATGAGAATGTGGATGTGGATGTATGTGAATGTGGATGTAGATGTGGATGTATAGATGTGAATGTGGAATGTGGATGTGGATGTATGTATGTATGTGGATGTAGATGTAGATGTATAGATGTGAATGGGAATGTGGATGAAGATGTATGTGAATGTGGATGTAGATGTGGATGTATAGATGTGAATGTGGAATGTGGATGTGGATGTATGTATGTATATGGATGTAGATGTGGATGTATCGATGTGAATGGGAATGTGGATGTGGATGTATGTATGTATGTGGATGTGGATGTATGAATGAGGACGTGATAGTGGATGTATGCATGTGGATGTGGATGTATGGATGTGGATATGGATGTGTATGTATGAATGTGGATATGGGATGTGGATGTATAAATGAGGATGTGAAAATGGAGGTAAGCATGTAGATGTGGATGTATGGATGTGGATGTGGATGTGGATGTATGGATGTGGATATGGATGTGTGTATGAATGTGAATATGGGATGTGGATGTATAAATGAGGATGTAAAAATGGATGTATGCATGTAGATGTGGATGTATGGATGTGAATGTGGATGTGTATGTGAATTAATGTGTCGTCGATATGAGAAAATGGATGAGAATGAGTACACATTGAATGGAATGTGGAATAAGTAATGTGGACTAAGGAGGGATAATGTGGAAAGACGAGAGTTCGATTTAGAAACTGTATTTTGTGACTGTTTATAAATGACTGTTTTATGTCAAGAATGCTGGGGAAGCATTTTGACCGTCTTGTGGATTAAGGTCATGAAGACCTAACTATTAAAGTTGCAACTACGAATGGAGAGTCAATGGAGGACGTCTCGCGTAGAGCAGGGTCGATCGAGGTCTTGACCAGCCTCGGTTCGATTTAAATGGTGAGCTTCTGGTACGGTGGATGAGGGACCAAGGAAGCGGCCTATGAGTGAAGCGCTAGGTCACCTGCGAAGGATCCTAGAGGGTGCTGACCATACGGTGCTCGGGCTCTGGGTCGCCAAAGATACCCACACGTGCATCGTGGAAGATATTGGAACAAGGAGTAAGAGTTGTTTTCTGAAACCGGGCATGGATCTGGTTGATTGACCTTGCTGGTCCTTAACGGATGAGTCCATGGCTCTTTTATATGGATCTGTGGGTTGATCTTGCTGATCTTCCACGGAGATTCCATTCTGTTATATGAATATATTGCCGGTTACTATGAGTTAGGAACTATGGAAACGGCCCCTGAATGAACAAGTGGTGAGCGTTCTGGTTGTCAATGATGCCATAAGTACATCGATGAATGAATGACTGGAAATAAGGATTCAACCAGAGACTTTGAAGATTGTCATCAGTGACATAATGGTTTCATTTTAAAGGATTGTTTTAAAGTTAGCTGATGCTGAGAAAAAGGCAATTTCATATTGGGTGTGTAAGTGGTGTGACTAGTTTTATGTTTGCATGAACTTCCGGCTAGGGGGCCTTGGAACTCTTTTCCTTGGTACCCGGGACAAAACCTAACCAAATTCCTAATTGGATCCTATCACTACAATGGTTGGGCGGTTGGCTAATCCATGGGACTGGATGGGGTTAGGCTGGACTGATGGATCCGTAAATCGAGATTTAATTTCTATTATTACGATAGATGAAGGAAATCCCGGATAGTAATTGTTCTATGGATATGAATCAACGGCTGTGTCTCTTGATGGGGAAAAAAGCGTTGATCCCAATGATCCAAGTACAAGTTTCTTCCTTGATCTGACCAAGTACCGTTAGCGGTGCAGTCGGATCAGTTTGATCTTGACTACGTTAGAGTAAAGAGTTATCCTGGTGGAATCGCCCGTGCTTTTCGGGTAAAGGAAGTTTTTCCGGTTTTGGTTTTGGATAAATCGACGGATTAGTCTCTTGTCCGGATATCCGTGGGCGAGGCCCCGAGTGTGGGACCCCTACCCCACACATGATGTGCTACTTCCGCTGCTAGTACCCCGAATCCGTTGAGCGGTGGAGACAAGGATCTCACATTTGTCGATGGCTTTGATGTTGATTGATTCTCAATGGTCTTTGTTCCTCTCGAAGGAATAAGAAAAGCTAGTCAGTGAATGAAAATGTTAATGGTTTATTGGGAAATCCTAATGGGGTGGGGGTAGGATTTTTTTGCGAATGATTGCATTTTTATATTTTTGTGAGCATGTTTTTTTTGGGGAGCTTTTTGCTCACTTTGTTTTTGGCAAACATAAGCAATATTACATGTGATTTGTGTTAGTGGGGATGCTAAGAGATGTTAATAATGGGAGAGAACAGAGGGAAGGATCCGAAGGAACGTAAATTTAATTATCAAAACAAGATGGTGATTCTCAGTTCCTCATTTGATTCATTGAAGCGACATTCATCATTTGAAGAAATTGGTCTTCGATGATGTCCCTTTGTGTGGCAGGATTCTTGTCAAATGTTATTGAGTAGGACCTATTCATGTTTTCTTCTGCCCATGTGCTTTTTATGTTTTTATGTATATTTAAGTGCTCTTATGAAGCAAATATACATGAAGTACAAGAATTGAGTTATATAGACTCTTATTGAACTGCTCTGTAGTATTGAAGTAGCCACTTGTTGGTGAGGATTGAAAGAATTATGTCGACTTGCGAGGCTAATATAGATATCTTCACTAAGGATTGAAGATAATTGATTTGTGAAGATGGGTTTGTAATTTGAAGGAAAATTCCAGGCGATGGGTTGTACCATTGACTAGGCTTTCGCCCACCATGGCCCCCCCATCTAGAGATGTACCTAGAAGTTGTCGATGAGGATGAAGCTTTGGTGCAAATATTCTCCAGTGCATGAGTATGGATATGTACTCATGGAGTAGCTGCTACATTAATTTAGCCAAAAGAATAGTAAGCAATAAGCTTAACCAAAGAAATCCGTGAGAGGTAATTCCGTGAGATGGAATTCCATGAAGTGTAATTGCGTGAGATGGAATTCCGTGAAGTTGTAGGATTTGACCTCGATGGTTTTTTATTTTAATTGATTTTATGGGTCAGCTCTAGGGGCTTTGTTATTTTGTTCTTGATGCGCTCATAAGCCTCTCCGTGTAGATGTGGGTATTGATTCTTGAATTTATTACTCAAATGTTGTCAAGGCAGTAGGTAAGACTGCTGGTTGTTTGCTTGAACACACAAGCTCTTGTATTGGTGCTGAATGCATAAGAGTGGTTGAGTGATTTGCTTGTTGTGTTGCTTGGGCCTCCATTCTTGTCGAACTGTAGGCAAGCTGTTGGTGGGGTTGAAATCGGTGGTGAGGCTTTCTTCACATTATTTGATTTTGGCGCAACAATACGATGGGATTACCATCATAGTATCCTTATTGTTGAAGCACATGCATAGGCACCCATCTTTGATGAACATTATAAATAGGTGGTGGATGTGCTTAGTGTTGCGGTTTCCTTCTTTGTGCAAGCTTAGGAAACTTTGTGATGCACTTGGGAATCCAAGCGTTGTTAGTATTTCTTTGATAGTACCCTTGTGCTTATAGTACTGTTTTTGGTACCTACACTTGTTGACTTGGTGGAGTTCTTTGAGGAACTTGCATAGGCTTTGGTGGACGATATTGTGGATTACTTTTCTTTTCTCTTGGCCTCTGAGTGCTGCGTTGAGAGGAGGCTTATCGAGGCACCCAAATTTGATTGGCACCTTTATAGTAGCCTTGAGCTACAAGTAGCTGCTTTGCCACCCACATCTTAATGCTATTAAGATACCTTGATTGTGGTCGTCTTGGTGGAGTTTTCTTTTGGGTTGATGTGGAAGGTTTGGGGCCCTCTTGGACTTTGGTTGGCACTGGTTTGAGACTCATGGGCATTGCTGACGTGATGAGGCCAGAGTCTTTTGTAGAGTGGCTGTCGATGACGAGGCCAGAGTCTCTTGTGGAGTGGCTATTGATGACGAGGCCTTCAAGCATGTGGTTGTCTCCTTTGGTGAGGTTTGTTGATGAAGATGCATAGGCTCCGGGGCTTTTCCTTTGAGTTCCTTGTTGGAGATAGATGGTTGAGCTATGGGAACTTCTTTAGAAATAACTATTGATTGCGAGGTTTTGGCATCGAACTTCGTAGGTGAGGATGAGGTTGAAGGAGTAGATGCTCTAACGGTGTCGATTGTAGATGTAGATGGTAGGTCATTGTGTAGAGGGGCTTCTATGGAAGAGGCTTGTAACTTTTTGCGTTCAGCATCATAGAAATCCATTAAAGTTGGATCCTCTTCCTTACAGTATGGTACTGTCAACTTTTTATCGTTGACCATCATGATGACTCTATCGCTAGCAAAGCACAGTTGTGCTTGGGTAGCAATATTCTATTTATGCCCCAATATCAAATCTACTTCTAACACATACTCAACCACCAAAAACTTGCAAGTAAGGGGGTTAGTTTCAATATACATTGTATGTTCAAAGTATCCCAAACATGGCATGTTCAAGTCTTGTGTAAAGGGAGTTCTTTCGGGATGTGCCGTGAGTGTTGGTTGACCTAACAAATCCCATAGCTCGAGGGTCATGAGATTGTGTTCTCGTGTTGGATAAAGCTGTGCTTCAGCTATGGTGATTTTATTTGAAATTTCCAATCCAACCAAAATTCTAGGAATCTTTTCAGTAAGATATGTTAGAAGTTCCAGCTCCTCTATGGTCTCGTTCTCTCGTAAAAGCAATTGTACAATGTTATGCAGGAGTGTTTAAGGTGACTATTTGCATGGACTCATCTATTGAATACAACGATTCACCTATCCAAGTTCCACCAAGGATGACATCATACTCAAGGGAATCTAGGGTAACATTGAATGTAAATTCCATATCTCCACCGATTGTTTGAGTAGTGTAGCTAAAGTAACCTGAAACTTCAATGTTTGGTCCATTGGCTCCTCTTGCAAGACTATTGTCTATTTGCATGGACTCATCTATTGAATACAATGATTCACCTATCCAAGTTCCACCAAGGATGACATCATACTCAAGGGAATCTAGGGTAACATTGAATGTAAATTCCATATCTCCACCGATTGTTTGAGTAGTGTAGCTAAAGTAACCTGAAACTTCAATGTTTGGTCCATTGGCTCCTCTTGCAAGACTATTGTCTATAGGAATGAGTTTAGGTTGTCCCAATGACACCCAAGTGTCTATTGTCTCGTGATGTTATGACTAGCTTGAGGGATAATTAATGCGTGTTTGCGCTTAACATCATTTTCTGTAGGGAAATCCAATCATACCATGATAGAATCTTCCAAAGGAACCATGAATGTTTCTGTTTTTGTTTCAGCTTTAGATCCCATTTCTGTTTCATATTCCCATTCACTTTCATCCTCTTTTTAACTCTCAGCTTTTCTAAGAGTACCCAATATGTACACTGGCGCGCTTGGCCCTCTGACAATTCTTAATGAGATTTGTTTGGAAACTTGCAAATCCTCACAGTCATGTTCTATGGAGTTCTTTATGTCTTGGTATAACTCATGTTGGGTCCTTAAACATGTAAGTGCTGATGTAATGATGGCTTCAATACCACGAGAGAAGAGCATTCCTCCAAATGAGGTTTTGAGAGAGTGCTTTAATTTTATAAGGGAATTATCGAATTCCTCACGTGCTTTCTCAAGTGCATAATTCATGCAATCTGTCTCAAATGACTCTTATGTAGAGAGTACGTCTTCCTCTTAAAAGGGGAAGCGATACTCCTCTGGGCTTTGTATTTTGGTTGCTTTTTTAGTATTGGCATTATGAGGCTCAATCACAACCGGTGATCCTGTAAGACACTCAACCAAGATAAGCATGCTCTCCTGAGCTTTCTTTTTGCGTTTTGCATATGTCATGTGATCACGATTTTCAATTTGGGGTGGTTGGGTGGGCTCTAGTTTCTTGATTGGTCTATGAGGTGTATTGATTGAAGAGTCATAACTTGATTGGTCTATGAGGTGTATTGATTGAAGAGTCATAACTTGTTTCATCCTTACTTAGTGACATACTAGAACTTGTTTCATCTTTTGACTTTCTTTGGATTGTCAGGTTTTCTTTATGTTTACCCCAACGAGATTGAAATTTTTTTTTTGGGTTGTATCATGTGTCGCACATATGGGTTTTGTGGTTTGTGTGGTGGCCTTTGAAATGGATGCTTCTGCATCATGTATAGTTTTTGGCTTTTTTGAGTTTATGTCTCCTTTTGGATTTATGTCTTCCACAGGCTCCTTTTCCCTGTCCTTTAATTCAACCTTGGTTTCGATAGTCTGTTGTCCCTTGTTTTTCTTGGGTTTAGAAGGTTTTGTTTTCTGTTTTGGGTTCGGTTTTAAAGCATGTTCTTCTACCCATGTTGAGGTATTGTCTTTTGCGTTCTTTTTAGCTGTGTCTCGTGCCTTGGCTTGTAAATGTGTAAGCACATTCAAGGGTACCGTGGACAATTACCCGTTTTGTATACTTAAGATATTAAGTATTGTATTTTGTGAGACAAGTTGTATTGAAGCAACTTGTCTCGAGCAAACTTGGAACATGTGATCAATGCCACATCGTTCACACATGGGTCGCAAGGTGTCAGTGATTATGGGCATTGAGGTATTTCAAACTGTGCAGTCTGCCACCTTGTGAGGTCCACGATAATAGAAACACTGACGTGCTCGATTGACTGCTTCCTGAGCAGTTTCTACCCTTTGGACTATTTCTGTTTGGTGCACAAGAGATGGAGGTTTTGAGTCAATTATGGATGAAGTGGGACTCTTTTTCATCATTGTCTCAAGATGAAATTTTTTTTCGGGGAATTTTTTCCCTATTTTGCAACACGTTTTTGAGAGTGTTCCAAAAGGAATTTTGAAAAACTTTGTATAAGGGAGTTGTAGTACTTTTGGAGCACTACAACTTTGTTTCCCTAAGTCATTCGTGATTTTGTACTTTAGACCCTCAAAAGTAGCCCGAAATATGGTTCATCGTCGCTTTCATGCTATTTTTTTGTGATTTTTCGTGGTTTTTGGGCTGTTTTTTGCCTTGATTTCCAAGTCAAATTTTGAGGCTGCGCTAGTCGGAGGCCTAAATGATTGATTTTAATTCAAACAGCCAGTCCAAATCGAAGAGCTCAATGTCAGCTTTTCGATGAGCCCTAGAGCACCTTAATCGGATACACAGTTTAGGAGATACGGGCCTCCAAACAGGGGTGTTTTCCAGAGTCCTTTTTTTGGGGGGGGCGATGGACCCCTTTTCACATCGTGAACTAATAGGGTGCAGTTCACGTCGTGAAACAGACTTCACAAATTTTATAAATTTTAATTTTTTTGGGTCGTGTGAACAAAGGGTTTCACGCCGTGAACACCCCAATGGTTCACGTCGTGAATCGGACTTCACGAAAAAGTTAAATTCAATACCCCTTTTCACGTCATGAACTAGCAGGGTGCATTTCATGCCGTGAAGCAGACTTCACAAATTTTATAAATTTTGATATATATTTTTTGATCGCGTGAACGAAGGGTCTCACATCGGAACCCTTAACGGTTCACGCCGTGAAGTGGACTTCACGAAAAAGCTAAATTCAACTTTTTTTTTTTGGTCGCGTGAATGAAGAGTCTCACACCGTGAACCCTTAACGGTTCACGTCATGAAGCGGACTTCACGAAAATTTATTTATTTATTTGTTTTGCATAAACGAAGGGTCTCACGTCGTGAACCCTTAACGGTTCATGCCGTGAATTGGACTTCATGAAAAAATTAAATTTGATTTTTTTGGTCACGTGAACGAAGGCTCTCACGCCGTGAACCCTTAACAGTTAACGTTGTGAAACGGACTTCATGAAAAAGTTAAATTCAAATTTTTTTTTTCGCGTGAACGAAGGGTCTCACGCCGTGAACCCTCAATGGTTCACGCCGTGAACTGGACTTCAAGAAAAAATTAAATTAAAATTTTTTTTTGGTCGCGTGAACGAAGGGTCTCACATCGTGAGTCCTTAACGGTTCATGTCGTGAAGCAGACTTCACAGAAAAATTAAATTCGATTTTTTTTTGGTGCGGGCTCCTAGGGCGTGAACCCTTAGGCTGTGAAGTTGTAGAAATGGTTCACGGCATGAACCATTTTTTGTTTTTTTTAAAAATTCTAGTGGGATATACGAATTTCTTTTTTAGGGGGGGTTTTAATTTAAAATTAAGAAGATATGGGCATTTTCCCAAAAAGGTCAACCTTTTTACACCCTTCATAAATGACCCCCAAAATGGACAATTTGACAACTCATGAGCATCTACTCATTGAATGCTCATTAACCTTAATGAGTTATGTAAAAAAAAGTGATTAAGAATTAATCCAAAATTAATCCTTTCACTAATCTTTTCCTCTTTTACACTAATCAAGGACTCTACTTAACCACTAATCCTTAATTAATTCACACAATTGAGCACATCATTGGATAGAGCAAGGGAATGCTAATCTTTGTGCATCAACAAATATGTAAATTAATCTAAAATAGGAAATTAATTAGACTCTTAATTGTGGTCTCCTCTTTTAAGGTAAACATAGAGAGTCTACTTTCTCTAATTAATTAAAAAATTGATGTAATTAGGTGTTTTGATGCATCTAGATGCTCTCAACTTACAAACACCAACTTTGACTTCTCATATGGTCAATTTAGACCCCAATTAATATATTTTCTAAATTTTTTACATCTTGAATAAGATTAATCACCCTTAATGACAAAAACCAGTCCATTAAGAGAAATTAGTTAAATTCAAGGGTTTTTTTTATGGTTTTAAGAAATTAGTTAAATTCAAAGGTTTTTTTTTATGGTTTTAAGAAATTTTTTGAAACATTAAGCTACTCCTAATTCTTGTTAACACTCTAATGTAAAAAAATTCAACAACAACAAACACATAATTAAGCTAAAATTAATGATTTTAGTTCTATGTTTAATACTAAAGAGAGATAATATTCATTTAAAATTACATTCTATTGCATTGTTTGATGCAATGGATGCAAACTAAGTCTAATATAAATTATGTGCAAGCCTTAAGAACATGAAAAACCACAACAACAAAAACAACAAATTATGTGTAGGCCCTAAGAACATGAAAAACCACAACAACAACAACAACAACAACAACAACAACAACAACAAC
Organism: Cibotium barometz; assembly: GCF_041138505.1. Lineage (NCBI taxonomy): Eukaryota > Viridiplantae > Streptophyta > Polypodiopsida > Cyatheales > Cibotiaceae > Cibotium > Cibotium barometz. The sequence continues at coordinate 26,699,020 of NC_141108.1, forward strand.
AACAAATTAAGCAAAAGGCATTCTTTTCAAAAACAAAAAAGAGAGCTATTCTACACCAAATCACCATCAAATACACATATTTTTCATGGGAAACCATTAAACAAGATAATGGGCAATGGATAATGCATAGATCAGAGGGAAAACAATGGAAAAAGCTAAGGGATGGCTCCCCGGCACAGTGACGCCAAAAATGTTAAGGTTCACCCTAACCCTCTTTGAAACACATCCAAAAAGAGATTACCTGGTAAACTGCAATTGTTGTGAGAATCTTTCCAATGGCCGAGCTTGTAACCCTTGAGGTCTCCTCAAGTCTAGAACTCCTTGATAAGCAATACCACTGCACCTCCCGTGAGCGTTGTCACACCGTCGCGTCCCTCCTCTCACTTCACTTCACTCACACACACTCACTAGCATGCATTATGGAGAGAGATTAGCAAGATTAAGACTCAATTGCACAATGGAAGAGTATGTTGTATAATGAGAGATATTCACTTATATACATGGCCACCATAAGTGTTCACACTCACTTAAATTGTAGCCGATCGGGCACTTTAGGCTCATAAGAGGCCTAATGCTATTACAATGACTAGTCTCATAATATATCCATGAAGTACATCACTTAGGACTTCATCCTATCTTGCTACCACACACTCTTAAACTGGGAATCGCCATAAATGCTATGTCACACCATTACGGGCGCATGTCCAAGTTGTAGCTTTGGACACTATTGTATTATATCTTGAATATATAACCCTTTGGTGTATCTATTGTGACTCCTTGATGTAAGATAACGGCGGTAGATCTATTAACCTTGGAATTGGGTTAACATCCCCTCATTCGTGGAGGGCGATTGCATCCTCATGATTGCGTTGAAAACCCTTGTGTGGGGAGAATGAACAAGCTTTGTCGATGGCTTTGATGTTGAGTGATTGATGCTCAAGGTCTTTTTTCCTCCGGAAGGAATAAGAAAAGCTAGTTAGTGAATAAAAATGTTAGTGGTTTATTGGGAAATCCCAATGGGGTGGGGGGCGAATGATTACATTTTTATATTTTTGTGAGCATGTTTTTTTTTTTTTGGAGATTTTTGCTTACTTTGTTTTTGGCAAACATAAGCAATGTTACATGTGATTTGTGTTAGTGGGGATGCTCCTCATCAACGTGACATGGCCGGCCTCTCAGCCATTCTTTCCTCCCAAATCCAAATGCCCATTGGAACCTTGTTGAAAGGTAACCCAAATTTATGGAATGACCTTCGGGATTGGATGGAACAAAAACTACAGGCTTCTATGGAGGAGGGATCAAACTCAAATTCCTTGGATGAATCTGAGTCCCGTCATCCTGAACTACTCCATCACCATAGCCCACAACCGAAAGGCACACCAACAATTCAAGTAATGCACTCAGACACTACTTTGAAGGTGATGACACCAATGCAGCCCTTCCCTTTTCCTATAACAGTTGGTTAAAGGCATAATGTCATACAGTGATGCCAAAAATGTTAAGGCTCACCCTAACCCTCTTTGAAACACATCCAAAAAGAGATTACCTAGTGAACTGCAATTGTTGTGAGGATCTTTCCAATGGCCGAGCTCGTAACCCTTGAGGTCTCTCCAAGCTCTAGAACTCCTTGATAAGCAATACCACTGCACCTCCGGTGAGCGTTGTCACACCGTCGCATTACACTATGGGTACTCGTCCCTCCTCTCACCTCACTTCACTCACACACACTCACTAGCATGCATTATGGAGAGAGATTAGGAAGATTAAGACTCAATTGCACAATGGAAGAGTATGTTGTATTATGAGAGATATTCACTTATATACATGGCCACCATAAGTGTTCACACTCACTTAAATTGTAGCCAATCGGGAACTTTAGGCTCATAAGAGGCCTAATGCTATTACAATGACTAGTCTCATAATATATCCATGAAGTACATCACTTAGGACTTCATCCTATCTTGCTACCACACACTCTTAAAGTGGGAATCGCCATAAATGCTATGTCACACCATTACGGGCGCATGTCCAAGTTGTAGCTTTGGACACTATTGCATCATATCTTGAATATATAACCCTTTGGTGTATCTATTGTGACTCCTTGATGTAAGATAACGGTGGTAGATCCTGTTAACCCTAGAATTGGGTTAACATCCCCTCATTCTTGGAGGGCGATTGCGTTGAAAACCTTTATGTGGGGAGAATGGACAAGCTTTGTCGATGGCTCATCAACAACGGATCTTCATCACTTGGCAACAATGGGAGCCCAAGCGTCTCTTAGACACCCAAGGATTCTATGATGGCAACTCCATCCTTTGGCTCCCACAGCATAACCCTCAGTAGTTTTCCCAAACTGTGCACACCAACCAAGCAAGTACATATCCACTTGATGAAGATGGTTTGGCGACGACTAATAGGCAAGCAAGTTCCCTCTTCATCAACTAAATCCTATTGACTTGCCCACACCCAACCCATGGGCACTTAAAAGCTCCATTTGCCCAACCCTTTCAACCACAGGAGCCTTGTACCCAATGCTACACCCCGCCCCTCGACTTCGTCACCAAACCAAGCGGCAATCCTACAAATGGCAAAGCTTATCCAACCACTCAAAGATACAGTCAAAGTAAGCTCAAAACCCTTTTTAGGGATTTTGACCAATAAACACACATAAGTCCTCACCCACATGAGGACAAAAAAAAGAGAGAGTCTCTAGGTGATTTGGAATATCTAGGTGATTAGGACCACGAGCACACCTTTTGCCCTCACCCATGCACAAGACCTGCAATTCTCATAGGGCTCTGTCCTATGCGCACACAATGTAGAAATCCTCAGCATCGATAGCCATCCAGGTACATCTCTAGATGGGGGGGAGATGGTGGGTGCAAGCCTGGTCAATGGTACCCATCGCTTGGATCTTCTTAATCACCCCCGATTCACCCTAATAATTGTGCTTCATTGCCTAATCCATCCTATCCATAACTTCTTCTTCAGCTCAACATCTTTGGATCCTCACCATTGACTACCACTCCTATCAACACAAGATCCCAGCTCCATGAGCTACAATAACAGAAGAAGACAACCCACAGAAAGACAAAGAGAGAACACCGCAACCCAATAACTCAACCCTCATGGGAGCCAAGATACCCATCATGGTGTCTTGACAAAGATGCTAAAGCTTCATGAACATGGTCATCGATATACAACATCTTGGAGCACAAGCAGTTTCCATGCGCATTGCCTCCTTGTCCCTCCGGAATCCCCCCTAGCCACTTGCTTACTAACACCATTGTTTAACTAACCCCTCCTTAATAATACCACCTACCACTTGGATACTTGTCATTAAGTATTATGTGCTAGTCTACTCATTCAAGTACTCGGACTCCTCTAAAGAGGATGTCCGCAAGGCGACCAAAAAAAAACACCAAAAACAAAATAAAGAGTACTACTAGGCACATATAAGAAAGTGAATTCATAAGAGCCCATCAGACTAGCTGGATACTTAATTGCCAGTATTCTACTAACTCCCCCATCCCCTCTCATTTTCGGAGAGACAGGAGAACAACCAAGTGCGACACTTTCCAGCATGCCTCTACAACCTCTTACCGATCACAAGGATGCGATTGAGTTTAGGAAGGGGCGTATGTTAACCACATATTGGTTAACACATATTGGCTAACAACCAAGTGCGACACTTTCCAGCGTGTCTCTTACCTCTTACCGATCACAAGGATGCGATTGAGTTTAGGAAGGTGAGTATGTTAACCACATATTGGTTAACACATTCCTACGATAACTATGTCCGCACACTTATGTAATGGGCGCTGGCACTATATTGTAAATCCTGTCATTTGATGAGGGAAATGCCCTAAAGACACTCCCAAGTATTGACCTTCGAAGGACAAACAAGAGGATCTTGGTCAGTTGGCCAAACCATAGAGAAAAGCCTTGTAACTATGTTTTAGGCGCCTAGGGTCACTTACTCCCAGCGGCGGCGGCGGGTAGCCTAGTGAGAAAAGGCTTGGAACTATAAAAGCCAATTTCTTTTGTTTGTAACTCATCCTCCCATTTGTGCAATAGAAGTGGAGTGCTCTCTCTCTCTCTCTCTTTGTCTCGCAACTCTAATCTAGCATGTGTGGTGTGCTTAGGGTTACAGTTTGGGAGTGCTAATCACTTGTTTCCTCTTGCTTCTTCTCTCCCTCTTGCTTGAGTGATTAGGCTACCAACGCAATCATCTTCCATAGAGATCCCACACGATCTTCACTCACGAGAGAGGTTGCACCACTCGTTGGATTAGAGCAACTACCTTGGCGTGATAATTATTGAGATTCAAGCTCGATGACAGCTTGTGCCAGGCTGTACTATGTGCTGGCGTGTTAGATAGTAGCATGTGTGAGACATAAATAACTGCGTCTAGCTCATCATAGTTGTGTGGGCAGTAGCTAGGGTTAGCAGTGTGTGGACACAACACATGTTGTAGCTTTTCTATTATGGCTTAATGCATTGTGTGAGATGGGACATGTCTTCCCTCTATGGCTAGGGTTTGAGTAATAAATTAGGGTTTGCTCCTCTGTGTGTGTTCCCTCTCCCTCTCCCTATTTTTCATCATGGTATTAGAGCTTGGTGCTCTCTATTAGAGTTTATGAGTGAGTGAGAGAAGAGGGAGAAGAAGTTATGAAGAAAAGCTATGGAGCTTGCCATTGGAGCACAGCGATTTTCACCAAATCTGAGAGCTTGGCCACCGGGTAAGGAAAACTAAACATCCTTGAGTGGATTGTAGGTGCAAAATCACAAACAATATCAGATTTGAGTTGCCCAAAGCAAAGAAAATTTCTGTTTTGCAAGCTCTCCATTGAAGCTTGATAGCGGTGAATGTATGTTGTAAATGGTTGCAAATCTGGCAAAGATTCATGTATCTGGCAATGGGAATGTGTTGGCAGCTCATGTGCAAGCCCTAGAGTGGTTTTGGAGCAAGTGTGATGCATTGAAGTGATTGGAAAAATTCTGTTTTGAAGCCCTCGCAACAAAAACAGTGAATAGATGCTCTTTTTTGCAAAAATCACAAGGGTTAATGGCTTGGGTGCATGCCTAGGGGTGTTGGCAACTGATATATACCATCATTAGCCACACATAACTCCCCAATTTTCCCTAATTACAGGCGGTGCAGCCTAGAGGCTAAAACAGAGCAGGTTTTTACCTTTTTTTTGCTTAGTTGAGGTCCATTGGTTGGTTGATTCCTTGCACAATTTTCTTAGCAATATTATGATACACATAGAGGAGAAGGATGCTATGTGTTTTGTTGGAGCAATCATGCATTTGGGAGCCAATTATGACTTGATTAAGAGTGCACTTAATTGTGATTAGTGAAACAGAGGGTCGTTAATCGACTAATTACTCACTCAATTTTGATAATTGGTCTAATTTCTTTTACATGGAGTTAGTAGACATCATTGCTAAGCTAATGAATGCCTGGTCCCTCAATTTGGACAAGATTTGAAGAAATTTGAGCACTTTTTCTACTGGGTTTACTAGTTTTTCTCAAAACAGAGAAGGGGATTTGATATTTCTGGTATGTATGCACCTTGGTTGGTGTTAATATGCAACATTGAGCTTGTTTGGGTGTAAATGCAAGTTATTAACACTTGATTGAACCACTATATTACAATTTGAAGCATTTGGAAGCCTCGAAAAGTGCGCCAAAACATGGTATTTTGGACTGCGTATGCTTGTTCAATTTGAATGCACTCAGTGTGATTTTCTACATCAACAGAGAAGATGGTTGAGTACTTTGGAGTATCTGGGATACTTAGTAGAGTGTGGTTAAGTTGAGGAAGGCTCATTTGCAGGATTGGACGTGTGCAGAATGTGCATTTACCCATTGAGCAAATATGTTAGACAACCCAGTACAGATTGTGGGTGAGAAGTTGGATAGAAAGAACTTCCAGGCATGTAAGTATAGGATCAAAAGCTTTCTAAAAGGAAAAAGATTTTGGAACCTTGTTATAGGTGTGGAGCCAAAGCCGGATCTACCTCGACAACCTACACAACAACAAGTTGCAGTATATAAACAATGGTCAGAGAGAGCATACAAAGTTTTGCATTACTTGTTTATATGTATCTCGGATGCTATACTCATACATATACATGATGGTGAGAATCCCAAGGATGCATGGGATACTTTGGTAAAGTTGTTTGATATAGATACTAGTGCTCGTAAAAGTCTTAATTAAGACAACAGATTCACAATGTGAAGCAGAAAGGAAGGAGTATTCATGATTATGTATAAGAGATTAAGAAGTATGCAAATGCATTAGTAACTATCAATGCCCCCATGCTTGATGATAATTTGGTAGACATTGCCTTGCTTTGTTGATGATGATTTGGTAGACATTGCCTTGCGTGGTATTGGAAAGGAGTACAAGTCTTTTGATACATCTACCGGATTTTGATGAGTTGGTTTCACTCTTGCTTGTTGAGGAAATTAAACTCAGTGACCCTTTTGATGATGCATCTACTAGCCATGATGATCATGGCAGGAATCAGGCTTTTTATTCACAAACGGGATTTAGAGGCAAGGGGAGATTTGCATCACGAGGTCATGGTGTTGGTCATGGATGGCAAGATAGGTCACCCCACAACAGAATTTTCAGCCTTCATATGGTGCTAGAGGTGGTCGTGGATATACACCTCAAAGAGGTAGAGGTAATTCTCATGGAAGAGGATGTTGGCAAGGCCAACAAGCAAGGCTAACAAGCATCTATGCAAAATGTGGAATGCCATTACTATGGCAAGTTTAGTCATATGGCTTGTGACTGTTATCGCAAACAGAATGATTTGAGAGGGAGTAGAGCACAACATGGTGGAAATTATGCAAATAGTGGAAATTTTGGAGCACAACATGGTTATGCAAATAGTGGAAATTTTGCATCAAGCAGTCATGATGGTAGTGCAAACTTGTTTGCTATGAAACATGTCGTGGAGTCTATGATGACACATGGTAACAGTGATGACACTTGGTATATGGACTCTGGAGCATCAAACCATATGACTTGTCATGGCAAATGGTTTGAACATATAAAGCCAATGGATGTGAAAGGCTATGTGGAGACAGGTGATGATTCTCAGCATGCTATCACTCATGTTGGGAGTGTGCCATTGGTTATGCACAATGGTGAAATGAAGTCTATGTCAGACGTCTTCTATTACAAAGAGTTTGGCCTCAGTTGGTAAAATGGTTAAGCAAAGTTTATAGATTCGTTTCAATGAGCATGGTTGCTTCGTTGAGGATTTCAAAAATGGATGTAGAGTCATTGCCAAAGGCAAGAAAGAAGGCAGGTTATTCAAATTGGATGCTGGGATTCCTTAGTTAAAATCGGCTATGTTCTCTAAAAGCCGAAATATGGTATAAGACATTAAAATGTGGCATAAAAGGATTGGACATGTGAATATACAAAAGTTAAAGAACATGCAGGCAAGAGGCATTGTTGGTGGGCTGCCTAGATGGGAGTATGCATGTATGTGATGCTTGCCACTTTGGAAAAAGCAAGCAAGGTTGCCATTTCCTAAAGAAGGCAACATGAGTAGTAGGCCACTTGAGATTGTTCATAGTGATGTACGGGGTCCTACACAAAACCCATCCATTAAAGGCAGCATGTACTATGTGACATTCATTGATGATTTTAGCAGAATGACTTGGATTTACTTTCTCAAAGAGAACAGTGAAGTGTTGGGAAATTTTATGGACTTCAAAGCTTTTGCAGAGAAGCAGTATGGCTATTGGATAAAATGTTTGAGGACAGATAGAGGTGGTAAATACATCTCACATGCTTTTGAGAATTTCTTGAGAAAGAATGGCATAAGAAGGTAGCTAACTTGCAGGTACACCTCAGCAAAATGGTGTTGCTGAGAGGAAAAATAGAGTCATTGGTGATGTGGCTAGGGAAATGCTCAATGAAAAGAACATGCCAGACTATTATTGAGCAAAAGCGTGTGCCACAGTGGTGTATGTACTTAATAAGACACCCGCAGTTGCCATACATGAAAGTACGCCAGAGATGCCTCTTACAGGTTTTAGGCCAGACATTGGATACCTCAAAGTGTTAGCATGGCTTATGTGCATGTGCCAGATGAGAGAAGGAAGAAGCTAGATCCTAAGGCAAAAAAGTGCATTTTTGTTGGGTATGCATAGGATCACAAGGCATATAAATGTTACAATCCACATACTAGGCAAGTGCTTATTTCACGAGATGTGGTGTTTGATGAACTTGCTAGTTGGTACAAGGCAAAGGATGAGGGTGTCATTGATTCCATTGATGCTGATGTGCATGTGCATGTGAACTTATCACAAACAAGTTCTACTTCTATGTCTGGGCTAGCAGAGTCTGAGAGTAGCACTATACGTCCATGGTCAGGATGCTTGAGACATGATAGTGTAAGTACTGGGAGTAGTGCTGTAGATAAAGGGAAAAAGAAGGTTGAAGGAATTGGCATTACAGGTTATGAGTCGTCAAGTTTAGAAAGTTTGGATGAGGAACTTGGCATACCAGTTTTACGCACACCAGGTGCAAGGTAGGATAGATATGTGCCTCCACATGCTAGAGTGACAGGTGTTCAGAGTGATCCGCATGCATTGTAGGGATCCCAAAGGGTCAGGTATCCAGTTGACAGGATGACATATCGTGACTTTGCTATGCATTACGTATATATGACCTCTTTGGTGAAGCATGTATGGGAGAAGGCAATGGATGTTGAGATGGACGCATTGGTCCATAATGAAACTTAGGATCTGGTTGCCTTACCACAAGGCAAGAAGGTCATTGGTTGCAAATGGGTTTATAAGGTGAAATGAAAATCAGATGGTTCCATTGAGCGCCATAAAGCACGGCTGATAGCTAAGGGTTATGCACAAACCCAAGGCTTGGACTATGATGAAACATTTAGTGTTTCCAGTCATTCATTCATCGGTATACTTATGGCATCATTGGCAACTAGAACGCTCACCACCTGTTTACTCAGGGGCCTTTTCCATAGTTCCTAGCTCATAGTAACCGGCAATATATTCATATAATAGAATGGAATCTCGGTGTAAGATCAGCAAGATCAACCCACAGATCCATATAAAAGAGCCATGGACTCATACGTTGAGGACCAGCAAGGTCAATCAACTAGATCCATGCCCGGTTTCAGAAAACAACTCCTACTCCTTGTTCCAATATCTTCCACGACGCACGTGTGGATATCTTCAACGACCCAGAGCCCGAGCACCGTATGGTCAGCATCCTCTAGGATCCTTCGTAGGTGACCTAGCGCTTCACTCATAGGCCGCTTCCTTGGTCCCTAATCCACCGTACCGGAAGCTCACCATTTAAATCGAACCGAGGCTGGTCAAGACCTCGGCCGACCTTACTACGCGAGACATCCTCCATTGACTCTCCGTCAGCAGTTGCAACTTTATCAGTTAGGTCTCCTTGACCTTAATTTACAAGACGGTCAAAATGCTTTCCCAGCATTCTTGACATAAAACATTCATTTACAAACAGTTCATAAAATACAGTTTCTATATCGAACTCTCGTCTTTCCATTTTATCCTCCTTAGTCCACATTACTTATTCCACATCCCATTCATATGTATTCATCATCATCCATTCACTCATATCGACGACACATTATTTCCCATACACATTCACATTTATTATTCTACATACACATCCATGCATACATCCATTTTCACATCCTCATTCATACATCCACTTCCACATACATACATCCACATCCGTATCTACATCCATACATCCACATCCACATCTACATTCATATCCATATATCCACATCCACATCCACATCCACATCCACATTCATACATACACATACACATCCACATCCACATCCACATCCACATCCACATTCATACATACACATACACATCCACATACACATTCATATATCCACATCCACATCCACATCCACATCCACATTCATACATACACATACACATCCACATCCACATTCATATCCATACATCCACATCCACATCCACATTCATATCCATACATCCACATTCATATCCATATATCCACATCCACATTCACATTCATACATACACATCCACATCCACATTCATACATACACATCCACGTCTACATCCACATCCACATTCACATTCATACATACATATCCGTATCTACATCCATACATCCATATTACATCCATTCTCGCCCTACATATTCCATATACATCTTATCATATCCTATCACATCTCATACACATCTTATCACATCTCATACACCTCTTATCACATCTTATCACTTCCCATACGCATCTTATCACATATTATCACATCTCATACACCTCTTATCACATTTCATATCTTTTTATAGAATACAAGAGAATTCTTATATTTGATATAAGATTTCTCTATATTTTTATTTATGCATAAATTTCATTTAAGGAGACTAACACTTTCGAATTAAAAATCAATCTTTTATGCATCTTCCTATGCATAATTTCATTTTAAATGAAAATGACACTTTTGAATTAAAATTCAATCTTTTATGCATCTTCCTATGCATAAATTCAATTTGGATGAGAATTGACATTTTTGAATTAAAAATCCATCTTTTATGCATCTTCCTATGTATAAATTCAATTTGGATAGGAATTACACTTTTAGAATAAAAGAATTTCTCTTATGCATCTAAGTTATGCATAAAATTCATTTATGATGAAAATCACACTTTTAGTATAAAAAGAATATCTTTTATGCATACCTCTATGCATGAAATCCAATATGATAAAAGTAACACTCTTACAATAAAATAATCAACTTTTATGCATACCTCTATGCATGAATTTCAATTATGATAAAAGTCACACTTTTATAATAAAATAATCAACTTTTATGCATACCTTTATGCATGAAATTTAATATAATAAAAGACACACTTTTATAATAAAATAATCAACTTTTATGCATACCTTTATGCATGAAATTCAATTATGATAAAAGTCACACTTTTATAATAAAATAATCAACTTTATGCATACCTTTATGCATGAAATTCAAATATGATAAAAGTAACATTTTTGATATAAAAATTTATCCATTATGCATACTTCTATGCATGAAATAAAAATGATAAAAGTAACACTTTTGATATAAAAATTTATCCTTTATGCATACTTCTATGCATGAAAATAAAAATAATAAAAGTAACACTTCTGATATAAAAACTTATCCTTTATGCATACTTCTATGCATGAAAATAAAAATGAAAAAAATAACACTTTTGATATAAAAACTTATCCTTTATGCATACTTCTATGCATGAAAATAAAAATTGATAAAAGTAACACTTTTGATATAATAATTTATCCTTTATGCATACTTCTATGCATGAAAATAAAAATGATAAAAAATAACACTTTTGATAAAAAAAAATTATCCTTTATGCATACTTCTATGCATGAAAATAAAAATGATAAAAATAACACTTTTGATATAAAAATTTATCCTTTATGCATACTTCTATGCATGAAAATAAAAATGATAAAAATAACACTTTTGATATAAAAATTTATCCTTTATGTATACTTCTATGCATGAAAATAAAATTTGATAAAAGTAATACTTTTGATATAAAAATTTATCCTTTATGCATAATATAAAAATTTAATTTTTCCATGATTACAATGAAATTCTTTTAATTAATCTGGGATGATAATTCCTAGAATATGGTAGGAAGTCCTCTTTTCATGCTTTGAATGAAATTATTTCATGTGTAAATTTTTACAAAATTTTACCATAGCTCCGCTGCTATGACTGATAAATCTCAATTATTTTAAAAGATAAAGCTTATCTTTAAGGGAATGATTAGAATGATCCCTAATTGGATCATTAACCCATAATGGATTGAATAAAAAATAATCATGAAATACATAAACTAAAAACATAGAAAAAAAACCATTAATTTGGTCTCAAGTATAGATTAATCTTAGATTAAGGAAAAGCTTTATGAAAAGCTTCATTTGGATTGAGAATGGGTCATGAGTATGACCATTTCTTGAGTGAGAGAGAGAAATTACATAAAAACCATTAGAATTTAAACATAAATGGAAATTTAAGTAATTCTTTAGTATCATTAATCAATTAACTTCAATAGCATTCATCAAATTATGTAACTCTTCACTACTATTCATCAATTAACTTCACTAGTATTTAAAAACCATACCAATTAAGCTTCTCAAGCTTGAGAGGGGTTGAGAAGAGAGAAACATTGAGAAATTATAGAAAATATCAATATTCACTAATTACCTTACAAATTGCTTGATTCTTTGTTCACGGTAGAGGTCCCCAACCAATCAATTGGTTTAGTATGTTGATGGAGCCACCAATGGGGATTGAAGAAAGAAGGAAGTGTCAAAAACTAGTGAATTATTAATGAATTCACAGTTCTTGGCTTAGGTGAAGTAGAGTAACAATGCATTAAACATTGTTGAGTTTCAACAAAGGGGAAGGCCTCTATTTATAGGAAAAAGTGAGTTCCTAACCAAACAAACTGATTCTAGAATTTTCCAACTCAGTTTGGTTAATTTTTGACCATTTTTAGGTCAGTTGAGCTAACTTTTTGTAACTAGACTTGAATTAGGAGAGAGGAGAGATGAAATATCTCAATTTTTATGAGTTTAAAACTCATTCAAGCATGTGAAATATGCACCTCCTTTAAAGAACTCCCCTTCCTTACATATGTGTCAAAATGGAATCATTATACCCAAAATATCTCATATTTTTAATATTGCTCATAGTTTTTTACTAATAAACCTTGTACATTTTCAACTCTTCATCTTATGTGAAATATGCACCTCCTTTAAAGAACTCCCCTTCCTTACATATGTGTCAAAATGAAATCATTATACCCAAAATATCTCATATTTTTAATATTGCTCATAGTTTTTTACTAATAAACCTTGTACATTTTCAACTCTTCATCTTATGTGAGCATTTACTCATTTTTGGATACCCAAAATATCTCATATTTTTAATATTGCTCATAGTTTTTTACTAATAAACCTTGTACATTTTCAACTCTTCATCTTATGTGAGCATTTACTCATTTTTGGGTATCTTCTTTTACAAATTGGATTTATCTCCTCCCTACATATGGATTGATGCTATTGGCCCATAGGAACCTTAATTGGACCATAATCCAAAATTTTTTGAAAATCTAGACCCTTAGGCTAAGGTCCTTTATACGCATTTCCAATTAATTCCAATTGCACATTGGAAAGTTCTTTTTGAATTTCTGTTTCAGGGGAACTTATTTTAATAAGATGAGATAATTTTCTATCCAAAAATATTAAAAACACCGGTTCTCACTTCTGAACTCATTGTTTTGAATCCTTAAAACAGGTAGGCTTCTGATAAGGTATTCTGGGGAAAGTGTCTTCCCTTTTTAAACAGAATCTTTCTTTTATTTTAGAGAGGGAATAATTTTAAGATCAGAAAGGGAGATTCTTACTCCTGTATACCTCGAAGGTTGGGGGAGAATTTTTTACATTCTACCCCACTTAAAAAGTGCGAGATGTCCTTATCTCGCAAAGTAGAGGGCAACTCTTTTTCTTAAGATCCAATTTATTCTGGGGTTCCTTATATTCTGGTCAACCCAACAGAATACGGGGATAATTATCCCTTAAATAGAACTCATCATAATAATTCTTTCAATCATATCATTCATTTCTTTAACACGATAATGGTCCATTAGACCGAAAAATTTCTTTATGAACATTTCCCCAACCACGAAAATTTCAGACAAGTAAGTTCTCAATTTATTATTTCTTAACTTGATCTAACGAGTCAAGTGTTAACAGTAGTAATTTGATAGCACAATCCACTAATCTCATAGTGATTTGCTGAAATCATTATCATCATTTATCATCACAGGGACTCGTCCCAATCATCCATATTGTGGTTTCGCTCAGTTTATTACATTTCAACCCATTTTCAGGGATCATTATTTTTCAATCAGAATCCCAATCAATTCATTAGTTCCCAAACAGAATTAAAAATCATATCAATCACATTCGAAATCATCATCTGGATAGCATTAATGCTTATAATTTCAAGTCTTGGATTTACTCGTATATACTGCCAGTAAAGAGCTGCAGTTATACCCTCGGTATATACGGATAGTCATGATACTCGAAACTATAAGGTAAATACCATCATGTCTAGGCCTCAAGCAAGTCAGGGTTCCATACAATTGCGGTACTTCCAATTGAAGACCCAATTACTAATTTACGAATTTCAATTTGAATTAACAATTTGTATGAATTATATCACACAATTACAACCTTTTTGTGCGTCTTGATAACTTTTGACATAATTGGCTCCTCAGTCGATCTTATTGGAGATCTATGACATAAGTCTGATAAACAGATTTTTCTTTATCCGATCGTCCGTAAACAGTCACTAAAAAAAACATTTGTATATTTATATACAAGTTGCAATAAGTACATAGAGTGGCTCGGCTCCAAAATTCAAAATCTCTTCGAGAGACGCATAAGACGACGGTACTGGGCCATAGTCATGCCCTGTTACATAATTTCTCTAATTTGCGAAGGGAGCTATTATTTTCTCCTTAGGGATAAATCGACTAAAGAGTCTATAAACTCGGCAAGCAAGTCTGAAATTTTGAGGTATTGAATGATATAGAATGACACCACGCGTCATTTTCAGCTTTATCAAAATCATGGCCAATGAGAGGTTCTGCCTCAGCATTGCATGCCGGTTACAAGAGGCGTGGATATATAGCCTTGCAAACCACTTATGCTGTTGTCTCTCCACTAGGTTAGGAAAATATAATTCCTCGAAATGGCGCACGAGTCTTGCTCGGCTTGTTCGTGTTGAAGCGGAAAAGATGAGATGCTCGAAGGCAAATGCAATCATATCTTGAGACTGGGTGAGGTCGGGAATACTAGATAAATGGGGAACTTCCATCTATAAAAACAATTTCTTTGATTAAAATTTCTTCATTAAAGAAGCTTACGGAATAAAAATACATTATGAAAATGCTGTTTTTGAATTCTTATTACCAGTTTCAGATAAGAATTTAATTATCTTTATTAGCTTTCAATTTCGCTCTGATACCAACTGTGAGATCCCTGTCCCCACCATGCGACGGATTCGGGGTACTAGCAGCGGAAGTAGCACTTCATGCGCGGGGCAGGGACCCACACTCGGGGCCTCGTCCATGGATATCCGGACAAGAGACTAATCCATCGGTTTTTCCAAAACCGAACCCGGAAAAACTTCCCTTTCCCGGAAAGCACGGGCGATTCCACCAGGATAACTTTTTACTCTAACGTAGTCAAGATCATTACTGATCACACTGATCCGACTGCACCTATAAAGATACTCGATCGGATTAAGGAAGAAACTTGCACTTGGATCATTGGGATCAACGCTTTTTTCCCCATCAAGAGGCACAGCCGTTGATTCCTATCCATAGAACAATTACTATCCGGGATTTACTTTATCTATCGTAATAACAGAAATTGAGTCTCGATTTACGGATCCATCAGTCCAGCCTAACCCCATCCAGTCCCATGGGTTATAGCCAACTGCCCAACCACTGTAGTGATGGGATCCAATTAAGAATTTGGTTAGGTTTTGTCCCGGGTACCAAGGAAAAGAGTTCCAAGGCCCCCTAGCCGGAAGTTCATGCAAACATAAAACTAGTCACACCACTTACACACCCAATATAAAATTGCCTTTTCTTAGCATCAGCTAACTTTAAAACAATCCTTTAATGAAACCATTATGTCACTGCTGACAATCCTCAAAGTCTCTCGTTGAATCCTTATTTCCAGTCATTCATTCATCGGTATACTTATGGCATCATTGGCAACTAGAATGCTCACCACCTGTTTACTCAGGGGCCTTTTCCATAGTTCCTAGCTCATAGTAACCGGCAATATATTCATATAATAGAATGGAATCTCCGTGTAAGATCAGCAAGATCAACCCACAAATCCATATAAAAGAGCCATGGACTCATCCGTTGAGGACCAGCAAGGTCAATCAACTAGATCCATGCCCGGTTTCAGAAAACAACTCCTACTCCTTGTTCCAATATCTTCCACGACGCACGTGTGGATATCTTCGGCGACCCAGAGCCCGAGCACTGTATGGTCAGCACCCTCTAGGATCCTTCGCAGGTGACCTAGTGCTTCACTCATAGGCCACTTCCTTGGTCCCTAATCCACCGTATCGGAAGCTCACCATTTAAATCGAACCGAGGCTGGTCAAGACCTCGGCCGACCTTGCTATGCGAGACATCCTCCATTGACTCTCCGTCAGCAGTTGCAACTTTATCAGTTAGGTCTCCTTGACCTTAATCTACAAGACGGTCAAAATGCTTCCCCAGCATTCTTGACATAAAACATTCATTTACAAATAGTTCATAAAATACAGTTTCTATATCGAACTCTCGTCTTTCCATTTTATCCTCCTTAGTCCACATTACTTATTCCACATCCCATTCATATGTATTCATCATCATCCATTCACTCATATCGACGACACATTATTTTCCATACACATTCACATTCATTATTCTACATACACATCCATGCATACATCCATTTTCACATCCTCGTTCATACATCCACTTCCACATACATACATCCACATCCGTATCTACATCCATACATCCACATCCACATCCACATCTACATTCATATCCATATATCCACATCCACATCCACATTCATACATACACATACATACACATCCACATCTACATTCATATCCATATATCCACATCCACATTCATACATACACATACACATCCACATCCACATTCATATCCATACATCCACATCCACATCCACATTCATATCCATACATCCACATTCATATCCATATATCCACATCCACATTCACATTCATACATACACATCCACATCCACATTCATACATACACATCCACATCCACATCCACATCCACATCCACATTCACATTCATACATACATATCCGTATCTACATCCATACATCCATATTACATCCATTCTCGCCCTACACATTCCATATACATCTTATCATATCCTATCACATCTCATACACCTCTTATCACATCTTATCACTTCCCATACGCATCTTATCACATATTATCACATCTCATACACCTCTTATCACGTCTTATCACATTTCATATCTTTTTATAGAATACAAGAGAATTCTTATATTTGATATAAGATTTCTCTACATTTTTATTTATGCATAAATTCCATTTAATGAGACTAACACTTTCGAATTAAAAATCAATCTTTTATGCATCTTCCTATGCATAATTTTATTTTAAATAAAAATGACACTTTTGAATTAAAATTCAATCTTTTATACATCTTCCTATGCATAAATTCAATTTGGATGAGAATTGACATTTTTGAATTAAAAATCCATCTTTTATACATCTTCCTATGCATAAATTCAATTTGGATAGGAATTACACTTTTAGAATAAAAGAATTTCTCTTATGCATCTAAGTTATGCATAAAATCCATTTATGATGAAAATCACACTTTTAGTATAAAAAGAATATCTTTTATGCATACCTCTATGCATGAAATCCAATATGATAAAAGTAACACTCTTACAATAAAATAATCAACTTTTATGCATACCTCTATGCATGAATTTCAATTATGATAAAAGTCACACTTTTATAATAAAATAATCAACTTTTATGCATATCTTTATGCATGAAATTCAATATAATAAAAGACACACTTTTATAATAAAATAATCAACTTTTATGCATACCTTTATGCATGAAATTCAATTATGATAAAAGTCACACTTTTATAATAAAATAATCAACTTTTATGCATACCTTTATGCATGAAATTCAAATATGATAAAAGTAACATTTTTGATATAAAAATTTATCCATTATGCATACTTCTATGCATGAAATAAAAATGATAAAAGTAACACTTTTGATATAAAAATTTATCCTTTATGCATACTTCTATGCATGAAAATAAAAATGATAAAAATAACACTTTTGATATAAAAACTTATCCTTTATGCATACTTCTATGCATGAAAATAAAAATGATAAAAGTAACACTTTTGATATAAAAACTTATCCTTTATGCATACTTCTATGCATGAAAATAAAAATTGATAAAGGTAACACTTTTGATATAAAAATTTATCCTTTATGCATACTTCTATGCATGAAAATAAAAATGATAAAAAATAACACTTTTGATAAAAAAAATTATCCTTTATGCATACTTCTATGCATGAAAATAAAAATGATAAAAATAACACTTTTGATATAAAAATTTATCCTTTATGCATACTTCTATGCATGAAAATAAAAATGATAAAAATAACACTTTTGATATAAAAATTTATCCTTTATGCATACTTCTATGCATGAAAATAAAATTTGATAAAAGTAACACTTTTGATATAAAAATTTATCCTTTATGCATAATATAAAAATTCAATTTCTCCATGATTGCAATGAAATTCTTTTAATTAATCTGGGATGATAATTCCTAGAATATGGTAGGAAGTCCTCTTTTCATGCTTTGAATGAAATTATTTTATGTGTAAATTTTTACAAAATTTTACCATAGCTCCGCTGCTATGACTGATAAATCTCAATTATTTTAAAAGATAAAGCTTATCTTTAAGAGAATGATTAGAATGATCCCTAATTGGATCATTAACCCATACTGGATTGAATAAAAAATAATCATGAAATACATAAACTAAAAACATAGAAAAAAAAACCACTAATTTGGTCTCAAGCATAGATTAATCTTGGATTAAGGAAAAGCTTTATGAAAAGCTTCATTTGGATTGAGAATGGGTCATGAGTATGACCATTTCTTGAGTGAGAGAGAGAAATTACATAAAAACCATTAGAATTTAAACATAAATAGAAATTTAAGTAATTCTTTAGTATCATTAATCAATTAACTTCAATAGCATTCATCAAATTATGTAACTCTTCACTACTATTCATCAATTAACTTCACTAGCATTTAAAAACCATACCAATTAAGCTTCTCAAGCTTGAGAGGGGTTGAGAAGAGAGAAACATTGAGAAATTATAGAAAAGATCAATATTCACTCATTACCTTATAAATTGCTTGATTCTTTGTTCACGGTAGAGGCCCCCAACCAATCAATTGGTTTAGTATGTTGATGGAGCCACCAATGGGGATTGAAGAAAGAAGGAAGTGTCAAAAACTAGTGAATTATTAATGAATTCACAGTTCTTGGCTTAGGTGAAGTAGAGTAACAATGCATTAAACATTGTTGAGTTTCAACAAAGGGAAAGGCCTCTATTTATAGGAAAAAGTGAGTTCCTAACCAAACAAACTGATTCTAGAATTTTCCAACTCAGTTTGGTCAATTTTTGACCATTTTTAGGTCAGTTGAGCTAACTTTTTGTAACTAGACTTGAATCAAGAGAGAGGAGAGATGAAATATCTCAATTTTTATGAGTTTAAAACTCATTCAAGCATGTGAAATATGCACCTCCTTTAAAGAACTCCCCTTCCTTACATATGTGTCAAAATGGAATCATTATACCCAAAATATCTCATATTTTTAATATTGCTCATAGTTTTTTACTAATAAACCTTGTACATTTTCAACTCTTCATCTTATGTGAAATATGCACCTCCTTTAAAGAACTCCCCTTCCTTACATATGTGTCAAAATGGAATCATTATACCCAAAATATCTCATATTTTTAATATTGCTCATAGTTTTTTACTAATAAACCTTGTACATTTTCAACTCTTCATCTTATGTGAGCATTTACTCATTTTTGGGTATCTTCTTTTACAAATTGGATTTATCTCCTCCCTACATATGGATTGATGCTATTGGCCCATAGGAACCTTAATTGGACCATAATCCAAAAATTTCTGAAAATCTAGACCCTTAGGCTAAGGTCCTTTATACGCATTTCCAATTAATTCCAATTGCACATTGGAAAGTTCTTTTTGAATTTCTGTTTCAGGGGAACTTATTTTAATAAGATGAGATATTTTTCTATCCAAAAATATTAAAAATCTGAATATTCTTTCTCTAGAATATTTTCTCTCTCTAGGTTAAAACAGTTAGAAACAAGTCTTTTATATTTCTGAAGAGGGATTGATTACAGGGGAAGATGCTGGACATTTTGAGAGGCTGGGGAGGAATCTTACATTGCTGCTATGGTTGAAAATGTTTCTACATGTGAGATTGGTACCATGCATCAAGGGGGGGAGTATATGTCTAAGAGTTTCATGCATACATGGCTAATCATGGCATAAAACATGTATGTTCACAAGACATATTCGATACTCTCCTTCCATTGTTCAATGTAGAACACATTGATGTAAAACATTTGGGAAATCAAAGGAATACTAAAAATTAGCCTACACAGGTTGCAAATCAACATGTTTTTCAGCTCATAGTTCAACCTATGGATGAGGCAAATGTGGATGATGCAATTGATGAGGAAAGAAGGAAAATTGAGGAGTCAAAAAATATGCCAAAATGGCTAGTGAAAACACTACGTGATAACAAATTGGCCACTTCTTTGCCTAGCAAAACACGTGGATGTTCTCATTATGTATCCCATGTTGATACAGGTTATGCTCTTATTGCGAGTTTATGTAATGAAAAGGAACCTGTCTCCTTTAATGAAGCAAAGGAACTTGAAAATTGGATGAGTTCTATGTAATCTAAGTATGATTCGATACTAAAAAATGATACATGAGATTTGGTAGACTTACCTCATGGCAAGAAGGCCATTGGCACAAAATGGGTTTACAAGCATAAACACAAAGTTGATGGTAGTGTCAAGAGATATAAAGCAAGGCTTGTTGCAAAGGGTTATGCATAGGAAAAAGGCACTGACTATGGTGAAACCTTTGTACCCACATGTCGTATGACTACCATGTGGAATATCATTGCATTAGCAGAACATAAAGGTTGGAATGTAAGTCAGTCAGATACTAAAACTACTTTCTTGAATGGATATTTGCATGAGGAGGTCTATGTATCTCTGCCTTGTGCTTTTGTTTTTTAAAGTCACAAATCAAAAGTATACAGATTAAAGAAAGCTTTTTATGGTCTTAAGTAGGCTTCAAGAGCATGGTACGAAAAGATACATGCATACTTGGTTGCAGCAATAACTCAATTGACAATTACCCTCTATATTAAGAGGACTAAGAATGTTTTATTGGTCATTGCGTTATATGTTGATGACATGCTACTCAACATAGGCCCTAATGATGATCATATTTCAACTTTTATAGCTAATTTAGAGAACTCTTTTGAGATGTTGTATCTTGGACCCTTACACTACTATTTGGGCATTGAGTTTTGGCAATGTACTGATAGCATTGTTATGCTATAGAGGAAATACATAGATACATTGTTGAAAAGATTCAATCTTGAAGACTGTAAACTTATGGCTACATTTATGGAGTTGGGTTTACGACTAGGTCTTGAAGATGCAGGTGACCCTTTTGATACTTGCTTGTATCAAGAAGCTTTTGGATGCCTTATCTTTCTATGTAACACCAGGCCTAACATTCAGTATGAGACTGAGCAGATTTATGCATAGCCTAGGAACAAAGCATTGGCAGTTTGTCAAACGGGTGTTCCGTTACCTAAAGGACACTTAGCACTTTGGGTTATTTTATCCCAAAGGGGCTGCATGCATTTATAGACTTGGACTGGGTTGGATGTTATGACACATGAGTGTCCACGAGAGTGGTTTTTGCTTTCGCCTTGGTGATTCATATATATCATGGCTCAACAAGAAGCAACCCACTCTAGCCACTTCTAGTTGTGAAGCTAAGTATAGGACAATGTTTTATAGCTGCAGTCAGGTGTGTTTGGCTCAAGCGCCTTATTTTTTTTATTTGGGTATTGGTGAGTCCTCAGTCATTACCATCTTCATTGATAGTCAGAGCGCTATGGCAGTTTGCAAGCAATCCAGTTTTTCATGCTCGAACAAAGTACATTGAGGTGCACTATCATTTTGTTAGGGGAGAGATGCTTTGTAGGGAAAATTAGCTTGGCTTATGTGCCAACACATGATAACTTGGTAGAATTGGTCATGAAGGCTCTCCTAGGAGAGAAGTTTGAAGCTTTTCGCAAAGATTTAAGCTTACCACTCGTTGGGGACTAGTTTGAGCTCCCTATCACAGTCCAAAGAGCCGGCACATCTCTGTACTTCTAGTGCCAGGGGGATTTGTAGCTATATTTAGTAGTGATGTGTGTGAACACACTAGGACCAACCAGGACACTTTTTCCCCTTTTAGGAGGTTCCCCCCCATGCCAGTATACACCCATCTTGGGTTATACTTATCATCCTTTTATAGCACACGTTCATTATCTATCTATCATCTCGTTGTGTGCTCGCTTGAGCTTCTCCATTGTGTATGTGTGTGCTCCGTTGAGCTTCTCCATTATGTATGTGTGTGTGTGTGTGTGCATTCCTGCAATCCTATTTCCAACAAATAGGATTGTGCTCAAGGGCTATTTTTTTCTTAAAGTTTTGGCCTTATTTAAGACATGTTGGCTATGGTCATTGACTCTTCTAAGCCGATGTACAAATTCAACATTATATGAAGGCATGGTTCTTAATGAGTTTGCCTTTAACTATCCTGACACCCATGCCCACTCTATCTCAATTCCCTTCAGGTTTTCTCCTATGAAGGCATGGTTCTTAATGAGTTTGCCTTTAACTATCCTGACACCCATGCCCACTCTATCTCAGTTCCCTTCAGGTTTTCTCCTATTATAAATTCTCTGAGAGTAAGCTATCTCTCATGAATCTCTCATCCCCTTAGGACATGGTCATATAGCACTCTCAGGTTTCATGTGTCTTCTAGTTGTAAAGGCCCACTATACAAGATTCATCACATTGATTTTAAGCTCATTTTGTGCTTTCCCATTTTCCCATTGTTGTCCCGAGTAATCTTGTAATTGTTAATCCTTTCGTGATTTTTAGCTTGAGACACTTCCCTCATGAAATGCTTCTAGGATAGACTATCGGGTCTTTGATGTAGGAATCTTTTATGGAAACATCACGATAGGTCTTGCTAGTCCCTCTATTTCTAGTTGGGTCCATAGTACCGAGTTATGTGCTTCACTTAACCTTGAGATCTTGTCTCTCGGGTTAGGGTATTCTTGTAACTTTTTGAAAGGGGTTCCTCATACTTTGGTCTTGGTTTGTATCATCCACAGCTTTCTTGGCCAAGTTTGGCCTTTCTATCTATCAAGATCAATCCATCACTCCTCCTTGTCCCTCGTTCCTCATCCAAAGTGATTTGAAATGGAGGCTTTGAAATATTGTCTATCCCAAAGTGATTTGAATTGAAGGCTTTGAAATATTGTCTATCCCAAAGTGATTTAAATTGGAGGCTCAAAAATATCTTTTACCAAAATATATCATGGATCATTCCTTGGATTCTTAGTTTGGTTATGCCTCTTGTCCCTATAGGTTCGTGACGCTCTCAAGCTTTCTCTTTGTGTTCTTCTATTTTGTCTATGAGAATTGGCTCGTCGGTGTTTCCCACTCCCCGCTCTTCTTTTAAGGTAATTTGAGTGGAGGAATCTTGAACATCCTCTCCATCTCAAAATAACTCGGTATGTCCCTAGGGTCCTTCTCGTCCCTATGGGCTTGCAATGCTCTTAGGGCTTTCTCCCTAAGTTCTTTTTTTCAATCCATGAGAATTGGCTTGTTGAGGTTCCCACTCTCCCCACTCTTTTCAGGTGATTTGAGTGGAGGAATTCGGAACATCCTCAATCTCAAAATAACTTAGTAGCTCCCTAAGGTCCTCTTTACAACCTTAGAACTTTGGGAAGTTCTTAGCTTAAATGGCTCTATTGTAGGCTCATTTGGCACAGCTTGTGTCTTCTCTTTGTTATTGTCCCTACTCTCTCTTTTCCCTTTTTTATTTTTTGGGGTTTTTGATGTGGAAGAAGTTGTGGGAAGGGTTTCCTAATTTGTAATTGCTTGGCTTGGGCCCTTGTCACAATCTTTAATGGTACTTATTTTTTGTTGTCCAAAGACAACATCAAACATGACATGATGTACTCATTGAGGGATTTAGAATTATTGGCTTAAGAGGAAAATCACTAAATCAAATGATCAATTTTACACTTTATACACCATCTATCCCCAACGATGGTGTGCTGGTAATTTCCATTTATTGGTTAGCTCTCATTAAACAATCAGCCAGTGAGGGCCTAGTAGGTTGATATATCTCAGTTTGTAAGCTCCAAATTCTTTTTGCATTAAGGTGGTCAACTGGTGTGTGTCTAGCATCAAATGTCTAGGTTGGTCCATATGGTGTTCACCCATTGCTAAAAATCTGGGTACTTAACATAGAATTTAGGTGTGTTAGGAGGTTCATTGATAATCAACTTAGTCGCGACTAACCTCGTAGTAGGAGTAGTTCCTGGCAGGGCTTAGTTTGGCTTAGATTTTCCTCAATGGGGCATCTGCTATTCAAGTTCTTGTTTTGAGATGGTTTGATGCAGTCTCTCTCACAGTTTTGTGTTCAAGCTAAGTTATTGAGTTATGCTTGACACCAATCTTAGAGATTCCTATCGTAAAACCTAGCTCCAAATCTTCTATAGTTTCTCTTTGGGAATCTTCTAGCAATTGAAACCAGAGTAGAATATTATTCTCTAAAGTTAAACCAAAAGCATCTATCTTAGTTTGAGGATCGGTCACCCTTTCTGCAGTATAGATCTATTTTGAAGTAGCTAGATGGTTGTAGGGATCTCCCATTCCATCGAACTTTAAAATCAACTTGGCTATGAGCGAGGGTCTTATCCTATGATAACTATAGTCCACTTCCTCCCTCAATCCCTTGGTAGGTTTGATTAATGCCAGAACGACATTAATGTTTCTTCTTATTTTTGGGGTTATGTGAGTCTAAACCGGTTCTCCCTAATTGCCTCATGGGCCATTATGGCAATGTGACAGGGTTCCATTATAGAAGGTACTATTGGATTATCCCACATAATGATAGTCTAGCACCCCAAAAGGTGCTTCTCTTAGTTGTCCAGGGGGCACACGTGAATGTGTCATAGAGTATCCATACACCAGTGCAAACTTGGTTCTTTTGAAAGGCTCTCGCCTAATGGTTCTCATTCTTATGGAAGCTAAATGTTCCTCCCTTATTAGGCTTAATGTGGAGGGAAGCCTAACCTTGGCTTTGGGTTTGCATAGTCTTATGGAGTAAAAAGAAGATTTTCCACTTGCTACTACGCTTCTTCCTCAGGAGAGGTCGTCACTTCACTTGGCCTTGAAGTCTGTTAATCCAATTCTACGATTAACAAAAGCTACCGCCATTATCTTACATCAAGGAGTCATGGTAGATACACCAAAGGGTCCTACATTCAAGATATCAACCAATAGTGTCCAAAGCTACAACTTGGACGGGCGCTCGTAATGGTGTGACAGAGTATTTATGGCAATTCCCGCTTCAAGAGCATGTGGTAACAAGTTAGGAGATGAAGTCCTAAGTGATGTACTTCATGGATATATTATGAGAGTAGTCATTGTAATAGCATTAGGCCTCTTATGAGCCTAAAGTGCCTGGCCGGCCATAGTTTAAGTGAGTGTGAACACTTATGGCCATGTATATAAGTGAATTTCTCTCATAATACAATAGACTCTTCCATTGTGCAATTGAGTCTTGCTCTTGCTAATCCTCTTGCTAATCTCTCTCCCTATTGCATGCTAGTGAGTGTGTGTGAGTGAAGAGAGGTGAGAGAGGAGGGGGATGAGGACTCGTAGTGCAACACGGCGGTGTGACAACGCTCACGGGAGACGCTATCGTGACGTGGGCGGTATCGCTAGGCAAGTGCGAGACTTTTGCTGACTGTGAGAGTCGTTTCAAATCCCAACAAGGAAACAGAACATATAACTCTTCAAGGGGGTTATCACATCTCAATTTTGGTCGATATGTACATGTGCCAATTCACTTCAAAGCAACCCCAAATTCAGCTTGATGAATGCACATAAGTTATGTGTCAAGAGCATGACCAGTTCCAAGCATAGATCTCCTGACCCTTTATCCAAGTGCCTCATACATAACACATGTAGGCATAGCACAATCTTCAAAAGATTCCCATATACATGTGACCATTCACATCACATATTTCATATATTGCCAACATCACCATTTCAAGATGACTCTTGATCTCAAGAAAACCTGCTTTCAGATTCCAACAACTCACAAAGCAAAAATAACATATGGCATATATACATCATCATGTAATTTCCATAAGCTTCATGTTCACAAAACTAAAATCCAATCAAGCATTCTCTTACAAGGTTCCAGAATCAAAACCACCTTGAACTTTGGAACATTCAATCTCCAAAACTCTCAAATTCCAGAAAAAAAACTCTCCACTCTCTAAGGCCATAAGGGAATTACGATTTTTGAAATTGAATTCATAAAAAGCTTATCTCTGCTTCATTAAAAAAATCGAATTTCATGTCATCTCCATGAGCTTTTACGTCGAATTCTCTCCTTGCATAAAATCGGGCAGTAGCTCATGTTACTTTCTGAGATTTTCGATGTTGATGTCCTTTGAAAGAGCTTCAAAATCTCTTTATTTCAAACACCAAGAAGGCACGAACAGAAGCTAGCTTCCCAAAATAAGAAACTCTGCAGATTTCCTTGACTGGTTCCCTTTCCCCGCCCTTTTTTTTGCACACTACTCCCTTTTTCCTGTGCACCCTGGTTCTTTCTGATTTTTCCCACAAGGGATTCGGGCCGAATTCCCTTTTGCAGCCCAAAACTCGCGTTTCCCAAATGAAAATATACTGCGCCTCCTTTTTTTTGCTTAAAATTCGGATATTCCTTTTTTTTTTAAATGCCTTCGTAATTTCGCCATGCAAGGCGCCACCCTGAGGAGTATTGACAAGCCCAAAGGCTATTGCTAGAAGCTCCTTATTTCAATCATGGCCCACTACAAACTCATGCACTTGCTTGTTCACCTCTATCGAAGCACTTAGCCGCCCACAGATTTCCTCAGCTCTTCTACCCTATGAGTATCATCCCGCCTGCCAGCACCCGCGTAGATATCCACCATTAGAACACATCAAGTGCATCATTTGGCTTCATGTGAATGAGCTGCTAAAAGCATCTAAATCCTAGCTCTGCTTCCCCATGCGTTTCGCATGCACTAAGCAGAGCTACCCATATTCCTACAGATGAAGGACATAGCATGTCAAGAAACTCCTCTGCCTCATTCAGACGCCCTGACCTTGCAGGAAGATCAACCACGCAAGTAAAATGTTCTATGGTTGGTAGTATACCATATCCTTTTCTCATAACCTTAAAATACTCTTGACCCTTGAGTACCAGGCTAGCATGGCTGCATGCATTCAAAAGACATATGAAGGTAACAGCATCTGCCTTCACACTTTGTGCATGCATGTCGTTGAAACATTGCATAGCCAAGGAACCCTCATGGTTAATGCCATATCCTTTTACCATTGAGCTCCATGCTACAACATCTCAAACTGGTAGCTTATCAAAGACTTCCCTTGCCTCTGAAACAGAGCCACACTTTGCATACATGCTGATCAAACTGTTGCCAATTGAAGCATCTCTCATGAAAGCCTCTTGTGCCAGGTCCTTCATTGGCCAATAAGCAACCAATCTCCTTCATACATTTCCTCAGTAAAAGACTCAAGTGCATGTGATAAGCAAGCATGGTCCCCTTTTGCATGTGCAGTAGTATAGAACTTTGTGCCTACATCATCAATGTCACTAATCATCCCTTCTTCATCCTCATACCTGGCTCTTGATAGCATATCTGCAAAACTGGGTTATCCTTCCCTGCAATATGCTCAAACTCGAGATTTAGTGACTTGATATATGCAATCCACCTGAGCATAGCGATATCTGGAGTGGTGCAGCTTGCAATCATCCCAAGGAGTGGCAAGCAGTCAGTTTCCACAAGCACGGATGCTCCAATGAGATATTCTTTTTCACATTTTAAGGCAGTGACTACTCCCCATAACTCCCTCTTGATATGCGGATAATTTCGTTTAGTACCTTTGCTCCAAACCTGATTACATACCTGTGATCATCCTCATCATCTTGCCCTACTGCCCATCCTATCCCAGTAGGACTAGTCAACTATTACAATCATAGGCCTGCCACACTCATAATCTGCCTTCCTTAGAGTAGGTGATGTTTGGAGCAGACATTTCAGCTTTCGCATAGCTTTAATATGTGCAGCATTCCATAAAAATCTTTGATTTTTTCTCAAAAGTTGGTAGAGAGGATCTGCTACATGTGCGTAATGTGGGATCCATATAACATAAAAGACACATGCACCAAGAAATCTCCTCACCTCTGTAACATTAATGCATATCTCTTTCATTCTTTGTATTGCATCTATCTTGGCTGGACAAGGTTGGCGTCCATTAGTATTACAAAGATGCCCCACGATTAGTACTTCACCAACCCCAAACACTGATTTCATTCCAGACAAAGTAAGATTCACCTCTTCAAGCCTGGATAGGATTTTGTCACAATCTTTTATATGATTTGCCACAAATTTGTGGCACCCCTTCAAATCCAAATCCCCATCTTTATCTTTCTCATCACAGCCTTTTATGGGCACATCATCCAGAAAAGGCATAGTTATTTGTGGAATGAAGTCTTGCAAGACTTTATTCATACCATTCATCATATGTGCCATTGAGTTGGTGGCTCCCTGTGCTAAGGTGCACATCCTTACCAAACCCAAAGGAGTTTCATTGTGGTCAAGTCCCTGCTTTGTATATCCAGCTGGAACTGATCGTATCCCGAATACAGATCACCCATAGAGTATATAGCTTTCCCTGCAAATGCTTCTACAAACTCATCCACAATCGGACCTACTCCCACATTCCTAATTGTGACCTTGTTTACAGGTTGCATGTCTTGAATGAAGCGCAATGCTCCATTTTTCTTTGGCACGGTAAACCATTTGTTGGAGTATGGAGCGCATGATGGCTCCCAAAATTCCCATCCTGATCTTTTCTTTTAGTAATTCTGTAAGATTCCTCCCCCAACCCCCTTTTTGATGTCTAGTATCTTCCCCCGTAATCAATCCCTCTTCAGAAATATAAAGACCTTGTTTCTAACTGTTTTAACCTAGAGAGAGAAAATATTCTAGAGAGAGAATATTCAGATTATGAATATTTTTGGATAGAAAAATAACTCATCTTATTAAAATAAGTTCCCCTGAAACAGAAATTCAAAAAGAAATTTCCAATGTGCAATTGGAATTAATTGGAAATAGGTATAAAGAACCTTAGTCTAAGGGCCTAGATTTTCAGAAATCTTTAGACTATGGTCCAATTAAGGTTTCTATGGGCCAATAGCATCAATCCATGTGTAGGGAGGAGATAAATCCAAATTGTAAAAGAAGATACCCAAAAATGAGTAAATGCTCACATAAGATGAAGAGTTGAAAATGTACAAGGTTTATTAGTAAATAAACACATATGTAAGGAAGGGGAGTTCTTTAAAGGAGGTGCATATTTCACATAAGATGAAGAGTTGAAAATGTACAAGTTTATTAGTAAATAAACACATATGTAAGGAAGGGGAGTTCTTTAAAGGAGGTGCATATTTCACATAAGATGAAGAGTTGAAAATGTACAAGGCTTATTAGTAAAAAAACTATGACACATATGTAAGGAAGAGGAGTTCTTTAAAGGAGGTGCATATTTCACATAAGATGAAGAGTTGAAAATGTACAAGGTTTATTAGTAAAAAACTATGAGCAATACAATTTTGACACATATGTAAGGAAGGGGAATTCTTTAAAGGAGGTGCATATTTCACATGCTTGAATGAGTTTTAAACTCATAAAAATTGAGATATTTCATCTCTCCTCTCTCCTCATTCAAGTCTAGTTCCAGAAAGTTAGCTTAACTGACCTAAAAATGGTCAAAAAGTGACCAAACTGACTTGGAAAATTCTAGAATCAGTTTGTTTGGTTAGGAGCTCAAATTTTCCTATAAATAGAAGCCTCCCCTTGTTGAAAAAAAACATAGTCTCTTATGCTTTGTTACTCTACTCCACCTAAGCCAAATTAGATAGTCTCTTATGCTTTGTTACTCTACTCCACCTAAGCCAAATTAGATAGTCTCTTATGCTTTGTTACTCTACTCCACCTAAGCCAAAATATATAGTCTCTTATGCTTTGTTACTCTACTCCACCTAAGCCAAATTAGATAGAGTCTTATGCTTTGTTACTCTACTCTACCTAAGCCAAGAACTGTGAATTCTTTAATAATTCACTAGTTTTTTGATACCTCTCTCTTTCTTCAATCTCCATTGGTGGCTCCATCAACATACTAAACCAATTGATTGGTTGGGGGCCTCTACCGTGAATAAAGAATCAAGCAAATCATAAGATAAGTATATTGAATTTCGATCTTTTCTATGATTTCTCAATGATTCTCTCTTCTCAACCCCTCTCAAGCTTGAGAAGTTTAATTGGTATGGTTTTTTTTAAATGCTAATGAAGTTAATTGGTGAATAGTAGTGAAGAGGTACATAATTTAATAAATGCTATAGAAGTTAATTTCCACTTATATTTAAATTCTAATGGTTTTTATAATTTCTCTCTCTCACTCAAGAAATGGTCATACTCATGACCCATTCTCAATCCAAATGAAGCTTTTCATAAAGCTTTTCCTTAATCCAAGATTAAGCTATTCTTGAGGCCAAATTAATGGCTTTTTACTATGCTTTTAGTTTATGCACATTGATGATTCAATCCATTATGGATTGATGACCCAATTAGAGACCATTCTAATTGTTTTCTTAATGATTCAATCCATTATGGATTGATGACCCAATTAGAGACCATTCTAATTGTTTTCTTAATGATCCAATTAGAGACCATTATGGATTGATGATCCAATTAGAGATCATTCTAATTGTTTTCTTAATGATCCAATTAGAGACCATTATGGATTGATGATCCAATTAGAGACCATTCTAATTGTTTTCTTAATGATCCAATTAGAGACCATTATGAATTGATGATCCAATTAGAGACCATTCTAATTGTTTTCTTAATGATCCAATTAGAGACCATATGGATTGATGATCCAATTAGAGACCATTCTAATTGTTTTCTTAATGATCCAATTAGAGACCATTCTAATTATTTCTTTAATAATGAGCTTTATCCCTTAGAAAAAAAATTGAGATTTATCAGTCATAGTAGCGGAGCTATGGCAAAATTTTTATAGAAATTACGCATAAAATAAATTCATTCAAAGCATAAAAAGAGGACTTTCTACCATATTCTAGGAACTATCATCCTAGATTAATTAAAAGAATTTTATCATGCATGGGGATGTGGATGTTTGCATGTAGATGTAGATGTATAGATGTAGATGTGGATATAGAGGTGGATGGATGCATGTAGATGTAGATGTATAGATGTAGATGCGAATGGAGATGTGGATGTATGAATGTAGATGTAGATGTATAGATGTGGATGTGGATGTATACATGTAGATGTAGATGTATAGATACGGATGTGGATATGGAGGTGGATGTATACATGTAGATGTAGATGTATAGATGTAGATGTGAATGTGGAGGTAGATGGATGCATGTAGATGTAGATGGGAATGGAGATATGGATGTATGCATGTAGATGTAGATGTATAGATGTAGATGTGGATGTGGAGGTGGATGGATGCATGTAGATGTAGATGTATAGATGTAGATGTGGATGGAGATGTGGATGTATACATGTAGACGTAGATGTATGGAGGTGAATGTGAATGTGGATGTGGATGTATGCATAGAGATGTAGATGTATGCATGTAGATGTGGATGTATGCATGTAGATGTGAATGTACGCATATAGATGTGGATGTATGGATGTGAATATACGATATGCGATGTGAGGGAATCTGAAGTGATGAGATAGAAATGATGTGATGGGATGAGTATACATATAAATGGAATATGGAATAAGTAATGTAGATTGATAAAGGATAATGTGGAAAAATGAAAGTTAAAATAGAAATTGTGTTGTAAACTGTTTGTAAATGCTGTTTGTAAATGCTATTTGTAAATGATTGTTTTATGTCAAGAATGCTGGGGGGAGCATTTTGACCGTCTTGTGATTAAGGTCGTGATGAGAAAGTTGCAACTGCTGACGGGGAGTCAATGAAGGACGTCTCGCGTAGCAAGGTCGGCCGAGGTCTTGACCAGCCTCGGTGCGATTAAAATGGTGAGCTTCCGGTACGGTGGATGAGGGGCCAAGGAAGCGGCCTATGCGTGAAGCGCTAGGTTACCTGCGAAGGATCCTAGAGGGTGCTGACCATACGGTGCTCGGGCTCTGGGTCGCCTAGGATACCCACGCGTGCGTCGAGGAAGATATTGGAACAGAGTTGGAGTTGTTTTCTGAAATCGAGCATGGATCTGGTTGATTGACCTTGCTGGTCTTCAATGGATGAGTCCATGGCTCCTTATATGGATCTGTTGGTTGATCTTGCTGATCTTCAACGAGAGTCCATCATGTTAAGTGATTATATTGCCAAGTATTATGGGCTAGGAACTATCGAAACGGCTCCTGAGCGTTCTAGTTGCCAATGATGCCATAGATACTCTGATGAAGGAATGATGGAAAATTAAGAATCAATGGGATAAATTGGAAGATGGTGATCAATGATACTATGGTTTTATTAAAGGATTGTTTTAAACTGGTTGAATCTGGTTGGAAAAAAGGCAATTTCATATTGGGTGTGTGAGTGGTGTGACTAGTTTTATTTTGCATGAACATCCGGCTAGGGGGCCTTGGAACTCTTTTCCTTGGTACCCGGGACAAAACCTAACCAAATTTTTTAATTGGATCCCATCACTACAGTGGTTGGGCGGTTGGCTAACCCATGGGATTGGATGGGGTTAGGCTGGACTGATGGATCCGTAAACCGAGACTCAAACTTTTGTTTTTACGATAGAAAAAAAAAATAAATAAAATAAATCCCGGACAGTAACTGTTCTATGGATAGGAATCAACGGCTGTGCCTCTTGAATGGGGAAAAAAGCGTTGATCCCAATGATCCAAGTGCAAGTTTCTTCCTTGAACTGACTAAGTATCTTATAGATGTAATCGGACCATCTCGATCAGAAATGATCTTGACTACGTTAGAGAAAAAGTTATCCTGGTGGAATCGCCCGTGCTTTCCGGTAAAGGAAGTTTTTCCGGGTTCGGTTTTGGAACAACCGACAGATTAGTCTCTTATCCGGATATCCGTGGGCGAGGCCCCGAGTGTGGGACCCCTGTCCCACGCGAGAAGCGCTACTTCCGCTGCCAGTACCCCGAATCCGTTGCTCGGTGGGAACAGGGATCTTACAGTTGGTATCAGAGCATTTGGTTAATAAAGATCAACTGAGAAGACAAATATGTCAAAAATTTATCAAGAAACACAAAAAGGTTATAATTGTGTGATATAATTCATACAATTTGATATTCAAACTGAAACTCGTAATTTTGGTAATAGGGTCTCCAGATGGAAGTACCGCAATTATATAGAAACCCCGACTTGCTTGAGGCCTAGACATGATAGTATTTACCTTATAATTCCAAGGGCCGTGACTACCCGTATATACCGAGAGTAAATCTAAGACTTGAAATTATAAGCGTTAATGCTATCCAGATGATGATTTCGAATGTGATTGATATGATTTTTAATTCTGTTTGAGAATTGATGAATTGATTTGGATTCTGATTGAAAATGCTGATTGAAAACAAAATGTTGATTTTTAAAAATTAGTTGAAATATAATGAAACCACAATGAGGGGGAATGGGACGAGTCCCTGTGATGATATTCATAACTAGAATGATGATAACGAATTCAGCAAATCACTATGAGATTAGTGGATTGTGCTGTCAGATTGCTACTGTTAATACTTGACCGGTAGATCAAGTTAAGGGATGTCAAATTGAGAACTTGCTTGACTGAAATTTCCGTGGGGAGGAATGTTCCAAAGGAAACTTTTCGGTCTAATGGACCTTTATCATGTTAAAGATATAAATGATATGATCTGAATGAATTGTTATTTAATGATGAGTTCTATATAAGGGATATTTATCCCAGTGTTCTGTTGGGTTGACCAGAATATGAGCAACCCCAGAATAAAAATTGGATCTTAAGAATAAGAGCTGTCCTCTACCTTGCGAGATGAGGACATCTCGCACTTTTTAAGTGGGGTAGGATGTAAGATTCCTCCCCAGCCTTTGAGGTATACAGGAGTAAGAATCTCCCTTTCTAATCTTATAATTATTCCCTCTCTAAAATAAAAGAAAGTTTTTGTTTAAAAAAAGGAAGACCCTTTCCCTAGAATACTCTCAGGAGTCCCACATGTTTTAAGGATTTAGAACAATGAGTTTAGAAGTGAGAATCGGTGTTTTGGATACCAAGGTTTTGGTTTTCATTCGAGTACGGCCCAAAAGAAGTTCTTTATCTCTTGGGAGTATAAGAAGTTATCCCCCAGATATTGTGATCCTTATATCTGAATTCAATGAAAGTAGGTGACTTAGCCTACAAGTTTCTTTTATCCCCTCATCTCAAAAATTCTTAATGCCTTCTATAGAAAAATGTGTCAAACACAAATCATGGAAAGACGGTAAAACTTCAGTGGCAAGTTACCGTGTGGCTTCTAGGTTACGCTAGCTCCTTCCTTTATATAAGTCGTAACTTTTACTTGTCGCTCACAGTAATCTTACTCCCATCAATCTCCTTTCTTTCTTAATCTCCTTCATGGCTTGGCAACAAGAGCTAGTTTTATCCATGATGATTTCTCACCTTCAAGACGCAAGAGAGTCTGTGAAGAAAGACTTTATAGAACAGTATGAGCGCTCACTTTTTCCTCACCTAGGAACTTCTGTAGCGCAGACCAAATGGCGGACCTATCAAAACATAACTAGGGTAACACCCTGGGGTCAGCATCACTTTCGTAACAATGTCCGCTTGGCCATGGTTATTGAAGCTTTGGGTTTGGGTCCCCGTTACTACTGCGTCATGAGATCAAGACATCTTGGGTTTTCTGAGCGGGTCTTCTTATTGGCATGTTTTCTTCCTCATGAGAAGATATGCCTTTACCCCGTTTTTGGCTTGCCTCTCAGAGGTCCTTTTGTTAGATCACCTCATACCACTGAGATAGGTGCGGCAATAACCAGCAGAATCATTCCCATAGATGAGTTACCCTATACTTGTGCAGCTTGTGAGGACTGCTTTTGTGACCATATGATGGATGGGCTTATGGAAGTGTAAAGAGTTCTTCTATCTTTACTGTATAAGTTCCGTGAATGAGTAAAGTTTAAATCTTGTTCTTATTTTGAATCTTGCTCTCTTTAAGACTTTTCTTGGTGGTTAATCTTGATTAAAATTTTCCTCTAAGTCTCATATTCGTGCATCTTACGAAATTATCCCAAGTTGCGAGATGAGGACATCTCGCGTTTTTTAAGTGGGGTAGAATGTAAGATTCCTCCCCCAACCCCCTTTTTGATGTCTAGTATCTTCCCCCGTAATCAATCCCTCTTCAGAAATATAAAGACCTTGTTTCTAACTGTTTTAACCTAGAGAGAGAAAATATTCTAGAGAGAGAATATTCAGATTATGAATATTTTTGGATAGAAAAATAACTCATCTTATTAAAATAAGTTCCCCTGAAACAGAAATTCAAAAAGAAATTTCCAATGTGCAATTGGAATTAATTGGAAATAGGTATAAAGAACCTTAGTCTAAGGGCCTAGATTTTCAGAAATCTTTAGACTATGGTCCAATTAAGGTTTCTATGGGCCAATAGCATCAATCCATGTGTAGGGAGGAGATAAATCCAAATTGTAAAAGAAGATACCCAAAAATGAGTAAATGCTCACATAAGATGAAGAGTTGAAAATGTACAAGGTTTATTAGTAAATAAACACATATGTAAGGAAGGGGAGTTCTTTAAAGGAGGTGCATATTTCACATAAGATGAAGAGTTGAAAATGTACAAGTTTATTAGTAAATAAACACATATGTAAGGAAGGGGAGTTCTTTAAAGGAGGTGCATATTTCACATAAGATGAAGAGTTGAAAATGTACAAGGCTTATTAGTAAAAAAACTATGACACATATGTAAGGAAGAGGAGTTCTTTAAAGGAGGTGCATATTTCACATAAGATGAAGAGTTGAAAATGTACAAGGTTTATTAGTAAAAAACTATGAGCAATACAATTTTGACACATATGTAAGGAAGGGGAATTCTTTAAAGGAGGTGCATATTTCACATGCTTGAATGAGTTTTAAACTCATAAAAATTGAGATATTTCATCTCTCCTCTCTCCTCATTCAAGTCTAGTTCCAGAAAGTTAGCTTAACTGACCTAAAAATGGTCAAAAAGTGACCAAACTGACTTGGAAAATTCTAGAATCAGTTTGTTTGGTTAGGAGCTCAAATTTTCCTATAAATAGAAGCCTCCCCTTGTTGAAAAAAAACATAGTCTCTTATGCTTTGTTACTCTACTCCACCTAAGCCAAATTAGATAGTCTCTTATGCTTTGTTACTCTACTCCACCTAAGCCAAATTAGATAGTCTCTTATGCTTTGTTACTCTACTCCACCTAAGCCAAAATATATAGTCTCTTATGCTTTGTTACTCTACTCCACCTAAGCCAAATTAGATAGAGTCTTATGCTTTGTTACTCTACTCTACCTAAGCCAAGAACTGTGAATTCTTTAATAATTCACTAGTTTTTTGATACCTCTCTCTTTCTTCAATCTCCATTGGTGGCTCCATCAACATACTAAACCAATTGATTGGTTGGGGGCCTCTACCGTGAATAAAGAATCAAGCAAATCATAAGATAAGTATATTGAATTTCGATCTTTTCTATGATTTCTCAATGATTCTCTCTTCTCAACCCCTCTCAAGCTTGAGAAGTTTAATTGGTATGGTTTTTTTTAAATGCTAATGAAGTTAATTGGTGAATAGTAGTGAAGAGGTACATAATTTAATAAATGCTATAGAAGTTAATTTCCACTTATATTTAAATTCTAATGGTTTTTATAATTTCTCTCTCTCACTCAAGAAATGGTCATACTCATGACCCATTCTCAATCCAAATGAAGCTTTTCATAAAGCTTTTCCTTAATCCAAGATTAAGCTATTCTTGAGGCCAAATTAATGGCTTTTTACTATGCTTTTAGTTTATGCACATTGATGATTCAATCCATTATGGATTGATGACCCAATTAGAGACCATTCTAATTGTTTTCTTAATGATTCAATCCATTATGGATTGATGACCCAATTAGAGACCATTCTAATTGTTTTCTTAATGATCCAATTAGAGACCATTATGGATTGATGATCCAATTAGAGACCATTCTAATTGTTTTCTTAATGATCCAATTAGAGACCATTATGGATTGATGATCCAATTAGAGACCATTCTAATTGTTTTCTTAATGATCCAATTAGAGACCATTATGAATTGATGATCCAATTAGAGACCATTCTAATTGTTTTCTTAATGATCCAATTAGAGACCATATGGATTGATGATCCAATTAGAGACCATTCTAATTGTTTTCTTAATGATCCAATTAGAGACCATTCTAATTATTTCTTTAATAATGAGCTTTATCCCTTAGAAAAAAAATTGAGATTTATCAGTCATAGTAGCGGAGCTATGGCAAAATTTTTATAGAAATTACGCATAAAATAAATTCATTCAAAGCATAAAAAGAGGACTTTCTACCATATTCTAGGAACTATCATCCTAGATTAATTAAAAGAATTTTATCATGCATGGGGATGTGGATGTTTGCATGTAGATGTAGATGTATAGATGTAGATGTGGATATAGAGGTGGATGGATGCATGTAGATGTAGATGTATAGATGTAGATGCGAATGGAGATGTGGATGTATGAATGTAGATGTAGATGTATAGATGTGGATGTGGATGTATACATGTAGATGTAGATGTATAGATACGGATGTGGATATGGAGGTGGATGTATACATGTAGATGTAGATGTATAGATGTAGATGTGAATGTGGAGGTAGATGGATGCATGTAGATGTAGATGTAGATGTATAGATGTAGATGGGAATGGAGATATGGATGTATGCATGTAGATGTAGATGTATAGATGTAGATGTGGATGTGGAGGTGGATGGATGCATGTAGATGTAGATGTATAGATGTAGATGTGGATGGAGATGTGGATGTATACATGTAGACGTAGATGTATGGAGGTGAATGTGAATGTGGATGTGGATGTATGCATAGAGATGTAGATGTATGCATGTAGATGTGGATGTATGCATGTAGATGTGAATGTACGCATATAGATGTGGATGTATGGATGTGAATATACGATATGCGATGTGAGGGAATCTGAAGTGATGAGATAGAAATGATGTGATGGGATGAGTATACATATAAATGGAATATGGAATAAGTAATGTAGATTGATAAAGGATAATGTGGAAAAATGAAAGTTAAAATAGAAATTGTGTTGTAAACTGTTTGTAAATGCTGTTTGTAAATGATTGTTTTATGTCAAGAATGCTGGGGGGAGCATTTTGACCGTCTTGTGATTAAGGTCGTGATGAGAAAGTTGCAACTGCTGACGGGGAGTCAATGAAGGACGTCTCGCGTAGCAAGGTCGGCCGAGGTCTTGACCAGCCTCGGTGCGATTAAAATGGTGAGCTTCCGGTACGGTGGATGAGGGGCCAAGGAAGCGGCCTATGCGTGAAGCGCTAGGTTACCTGCGAAGGATCCTAGAGGGTGCTGACCATACGGTGCTCGGGCTCTGGGTCGCCTAGGATACCCACGCGTGCGTCGAGGAAGATATTGGAACAGAGTTGGAGTTGTTTTCTGAAATCGAGCATGGATCTGGTTGATTGACCTTGCTGGTCTTCAATGGATGAGTCCATGGCTCCTTATATGGATCTGTTGGTTGATCTTGCTGATCTTCAACGAGAGTCCATCATGTTAAGTGATTATATTGCCAAGTATTATGGGCTAGGAACTATCGAAACGGCTCCTGAGCGTTCTAGTTGCCAATGATGCCATAGATACTCTGATGAAGGAATGATGGAAAATTAAGAATCAATGGGATAAATTGGAAGATGGTGATCAATGATACTATGGTTTTATTAAAGGATTGTTTTAAACTGGTTGAATCTGGTTGGAAAAAAGGCAATTTCATATTGGGTGTGTGAGTGGTGTGACTAGTTTTATTTTGCATGAACATCCGGCTAGGGGGCCTTGGAACTCTTTTCCTTGGTACCCGGGACAAAACCTAACCAAATTTTTTAATTGGATCCCATCACTACAGTGGTTGGGCGGTTGGCTAACCCATGGGATTGGATGGGGTTAGGCTGGACTGATGGATCCGTAAACCGAGACTCAAACTTTTGTTTTTACGATAGAAAAAAAAAATAAATAAAATAAATCCCGGACAGTAACTGTTCTATGGATAGGAATCAACGGCTGTGCCTCTTGAATGGGGAAAAAAGCGTTGATCCCAATGATCCAAGTGCAAGTTTCTTCCTTGAACTGACTAAGTATCTTATAGATGTAATCGGACCATCTCGATCAGAAATGATCTTGACTACGTTAGAGAAAAAGTTATCCTGGTGGAATCGCCCGTGCTTTCCGGTAAAGGAAGTTTTTCCGGGTTCGGTTTTGGAACAACCGACGGATTAGTCTCTTATCCGGATATCCGTGGGCGAGGCCCCGAGTGTGGGACCCCTGTCCCACGCGAGAAGCGCTACTTCCGCTGCCAGTACCCCGAATCCGTTGCTCGGTGGGAACAGGGATCTTACAAATTCCATCAGCTTTGGCAAGAGAGCTTTTGGTACTGGAATCGGCCGCAGGTTCGAGGGTACATGTGGAACAGTGAAGATCACCATTGGCGCTATTACGCTTGGATCAACACAGCCTATCTCATGCGGCTGAAAAGCAAAGGCCTTCCCATGTTTAACAAGCATCTCCTCAAAGCATTCCCTTTCAACTGGTAACAGGAAATCCTTGTCACCAATCTTTAGCTCTTTTAGGGTTTCCTGTGTAAACTTATGCCCAATTTTCTTCGGATCTCTGAGATTCGGTTGCATAGAGGCTTCATCTATTTTCTCCTTGCTTTCTGGTGGCAAGGGCAAGGCAATTGGTTTCACCTTCTTTGCAACCGTTTTATACTTTGTATCAACACGAGCATCCATCTCACAATACATGTTTTTACATTCCATTCCCTCAAATTCCCGGATTATATCATACATCCCCATAGATGACACCTTTACCATCTCATTTCCACCCTGTAAGCATGCGCTTTCCATGGCAGAAAGCTCATCCATAGTATCCACAAATGACACCTCATCAAGCACACCTGAAATAAACTCATTTTTTTCCAAAAGACCACACTGCTCAAGACTCTTTTGTACATTTTGTACATATCGACATATACCACGCTTCAAATCCTTGCTTTTTACAAAGACTATTGATCCATAGCTAGAGAATCTCTGAAAGTTTGCTGAAAAGTTATTTACATTGATTGAGTCCTGCGAGAACTCATTGCCCCTTGTACCATTGCAATCCCGCTTCACAATGGCACCTGGCCAAAATCCCTCATCTCCCTGTAGTTCATGAATTCTCTGTTTATCTTTGGGAGTGACTGTTC
Source organism: Cibotium barometz (assembly GCF_041138505.1). NCBI lineage: Eukaryota > Viridiplantae > Streptophyta > Polypodiopsida > Cyatheales > Cibotiaceae > Cibotium > Cibotium barometz. The sequence goes on from NC_141108.1 coordinate 26,739,787, forward strand.
TTGAAGAGACTCGCGGTTCCTTTCATGGTTAATGCAAACTGTCAAGAACTGAACAGCTTTCTTGCCATCTTTGCTCCTTATTCTTGCATATGCTGAGCCATCATCTAATACTTTTGTCTCCATCCTCACAGCTGTAATATAGGGTTGCCCAAGCATGAGGGGATACGATGACATCTCCTGGACAAAGAAGTTCTGATCATCTTTTACATCCCCTATAGTTATCCTTACATTTGGACAGGCTGCATAGAGCTCTCCAAATGAGTTATTAGCCGCCTTAATCATCCACCCATGATCTACATCCATTGGCCACTTACATTTGTTGTAGAGGTTTTTAGCCATAAGATTTATTTCAGACCCATGGTCGATTAGAGCGACATACGGCTCTTCCAAGTCTCCTATCTTGACAAGGGTTTCTGTGGTGGCCCTTGCCCAATGGTTCCTGGAGTAATGACTTTTTGCAAGAACTTCTTTTTCATCACCCTCATCCACAAAGCGCACTTGTCGTGCCCCTCCAGTAGAGTGACTGCATTCCACCACATTCTCTCTCTCTTCCTGTACTCCATGAGTCTTGGAAGTGCTTGTCTCCCCCTGTGATGGAATAGATTCAATTATGGACTGCCTTTTCCTTCGTATAATATCAATTATCTCATCATGGAATTCTTTCTTTGCAATCCCCAAGACTAGTGTAAATTCCACCCTACTGTTTAGAATCCTTTCTTCTAGCACCTTTTTGAGATTCGTTTGCGGCTTCAATATCAGATTGGAGCTTGTAGAGCGGACTTTTTCCTTTACCCTTCTCCTTCTCATGCTTCATCTTTACTGGCGCTTCTTCCATTGATACTTCCTGTGGAGGCTGGTTTTGCGGAGGCACATGTGATGGCCCAGGGTCCTTCTTTCCACTACCACGGGTGACCCTTTTTTATGGCCCTCCTTCCTCATTTTCCCTCTTACGCTTTTCCTCAACCTATGCCTCATTATTCTGGCATTTTGCAATATAGGCATGAACAGATAGAGAATCCACAGGTTCTTCCCATCCAGTCTCAAGACATATACAGTCTCTTGCCTCATGCAAAGCCTGCTTAGACACCTTCTTTGACGCAATTAGCTCCATTGTTGATGGCCAAAAATCTTCATTCTCATAGTCTTCATCCTTCTCAGATTCCTGCTTTGATTGACTGGCCTTTAACCCATAGGTTGCTGCCTCAACCATAGAGATGGCATGGCTAGAAGCCATATCCTCAACCAGCTTTTTCATCCCTTCTTTCCCAAAGTTTGTGCTTAACGGAAGACCAGTCTCTGTAAGGTGGATTTTTCCATCTTTGAAAAATACAAGTTGGTTTCTGAGGGCTTCCTTATAACTGGCACAGTCTTTTTTCGCATGTTCTGGGTCATCACACCATATACATCTGAATGTAAACCCTTCTTTACTTTGAGGCCTTGGTATAGAAGCCTGCCCTAATGGTAGCCCTTTTTCCTCAATCCTGGATATCTTCAGTTTTAGGTCTCGCATGCCCTTAATAAGCTCATCCATCGGCCCTTCTACCTTTGGGATTGCAGCAACTGGTTTTGGTAGATTCTCAGGGGTAACAGCAGTTATAGGAGTTGCCGAGCTCATGACCATTTTATCCCTCCTTTGTTGCCGCTTTGCTAGCATGGTGACCGCATCCTCGACATCATTACAATCATTCTTTAGCCCCTGCTCTGTATCCTTATCCTCAAGGAGAATTTCCAGTTTTTCTTGGAGATCTTTCCCAGCTGCTTGTAAGAAGAGCTCTGTTTTTTCCCTGTCTAAGGTTGTGCGCTCTATCCTTGACAGCTGGGCATAGCGCTTCTCAAACTCTCTTAGCAACTCTGTGGGTGGCAGAAATTCCAATTTTGGGTTTTGTAACCCACTCCAAGAAAGTTCGCTTGGTCACCCGCTCGGAATCCTCCATGAAATAATCATCCTTCAAAGCAAGCTTGAATTCCTCTCAATTTCTGCCACCATGTGCTGCTTGTAATCCTCTTATGCGCTCTCTTATTTCGGGAACACATACCAGCTCAAAGCTTCGAACCATATCCTCCTCAGTCACCCTGTTTAGCTCCATTTCCTTTGTGTAATTGCGCAGGTACTTTGTGATGTCTTTACCATCAAATTGATCCACCTTCTTCACGATTGACTGCAGTGCTTTAGTCGTGGAAATTTGCCCCCATCAGCAGCTTGCTGCTGTTGCATATACATAGTAAACATCTGGAACATTTGCATAACCCCGGGGTCAAAATGAACCCCCTTCCCTCAGGATTCTCAGCCATAGCTTGCATTGTGTATTTCACCACTAACTCTCACCCCAGCAGTTTCACGTCGGGTTCACCAAAGCTGTCGTCGTGACGTGGGCGGTATCGCTGGGCAAGTGCGAGACTTTTGGCTGTGAGAGCCGTTTCAAATCCCAGCAAGGAAACAGAACATATAACTCTTCAAGGGGGTTATGACATCTCAATTTTGGTCGACATGTACATGTGCCAATTCACTTCAAAGCAACCCCAAATTCAGCTTGATGAATGCACATAAGTTATGTGTCAAGAGCATGACCAGTTCCAAGCATAGATCTCCTGACCCTTTATCCAAGTGCCTCATACATAACACATGTAGGCATAGCACAATCTTCAAAAGATTCCCATATACATGTGACCATTCACATCACATATTTCATATATTGCCAACATCACCATTTCAAGATGACTCTTGATCTCAAGAAAACCTGCTTTCAGATTCCAACAACTCACAAAGCAAAAATAACATATGGCATATATACATCATCATGTAATTTCCATAAGCTTCATGTTCACAAAACTAAAATCCAATCATGCATTCTCTTACAAGGTTCCAGAATCAAAACCACCTTGAACTTTGGAGCATTCAATCTCCAAAACTCTCAAATTCCAGAAAAAAAACTCTCCACTCTCTAAGGCCATAAGGGAATTACGATTTTTGAAATTGAATTCATAAAAAGCTTATCTCTGCTTCATAAAAAAAACCAAATTTCATGTCATCTCCATGAGCTTTTACGCCGAATTCTCTCCTTGCATAAAATCGGGCAGCAGTTCATGTTACTTTCTGAGATTTTCGATGTTGATGTCCTTTGAAAGAGCTTCAAAATCTCTTTATTTCAAACACCAAGAAGGCACGAACAGAAGCTAGCTTCCCAAAATAAGAAACTCTGCAGATTTCCTCGACTGGTTCCCTTTCCCCACCCTTTTTTTTGCACACTACTCCCTTTTTCCTGTGCGCCCTGGTTCTTTCTGATTTTTCCCGCAAGGGATTCGGGCCGAATTCCCTTTTGCAGCCCAAAACTCGCAAGCATACGTAATATACTGCACGTATTAATATTTATAGTGGTGTCACCCACGATATTAACCTAGCCGGCATGATGCAAGAGTAACCTAGGCGTCCCCAAATTACTCAAGAGGGAAAAATAATATTCTTAAAGAGGACTTAAAATATATTCTCATGAAAGAAAGATCGATCTCGGAATTGACATTCCCAGAATTTTATGTAGCCTTGCTTAAAACATTACAGCGGATATCTATAAGACAAGATGAAAACCTTCAAAACCAAACATCCTTAATGCCTCTAATAGTGAGGAGAGAAATGCCTTGTGTTGAATGCAATCAATACGACCATCCCAATCCTCATTGTGCATATAAGGCATCTGTTTGTCTATACTGCATATATTGTAAAACCTTTGACCATGATTCTAAAAAGTGTCTCGCTTCATCCACAATGGACTCAAAACCTCCCGTGCACCAAACAGAAACAGTCCAAAGGGTAGAAACTACCCAGGAAGCAGTTAATCGGACACTTCAGTATTTCTATTGTCGTGGACCTTACAAGGTCAGACTGCACAGTTTGGAATACTTCCATGTCCATAGTCACTGACACCTTGAGATCAATGTGTGAACGATGTGGCATAGATCACATGTTCCAAGATTGCCCAAGACAAGTTGCTTCAATGCAACTTGTTTCATAAAATACAACTCAACATCTTAAGTGTACAAAATGGACAACTGGCCATAGTGCCATTGAATGTGCTTACACGTTTACAAGCCAAGACACGACAAACAGTCAAAAAGATTGTAAAAGACAATACCTCAACATGGGTAGAAGAACATGTTTTAAAACAGAACCCAAAAGAAGGAGCAAACCCCCTTCTAAAACCAATAAAAACAAGGGACTACAAAAAACTATCAAAACCAAGGTCGAATTAAAAGACAGGGAAAAGGAGCTTGCACAGAGGACAAAGACCCAAAAAGGGACATAAAAACGAAAGAGCCAAAAGCTATACAAGATGCAAAAGCATCCACATCAAAGACCACCACACAAACCTCAACACCCATATGTACGACATAGGATACAAAAACCCAAAAGAAAATTCGATCTCGTCGTATGGGTAAACATAATAAAAACTTGACAAACCAAAGAAAGTCAGAGAATGGAACAAGTTCTAGTACATCACTAAGTGAGGATGAAACAAGTTCTTACTCTTCGCTCAATGCACTACATAGACCAATCAAGAAACTAGAACCCACCAAACCACCCCAAATGGATAATGATGATCACATGACATATGCGGAACATAAAAAATGAGCTCAAGAGTACATGCTTATCATAGTTAAATTTCTTACAGGGTCATCGGTTGTGATTGAGCCTCATAATGTCAATCCTAAAAGAACAACCAAGATTCAATGGTACCGCTTTCCCTTTCAAGAGGAAGACATACTCTCTACAGAAGAGTCATTTGAGACAGATTGTACAAACTATAGGCTTCAGAAAGCACGTGAGGAATTCAATAATTCCCTTACAAGATTAAAATAATCTCTCAAAACCTCATTTGGAGGAATGTTCTTCTCTCATGATAAAGCATCATGCACCTTTAATGGCTCAACTTGAGTTATACAAGGACATCACGAACTACATAAACCAGGACTATGAGGATTCGCAAGTTTCCAAATAGACCTCATTAAGAATTGTCAGAGCGCCAAGTGTGCCATTGTACGCATTGGGTACTCTTGAAAAAGTTAAGACCCAAACAGAGGATGAAAGTGAATGGGAATATGAAATAGACACAGGATCTGAAGCTGAAACAATAACCGAAACACCCATGGTTCCTTTGGAAGACTCTATCATGGTATGGTTGGATTTTTCTACACATAGGCAATGATGTTCAGCACAAGCACACATTGATTAGCCCTCAAGCAAGTCATAACATCATGACAATAGACACTTGGGTGTCATTGGGACAACCTAAACTCACCCTGACAAGCAATAGTCTTACAAAAGGAACCAATGAATAAAACATTGAAGTTCCAGGTTACTTTAGATACACTGCTCGAACAATCGATGGCGATATGGAATTTACATTTCATGTTACCATAGATTCCCTTGAGTATGATGTCATCATTGGCGGACCTTGGATAAGTGAATCATATTGTATTCACTAGATGAATCCATGCAAACAGTCACCTTGAACACTTCTGCATGCAATGTACAATTGCTATTATGGGAGGAAGAAACCTTGCAGGAGCTCGAACTTCCACCATATCTTCCTGAAAAGATCCCTAGGATTTTAGTTGGATTGGAAATTGCAAATAAAATCACCATAGCTCAAGCATAGCTTTATCCAACACGAGAGCACAATCTCATGACCCTCGAGCTATGGGAATTGTTAGGTCAACCAACACTCACAGCACATCCTAAAAGGATTACCTTTACACAAGACTTGGACATGCCATGTCTGGGGTACTTTGAACATACAATGTATACTGAAACTAACCCCCTCACTTGCAAGTTTTTTGTTGTTGAGTATGTGTTGGAAGTAGATTTAATCTTGGGGCATAAATGGACTGTTGCTGCCCAAGCACCATTGTGCTTTGCTAGCGATAGAGTCATCATGATGGTCAACGATAAAAATTTGGCAATACCATACTGCGAGGAAGAAGATCCAACTTTAATGGATATCTATGATGCTGAAGGCAAAAAAGGATACAAGCCTCTTCCACAAACGCCCCTCTCTACACCATGAACTACCATCTGTGTCCAATGACCAACTATTTCGATAAAGACTCTACTCCTTTAATCCCATCCTCACCTACGAAGTTTGATGCCAAGACCTCGCAATCGACATCTATTCCTGAAGAAATTCCCACAGCCAAACCATCTATCTCTAATAGGGAACTCAAAGGAAAGCCCTTGATCCTATGCATCTTCATCGACAAACCTCATCAAAGGAGACAACCGCATGCTCAAAGGCCTTATCATCGCGAGATAGCCACTCAACAAGAGACTGTAACCTCATCATCAACAATGCCCATGAGTCTCAACCCTGCACCCTCAGTGTCAACAAAAGTCAAGGAGGGCCCCAAACCTTCCACATCACCCCAAAATAAAACTCCACCATGACAACCACAATCAAGATATCTTAATAGTATCAAAATGTGGGTGGAGAAGCAGTTACTTGTAGCTCAAGGCTACTATGAAGGTGCCAATCAAATTTGGGTGCCTCGACAGTCAAAACCTCTTCCTCAACGTAGCACTCGAAAGCCAAGGAAGAAGAAAAGTAATCCACAACAGGGCCCACAAAAGCCTATGCGAGTTCCTCAAAGAACTCCACCAATGCAACAAGTGTGGGTACCAAAAACACTGTTGCAAGCACAAGGGTACTACCAAAGAAATACCAAATCTTGGGTCCCCAAGTGCATCACAAAGTCCCCTAAGCTTGCACAAAGAAAGCCTTAACACATCGGTAATCAAATTACAATGTTAATCAAATATGGGTGCCTGTGCATATACTTCAACAACAAGGATACTATGATGGTAATTCCATCATATGGCTACAAAAATCAAACAATGTGAAGAAAACCTCACCACCGACTTCAACCCCAACAACTTCACCTATAGTTCGATGAAAATGGAGGCCCAATCAACATCAAGTAAATAACTCAACCACTCTCGTGCATCCAGCACCAACACAAGAGCTTGTCTATTCAAACAAACAATCATCAATCTTCCCTACTGCCTCGACATCATTTCAGCAACAAATTCAAGAAGCAATATGGAGACTTAGGAGCACATCAATAACAGAATAACAATGCTCTTCTCACCCCTCTGAAAGTAAGAAATGAGCACATAAGAAGCTGTTGCTTGTAAATCCTGACCTGGATGACCCATAAAGTGTAAAAAAGGGGGTCAAAATCTGCAAATTCACGGAACTCCATCTCACGGAGTTCCATCTCACAGCTTAAGAACTTGCACTTTCACATTTAAGCCTCATCATGGATTAAGCCATATCACACAATAGCCACTATATATTTGCTAAGCTTATTGCCTACTATTCTTTTAGCTAAATTAATACAGCAGCTGCCCCATGAGTACATATCCATACTCATTCACTGGAGAACATTTACACCAAACCTTACCATCGACAACTTCTAGGTACATCTCTGGATGAGGGGGCCATGGTGGGTGAAAGTTTGGTCAATGGTGCAACCCATCGCCTGGAATTTTCCTTCAAATTACAAACCTCTCTAAACAATGCCACCATCTTCGCAAATCAATGATCTTCAATCCTTAGTGAATATATCTATATTAGCCTCTTAAGTCGACGTAATTCTTTTAATCCTCACTAACAAGTCGCTACTTCAACAAAACATAGAGCAGTTCAATAAGCGTCTATATGACTCAATTCTTGTACTTCATAAAAATCTGCTTATAAGAGTACTTAAATATACATAAAAACATAAAAATCACATGGGCAGAAGAAGACATGATCAGGTCCTACTCAACAACATTTGACAACAATCCTACCACACAAAGGGACATCATCACAAGCCAATTACTTAAAATGATGAATGTCGCTTCTTCAATGAATCAAATGAGGAACTAAGAATCACCATCTTGTTCTAATGATTACGTCTACGTTCCTCCTGATCCTTCTCTCTCTTCTATCCCATTATTAACATCTCTTAATGTCCCTACTAACAAAAATCACATGTAACCTTGTCGAAGATTGCAAAAAACAAAGTGAACAAAAAAGGGGAAAAAAAGCGACTCACACAAATATAAAAATGCAATCATTCACAAAACCCCCCACCCCGTTAGGAATTCCCAATACACCACTAACCTCTTCATTCATTAACTAGCTTTTCTTACTCCCTTCGGAAGAACAAAGACCATTGAACGTCATTCAACATCGAAGCCATCGACAAGCTTGTTCATTCTCCCCACACAAAGGTCTTCAACACGATCATGAGGATGTGATCGTCATCTCAGGAAACTCAAGGTATCTTAATGGTATCACAATGTGGGTGGAGAAGCAGCTACTTGTAGCCCAAGGATTCTAGGAAGGCACCAATCCAATTTGGGTGCCTTGATCATCAAAGCCTCTTCCTCAATGCAACACTTAGAGGCCAAGGAAGAATAAAAGTACTCCATAACAACATCCACAAAAGCCTATGCGAGTTCCTCAAATAACTCCAACAAGCCAACAAGTGTGGGTACCAAAAAGGCTATTGCAAGCTCAAGGGTACTACCAAGGTAATACCAAAGCTTGGATTCCCAAGTGCATCAAAAAGTCCTCTAAGCCTCCACAAAAAAGAAACCTTAGCACCAAATGCATCAACCATTATCTCCTAATGTTCATAAAAGATGGGTGCCTGTGAACGTGCTTTAACAACAAAGATACTATGATGGTAATATTTTCATATGCCAAAATTGAACAAAGTGAAGAAAGCCTCACCACCAACTTCAACCCCAAAAACAGCTTCACCTAAAGTTTGACAAGAATGGAGACCTAAGCAACACCAAGCAAGCCACTCAAACTCTCTCATGTATATAACACCTACACAAGAGCTTGTGTGTTCAGCCAATCCCAATGGCAACCAACTAGAAACCTTATCTACCGCTCCATGACAATAATTGAGCCACAAATTCAAGAATCAATACCCACGTCTGCAAATGGAGACTTATGAGCGCATCAAAGACAAACTCACAATGCTCTTTTTACCCCTCTGGATGAGAAGCATGAGTGCAAAAGCTATGTGATAGACCTAAGAACTTATTCTCTCAAAAAGGAGAGTAGACACAAGAACTAGTTGCTCGCAAGGTGGTACCAAATAAGAAAAAAAAAAAGAAGAAAAAGAAAAAAAAAGTAAAAACAAAAGGGAGTCATAGTATTGCTTAGCTCCAAAAACTCTCTTCACTAGCCAATACATTTTTGTTAAGCTTATAGCTTACTATTCTTTTGGCTAAGTTAAGGTAGCAGCTGCTCCATGAGTACATATTCGTACTCATGCAATAGTAAGCTTATAGCTTACTATTCTTTTGGCTAAGTTAAGGTAGCAGCTGCTCCATGAGTACATATCCGTACTCATGCACTAGAGGACAATTGCACTAGAGTCTCATCATCGACAACCTTCCAGGTACATCTCTAGATGGAGGGGCCATGGTCAGCCTAGTCAATGGTATAGCCCATCGCCTAGAATTTTCCTTCAAATTACAAACCTCTTCAAACAAAACTAGAATCTTCACAACACATTGATCTCTTAGTGGAGATGTCTATATTAGCCTCCAAGTTGACGTAATTCTTTCACGCCTCACCAACAAGTGGCTAATTCAACAAGCAGTAGCTCAATAAGAGCCCAATTGACTCATTGTACTTCATGTTTACCTGCTTCATAGAGCACTTAATTATACATAAAAGCATAAAAAACACATGGGAAGAAGCATGTAGGAATAGATCCTACTCAACAACATTTGACACGACTCCTGCCAAAAAACATGACATCATCGACAGCCAAATTCTTCAATGATGAATGTTGCTTCAATGAATCAAATGAGGAACTGAGACTCACACTCTTGTTCTGATGATTTTGTCTTCGTTTCTCCGGATCCTTCCTGCTCTTCTCCCCCATTATCAACATCTCTTAGGTTCCCTACTAACACCAATACCATGTAACTTGCTTATGATTGCCAAAAACAAATTGAGCAAAAAACATACCCACAAAATGCTCACAAAAATACAAAAATGCAATCACTCGCAAAATACCCCCACCTTGTTAAGAAGTCCCACTAATCTCTAACCTTTTGATTTACTAACTAGCCTTTCTTATTCCTTCCAGAGGAATAAGGACCATTGAATGTCACTCAATATCAAAAGTCGTTATTAACAAAACTTATCATTTATCCCCACACAAAGGTCTTCAACGCAGTCACATGAGGATGCGATTGACATCAGGGAGGGGGGAATGTTAACCTATTTCTAGGGTTAACAAGAGCTACCACCATTATCTTACATCAAGGAGTTAAGGTAGATACACCACCAAAAGGTCATACATGCAAGATATGAAGTAATGGTGTCCAAATATATAACTTGGACGACGGGCGCCTGTAATGGTCCTATGGAATACTTATAGTGATTTTCACTTCAAGAGCGTGTGGTAGTAAGTTAGGATGAAAACTGAGTGATGTACTTTATTGATATATTATGAGATGAGTCATTTTAATAGCATTAGGCCTCTTATGAGCCTAAATTGCCCGATCCTCCATAGTTTAAGTGAGCGTGAATACTTATGGCCATGTATATAAGTGAATATCTCTCATAATACTACAGAGAACTCTCCGATTGTGTAATAGAGGCTTTCTCTTGCTACTCCTCTTGCTAATCTCTCTCTCTCCAATGCATGCTAGTGAGTGTGTGTGAGTGAAGTGAGGTGAGAGGAGAGATGAGTACACGTAGTGCAGCATGGTGGTGTGACAACGCTCGCAAGAGACATGATGGAATCAATTCTCAAGGAGTTGTAGAGCTTGGAGACCTCAAGGGTTACGAGTTGAGCCATTGGAAAGATCCTCGCAGTTCATGAGGTAATCTCTTGTTGGATGTGTTTCACAAAGAGGGGTTAGGGTGAGCCATAACACACACTCACTAGCAAGGATTAGAGAGAGATTAGCAAGAGCAAGACTCTATTGCATAATGGGAGAGCTTTTGTATTACAAGAGATATTATATACATGGCCATAAGTGTTCACGCTCACTTAAATTGTGGCCGGCCGGGAACTTTAGGCTCATAAGAGCCTAATGCTATTATAATGACTACTCTCATAATATATCCATGAAGTACATCACTTGGGACTTCATCCTAACTTACTACCACACGCTCTTGAAGCGAGAATCACCATCAACGAACCATTATGAGCGCCCGTCCAAGTTGTAGATTTGGACACCATTGCTTCACATCTTGAATGTATGACCTTTTGGTGTATTTACCTTGACTCTTTGATATAATATAATGGTAGTAGCTCTTGTTAACCCTAGGAATGGGTTAACAACCTTTGAACTGGCCTCTTCCACCTATGTGTTGTTGTGATTCATGGAATTGTTGTTGTTGACCATAATTTTGATTACTTGTTCAGCTACCACCTTGGCCACGGCCTCGGCCTCTATCTGCACTTGTGTAGAAGGCATGTTGCTCCAAATTGCCTTTGTTTTATAAAGATTGTTCTTCACCCAAACTCTTTTCTTCAATGATCAGCATTGACACCAAATCTGTAAAGTTGGGAATGTTCTCCCGAGTTTAAATTTTTGTCTTGAATGCCTTGTATTGTGGCCTGAGACCACATAGACATACTTCCACCTTATCTTCAACAACAACAAAAACACCAATAGATGCAAGGGATTCCATAATGCCCTTGATCTTCAAGGCTTATATAATCATTCACAGACATGTTTTTCTTCTCCATAGTATGAAGCTCATTCTTCAACTGAATCTTTCATGCCTTGGTGTTCATTTCATACAACTTCACCAAGGGGTCCCATGCCCTTGGGTGACTTGGCATCCTATATATGCCCAATCATGGTGTTCTGTATGCTAGTAGAAAGCCAATACATGACTTTCCTTGCTTCTTGATTCCAATCCTTACATTCTTTTACATCTGTAGTAGTTGGATTAATCTCAAGTATCTCTGGTGCCTCATGTTCACCTTTAATGTAGTCCGAGTAGCCTTTTCCCACCATCAGGATGGGAGAGTCCATCCTAGTAGGCAGTTGAGAACAATGCCAAATGCCCAACCATGGGTGCATGTACCACTTCTTTTGATTCTAGCAATGGTTACATTAAGAACCTTTATGCAACAAGCATCAAGAGGAATTTGTTGTCTATTGGCATGGCCATAGCTAAATGTGACTTGAAGGTTCTCTTCAGTAATTAAGGCTGGTGTGCAGTTATGAGGATGCCAATGTCAATGTCATTGTGCGAGAGGAATTTGGCATAATAACTTGCATGAGCTATCAACTTTTAAAGCTCGAGATGATGATGTCTAGACAAGCAAGATATGGCATGAGAGATTTGGGGATCTGAGCTTTGAAGTCCTAAATGCAAAGGTCTGGGATTGTGGCACATCTATGAGCATTTTTAGGTATGTGAGATGTGTGTGAAGCTTGTATGATGGGCAAGAACCATCGGCATGTCGGCATCCATTTCCATAAGAAAGTAAGAATCATGCAAACCTTCTCTAGTACTTGTACATGCAAATCTTTGCGGGGTAAAATGCCAACCACCACTGCATTGGGGTGGTTCTTCCTACTTCTTGTTACTAAATTGACGACTTTAGTAGGAAGATGTGGGTGTATTTTCTTCGAGAGGACAAGGCTGAAGCTTTTGGAAAATTCAAAAGATGGCATAGATTGATAAAGAATGAGACATGAAAGAACCGAAGAAGTTTCAAACAGATCAAGGAGGAGAATTCACATCACACGAGTTTAATGCTTAATGTAAGGAGCATGGGATCAAGAGGGATTTGACAATTACTCATACTCTGCCAACAAAATGGTGTTGTAGAGAGCACAAGGATCGCACAATTATGGAGATGGCACAGAGTATGCTCAAAGGCAAAGGATTATAGAATTATTTTGGGGCTGAGGCATTTAACATATCCTTAACAAGAGTACATAAATGTAGTGAAGGGCATGACACCTCAAGAAACTTATTCAGGTAAGAAATCCTTAGCTGCATATTTTGAGACATTTGGCTACGACTATTTTGTGCATGTTCTAGACCCATTCAGAATCGCAAACTATGGAGCCATCGTGGATCCATGCACCCAAGTGGAGATCTCCAAACAAAGCAATGACTTCATTAAGGTGTGCAGTGCATCTCCCCTTACCCACTATCCTTGCCAGACCCAATGTCTTCAATTCTTCCATTCTCATGGGACACCACAAACTTAGTCACATACACCTTACACATTAATTATTAATTTCCTATCTGAAACCATGTGTATGAGTTGAAGAAAGTAGATAAAACAGACTCGAAGAAAGTAGTGTGTTGGAGTTTCACTAAACAAAGCTTCATCAATCAAGTTTGACTGGGTCTCTCATCAGGTTCACACCTACTCTATAGAAATACTTGGCCTTATTAATGTATTCTCTAATTGCCTCAATTTATTTTTACTTATAATAGTGTTCAATTGATTTATTGAACTCCATTTGGCTCTAACCTTGGAATAATTAATCCCAAAAAAAATATTTGGCTCGAGTCTTGGAATAAGCAATAAAAAAGGATTGTGTCAAATCTTCATAAATTACTTTTACTTCAACTTCTAAAGTTCTAAACCATTTAGCGGTCTCATGCTCCAAGGTAAATCCAATTTCTCTGACCGTAGTGGGATCGTCGTTTACTTCCAAAGCTTCATAAACTTGCTCAAAGGTCTCCAAATGGCCATGTGCATCACTAGTCCCACTAAAATTTGCATTGCCTTATACATAGTCTAGACCTTAGAGTTGTTGGAATTAGGGTTAGGGTTACAAAAATGCGCACACACAAGATAGAGAAGCTTGAGAGAACACAAACTCATTAGATTAGAATAAACAAATGTGTGCCAGATACAAAAGATAAGTACACAACCCAAAATGAGTAGATAAGAGAGGGTGTACATACGCACAGGGGAAAAAACCTCCTAGTGAGGGAAAAAGTGCCCCGATAGTCCTAAGTGTGTTAACACACATCACTACCATATAATGCTACAAATTTTCCCTAGAGTGATGATGTGAACATGTACAGGGTATGGTCGATCAATCCTGAAAAGGTAGTAAGCCCAAAGATTTACGAAAAGCTTCAAACTTTTCATGAGGAAGAGCCTACGTGAATAAATCTGCCATGTTGTCATGTGTGGGCACATAGACCAAGCTGATCTCTGTTGCAGAGAGTCTTTCCTTGACATAGTGGTAATGCACCTCAATGTGCTTAGTGTGAGCATGAAACACTGGGTTCCTCACAATTGCTAATGTGCTCTAGTTGTCAGTGAAAATCGTAGTGCTAGATGATTGCCCAACACCCAAGTCAACCATAAGACATCTTAGCCACACACACTCAACTATAGCTGTAAAAGCTACCTTGTACTCAGCTTCACAGCTGGAAGTGGCCATTGTAGGCTACCTCTTGCTAAGCCATGATATACATGAATCACCAAGGCGAAAGCAAAACCCACTAGTGGACACTCGTGTGTCATAACATCCAGCCCAATCTGAATCACTAAAAGCATGCAGGTGTGACTCACTCCCTTTTGGATAAAACAATCCAAGATACTGAGTGCCTTGTAAATAGAGGAAAACTCGCTTAACAACCTACCAATGCTTTATACCTGGCCTATGCATATATTTGCTCAACTATGAGACTGCATACTATCTATCTGGCCTCGTGTTGCATACATAAAGAAGGGATCCAACAGCCTGCTCTGCTGATACAAACTCGCATCAAAAGAGTCTCCTACATCATCTTGAAGACTAAGTCAAGTACCTATCTCCATAGGTGTAGCTACAGGTTTATAGTCTTCAAGATTAAACCTCTTCAATAGTTTATGTATATATTTAGACTGCAGCATAACAATGCCATCATTGTGCTGCATATAAACTGAATCCCCAAATAGTAATGCAACATTTCCAAATCTGACATCTCAAATGATGAATGCAAATCAGCCTTAAAGGCTGAAATCTAATCTATATCGGGTCTCGTTAAGTAGCATGTCATATCGGGTCTCGTTAAGCAGCATGTCATCAATGTATAGAACAATGACCAAAAATGTGTCCTTACTCCTCTTCACATAGAGGGTACTCTCTATTGGATTGTTGCAAAAATGTGTCCTTACTCCTCTTCACATAGAGGGTACTCTCTATTGGATTGTTGCAAAAATGTGTCCTTACTCCTCTTCACATAGAGGGTACTCTCTATTGGATTGTTGCAAAAATCATTTGCAACCAAGTATGTATGAATCTTCTCATACCCATAGTGAAGCTTATCAACCAAAACCAGTGAGAGTACTTACTTGTTTATCATGGGGTAAGAGTGGCTACACATTTAGAGCTTCCCAAAAAGGAGGCTCTTTAACCACTTATTTTTGAAGTATCTAGCTTGTGCTGTAGCATCCACTGTTGTCACCCATGGTGTAGTAGCTCCAAGGACAAACCCCTGACAGAAAGCAAGAAGCTATGGGGTATAAAACTACATGACCTTCTTCATGTGATGGATCTTGATCACTTATGTAGTCTTCAACACTACACAAAGAATCGCTATCATGTGATGGATCTTTATCACTTATGTAGTCTTCAACACTACACGAATCATCGCTATCATATTCCCCATCATCACATGAATAGGCGTCTTCAATACTGCAATCCGAATCCATGGTTCCAAGCTGCAATTTTTCCTTGACACTTTGGAGAGGCAAATGGTATCCGATTTTGATGATTTTTGGCTCTATGGAACCGAGCTAAAGGGTACTAGATGGCTATGTACTTGGTATGGATAAATGAGGTGGGCTATATCTCTCTGTTTTAGGGTTCTCATGGTTATAGTCTGAAATCATATTTTGGCTATATCTTGAGCTAGAGAAATCGGAATTCAAAACTTTCTTGCTCAAATCGAAGCCCTTGATGAGTTCTACGAGCATATGTGATTAGATCTATGAGACCATAAACTCCCTTTGATTGAATTAGGGTTTATCAGTCCTGATAAAACCCTAATTTTCACCCTAAAGGAATATTGGATTTCAAAGGTTAAGGGCTTGTTGGGTAGGTCTAAGAAGTACTAAGGGCTTATGTAATCACCTTTGATTTAGTCCTAAAAGATTTTGACTAAATTAGGGTTTTGAAAATTCTGAAGAATCTTGCCCCCAAGTGTCCTTCTTAGTGACCAATGGCTTCCCACTTGCCCCAATTCACTTGTTCAAGCATCCAATACTCCATTAGCATCCAAAAGCTCATAGAATGTGTTCACCAATGCCCATAACTCCAACCATGCATAGGATTTTGGAAAAATTTTGGCATGGTCTCCTTTGTATTAGGAGCCAAATCTCAATCTCTTAAGCATGAAATTTCAGCATCAATACTAATTGGCATCTTGCATAAACTGCATAAAACATTGCCCTAATGTTTGCCTCATCCAATAG
Source organism: Cibotium barometz (assembly GCF_041138505.1). Lineage (NCBI taxonomy): Eukaryota > Viridiplantae > Streptophyta > Polypodiopsida > Cyatheales > Cibotiaceae > Cibotium > Cibotium barometz. The sequence continues at coordinate 26,756,257 of NC_141108.1, forward strand.
GCATCAAATCCATGCATAAACCAAGTGAATCACTATAATACATGTACCAATGTCTTTGATGAAGCACGTCAAAGCTTGCTAATCTCCTAGCCAAGCTCTTCCCACCCTCATATACTGTACCTAGTCTGATTCTAGGCACAAGTTGGGGCTATTTCTTTACTTCCAAGTACCTAATCCTCCACCGTACTGCTTTTCCCCACAGCACTCACGGCATGGTGGATTCAAGCCATGCTCCCCTCGGGCGGAGGTACCCTCACAATATACTAGATGCTAGGAATGGAAAGTTGTGAGAACAATTGTGATGTGGTAGTGTGCTTTGCTTGAATGTAAAAGCAAGGAAGATTACTTACAACCACATGGCATGACTCATGCCCTTTTACAACTCATTCATTACAACCAAAGAGCATGGACTCCTGCTTTTCAATCAAATCCCAAGAATCTTCCATTCATCCAACAAAACCACTCAACTCCAATCACCACAACAATAGCATGTGAGGGTAAGCAAGATCAATAGCTCAATCCACAATCTCATATACATGCCCACACTCCATGTGACTCCTCATAGCATTGAGATGGCTATAAGTGGCTCAATGGCATCCAATACTCTTAGCAATGCTCAAAGATATGAGAATATGTGTCATATCAATGCAAAATTGGTGCCAATAGCTCATTTATGGGTTCCATAACTCTTCCAATGCATAGAATCACACTCATTGCATTCATGTGCAGGAATAATACCATTCATTTGATGAAGATCCCCTTCTCTAATGATCAATGGCATACCCATGGAGTATGGTAAGCCATAGATTCATCATAAGGGCATGAATGCTTGCCTTGATCATCAAACACTTCAAAAAGGCATCCCACATGTGGCTCAATGGAAAATGAGAGCAAATAGTTTGCTATGTACTCCCATTTTTTGGCATGTAGACAATGAGCTAATTAAGCATGTAGGAAACCCTACTTTCTATAATTTAGGGCTTTCCACACATGGAATCCCCAAACTTGCCCTTGATTACAATGGAAGCTTTGATTCATGGAAAATGTTTAATAGCCACTTACCAAAGAGTGTTTAGAACCACCATTGATTGATCTTGATGAAGGAAATTGCTTGAATGCCTCTATTTTTGAAGACTTTGTTCTCTGGTTTTTTTGGAAGTTCACCATAGCCACAAAATCACCAAGAAACTCTTGCAAATGGACTCCAACATCTTCTCCACCCTTTGTGCCAAGCTTAGAAGAGCTATTACAAGTATCTTGGACTTGGTATTCATCACATTGAGCTGTTGAGGCTGCTTGCGAATTCGACGCTGCGTAGGGCAGCCTTACGAGTAGAAATCACCAATGGAAGGGCTCAACAAAGCCAAGTTAGGTGCTCCAGCTCCAGCTCCATAATTTACAAGGTAGAAGGGTAATGGTGAAGATGAATGACCAATGGTTTCCCTTCCTAGGGTTTCATGAGAATGAGAAAGAGGGGAGATAATGAGAATGAGAAAGAGGGGAGATAATGTGCAAAAAATTTAGAAATCTTCACATAAAATGGAGCTCATCTTAATCCTCCCATCAAGCTCTATCAAATTCCCAAGAAATTGAATCAAAATGGTGCAAGATTTAGGAGAAATGGTGATGGAAAGATTGAGGGAGAAGCACAAATTCATAATCGTCATTAACAGAGTGATTAATTTAAAATTTTCCCAATTTTTGTCTACATGCCCCAAAATTTGGTCCAAATTGAATAAATCTCTCCAAAATCACTTAAAAATCCAAGAAAGCAAGCCGCCTCAACCCCACTATTCCCACAAGATTAATGAAAAATTAATCAAGATTAAGCCCAAAAACCTCAAGAAACCTAAAAATTTTAAAAATCCATCAAGAAATACCAATCTCATGCACCAAAAACCTTGAAAATGGATTGAACTAAAGGCTCTAATACCAAATGGAATGGATCTAGAATAAAGATGAAATCAAACACATGAAAGGTGAATTCTAGCATCCATTACACATGAAATTAGCATTTCCAAGCATCATAGCCAAAGATGAACATGAGAGAGAATCCATATGTGTATGTAGCAAAGAGAAAGATACACAATGGCCTAAGTGTGTTAACCTCTCACCAAGAGGATGGCTTGAAAGCTAGCCATGAGCCTTGACCATAGATGGCCATCTCCATAGTAGGAGCCAAAGGTACAATGAAATGTCCAAAAATTAGTAAAAGTGACAAAAGGTCCTATCCATGTGCCCAAGGCCCTATTTATAGTGTTTTACCCATGGGCCCATTTACATGTATGCCATAGGTTCATGACATAAAACAACAAATACAGTGCTTGTTTGCTAACACAGGTGTGTAAATAAGAGAAAGAGAAAGGTAGAACCAGCTCATATGCCTCTATTAGAACTAAATGTATTATGAATTATGCTATAAATAAGGATAATATTGTGATAGATGTGGAGGGTTAGTGGGCCCAAACCCTAAAAAGGTTATTTCTATTAGAGTCATTGCAATCTGTAAGATTCCTCCCCAGCCTCTCAAAATGTCCAGCATCTTCCCCCTGTAATCAATTCCCTCTTCAGAAATATAAGAGATCTCGTCTCTCTGCCTGTTTTGACATAGAGAGAGAAAATATTCTAGAGAGAGAATATTCAGATTATGAATATTTTTGGATAGAAAAATAACTCATCTTATTAAAATAAGTTCCCCTGAAACAGAAATTCAAAAAGAACTTTCCAATGTGCAATTGGAATTAATTGGAAATGGGTATGAAGGACCTTAGCTTAAGAGTCTAGATTTTTAGAAATTTTTGGATTATGGTCCAATTAAGGTTTATGTGGGCCAATAGGATCAATCCATGTGTGGGTAGGAGATAAATCCAATTTTGTAAAAGAAGATACCCAAAAATGAGTAAATGCTCACATAAGATGAAGAGTTGACTATATACAAGGTTTATTAGTAAGAAACTATGAGCAATATTAAAAATATGAGATATTTTGGGTATAATGATTCCATTTTGACACCTAGGTAAGGAAGGTGAGTCCCTTCAATGTTCACTTAAGATGAAGAGTTAAAAATGTACAAGGTTTATTAGTAAGAAACTATGAGTAATATAAAAATATGAGATATTTTGGGTGTAATGATTCTATTTTTGACTTATCTGTAAGGAAGAGGAGGGCCTTCAATGAGGCGCCTAATTCACATGCTTGAATGAGTTTTAAACTCATAAAAATTAAGATATTTTATCTCTCCTCTCTCCTCATTCAAGTCTAGTTCCAAAAAGTTAACTTAACTAACCTAAAAATGGTCAAATATTGACCAAATTGATTTGGAAAATTCTAGAATTAGTTTGTTTGGTTAGGAGCTCAATTTTTCCTATAAATAGAAGCCTCCCCCTTGTTGAAAAAATATAGTATTTTATGCACTGTTACTCTACTCCACCTAAGCCAAGAACTGTGAATTCATTAATAATTCACTAGTTTTTTACACTTCCCTCTTTCTTCAATCCCCATTGGTGGCTCCATCAACATACTAAACCAATTGATTGGTTGGGGACCTCTACCGTGAACAAAGAATCAAGCAATTTGTAAGGTAAATGGTAAATTTTGATCTTTTCTATAATTTCTCAATGTTTCTCTCTTCTCAACCCCTCTCAAGCTTGAGAAGCTTAATTGGAATGGTTTTTGAATGCTATTGAAGTTAATTGATGAATAGTAGTGAAGAGTTATATGATTTGATGAATGCTATTGAAGTTAATTGATTAATGATAGTAAAGAATTACATAAATTTTCATTTACGCTTAATTCTAATGGTTTTTATGTAATTTCTCTCTCTCACTCAAGAAATGGTCATACTCATGACCCATTCTCAATCCAAATCCAAGATTAATCTATGCTTGAGACCAAATTAATGGTTTTTTTTCTATGCTTTTAGTTTATGTATTTCATGATTATTTTTGATTCAATCCATTATGGGTTAATGATCCAATTAGGGATCATTCTAATAATTCCCTTAAAGATAAGCTTTATCTTTTAAAATAATTGAGATTTATCAGTTAGTATCAGCGAAGCTATGGCAAAATTTTGTAAAAATTTACACATAAAATAATTTCATTCAAAGCATGAAAAGAGGTCTTCCTACCATATTCTAGGAATTATCATCCTAGATTAATTGAAAGAAATTCATTGTAATCATGGAGAAATTAAATTTTTATATTATGCATAAAGGATAAATTTTTATATCAAAAGTGTTACTTTTATCAATTTTTATTTTCATGCATAGAAGTATGCATAAAGGATAAATTTTTATATCAAAAGTGTTACTTTTACATAAAGGATAAATTTTTATATCAAAAGTGTTACTCTTATCATTTTTATTTTCATGCATAGAAGTATGCATAATGGATAAATTTTTATATCAAAAGTGTTACTTTTATCATATTTGAATTTCATGCATAAAGATATGCATAAAAGTTGATTATTTTATTATAAAAGTGTGACTTTTATTCTAATTGAATTTCATACATAAAGGTACGCATAAAAGTTGATTATTTTATTATAAAAGTATGACTTTTATCATAATTGAATTTCATGCATAAAAGTTGATTATTTTATTATAAAAGTATGACTTTTATTATAATTGAATTTCATACATAAAGGTATGCATAAAAGTTGATTATTTTATTATAAAGTGTGACTTTTATCATAATTGAATTTCATGCATAAAGGTATGCATAAAAGTTGATTATTTTATTATAAAAGTGTGTCTTTTATTATATTGAAGAGGTATACATAAAAGTTGATTATTTTATTATAAAAGTGTGACTTTTATCATAATTGAATTTCATGCATAGAGGTATGCATAAAAGTTGATTATTTTACTGTAAAAGTGTTACTTTTATCATATTGGATTTCATGCATAGAGGTATGCATAAAAGATATTCTTTTTATACTAAAAGTTTGATTTTTATCATAAATGGATTTTATGCATAACTTAGATGCATAAGAGAAATTATTTTATTCTAAAAGTGTAATTCCTACCAAATTGAATTTATGCATAAGAAGATGCATAAAAGTTTGATTTTTAATTCAAAGTGTCATTCTCATCTAAATTGAATTTATGCATAGGAAGATGCATAAAAGAATAAAATTTCAATTCAAAAGCGTTATTCTCATCCAAATTGAATTTATGCATAGGAAGATGCATAAAAGATGGATTTTTAATTCAAAAATGTCAATTCTCATCCAAATTGAATTTATACATAGGAAGATGCATAAAAGATTGAATTTTAATTCAAAAGTGTCATTTTCATTTAAAATGAAATTATGCATAGGAAGATGCATAAAAGATTGATTTTTGCTTGGTGCTGCCTATTAAGAGTAAGCAAAATAAATTCCTTTTTCCTATGATTCATTATGAGGGTGACATCATATTTTTTACAAAAAAGGTTTCTGCAAATGTAAGCATTGAAGACTTCAAGGTCTTTGGGCCATTTTCTAGCAAGGTCTTTGACACTTTTGTTAGGCTTTGAGTAATATCCTTCATGTTGAAGGTTTGGGGGAGGTCTTGAATTTCCCTTTTGTTGCCTTTCTTCCTCGGCCAATGTCTCCCCTACCTTTACCTTGCCTTTGTTAGTCTTTTCAAGTTTCCATTTCAACTTGTAGCTTGGTTTATTTGTGTGTTAGCTTTATCTTTAGCATCATCCAACTCAAGATTTATCCTTGATAATATCTGTGGGATTTGAGGGAGTAGATTTTAGATTGTAGGCCCCTGTTTGTGATAGAGGTCGAAAGTGTTATGGCTGTTTTGATAAGCCTTATAGTTTATAGATGATTTAACTTACCAGTTTGATCAGCCTTGCTTGTAATAAAGTGCGTAGTTCTTAGGTCTCCCCAGGAGACTTGTCTTGGTTCTCTTTTTGTAAGAAGGACACTCATGGTTCTTTGCTTGAATTTGATGGTTTACAGTCCTTGATCTCCAATCAATGCTACAGTCATGTTTAGCAATTGTTGGAATTAGGGTTGCAGGAATGCACACACAACTTCAAGAAGATGAGGAAGCTTGAGCACAACACAGTAGTGTATTATGAGTGCCAAAAAAGAAAGATTACCAGCCCTAGAAGATAATGGGCGTATATACAATGCACGGGGGAAAAAACCTCCTAGTGAGGGAAAAAGTGCCCCGCGGTCCTAAGTGTGTTCACACACATCACTACTATAATATGGTAACAAATCCCCCCTGGAGTGATGCGGTGAACAAGAGCTAGCACTCATGTATAGGGAAGTGTCTAGCTATGTGGACGAATCCACAAAAGGGAGTAAGCCCAAAGCTTTGCGAAAAGCTTCGAACTTCTCACGAGGCAGAGCCTTTGTGAAAAGGTCTGCAAGGTTATCCTGTGTTGGCACATAAGCCAAACTGATCTCTCCTGCAGAGAGTCTCTCCCTGACATAATGGTAGTGCACCTCAATGTGCTTCGTACGAGCATGGAACACTGGGTTCCGCGCAACTGCTAATGCGCTCTGACTGTCAGTGAAGATGGTGGTGGCAGATGGCTGCCCAACACCCAAATCAGCCATAAGGCGTCTGAGCCACACACACTCAACCGTAGCTGTGAAAGCTGCCCTGTACTCAGCTTCACAACTAGAAGTGGCCACAGTAGGCTGCTTCTTGCTCAACCATGATATGCATGAGCTTCCAAGCATGAAGCAAAAACCACTCGTGGACACGCGTGTGTCATAACAACCAGCCCAGTCAGAATCTGAAAAAGCATGTAAATCTGGCGGCAATGATCCCCCCTTGGGATAAAACAACCCAAGATGCCGAGTACCACTCAAATAGCGAAAGATACGCTTCACTGCCTGCCAATGCTTAATGCCTGGGCTATGCATAAATCTGCTCACCTGTGAGACTGCAAACTGAATGTCTGGCCTCGTAATGCATACATAAATGAGGCAACCAACAGCTGTCTGATAGAGTGTGACATCAAAGTGATCTCCAGCATCATGAAGACTCAACTTCAAACCTGTCTCCATTGGAGTAGCAATAGGCTTGCAGTCTTCAAGGCCAAATCTCCGCAACAATGTTTCAATATACTTTGTCTGACACAAAGCAATACCTCCATCACACTGCTTAAATTGTATCCCCAAATAATGATGCAAATGCCCCAAATCTGACATCTCAAAAGAGGCATTCAAATCAGCCTTAAAATCAGCAATATGACTCTCATTTGGTCCTGTGAGCAGCATGTCATCGACATAGAGAGCAATGATTAGATGTACACCATCCACACGTTTAACATACAAAGTGCTTTCTGTTGGACTATTCTGAAACCCATGTGCAGTCAAATATGCATGTATTTTTTCATACCAAGCTCGTGGAGCTTGCTTTAAACCATATAAAGCCTTTTTTAACCTGCACACTTTGTTTTCCTGCCCTCTTTGAACAAAACCACGAGGCTGCGATACATACACCTCCTCATGCAAATCTCCGTTTAAGAACGCAGTCTTTATGTCCAGCTGATGTACATTCCAACCATTATGAGCTGCTAATGCACAGATGCTACGAACAGTGGTCATACGACATGTGGGAGCAAAAGTCTCATCAAAATCAATGCCCTTCTCTTGAGCATAACCTTTTGCAACAAGCCTAGCCTTATGGCGATCCACTGTGCCATCAGGCTTACGCTTCAATTTGTATACCCACTTAGTGCCAATGGCCTTCTTGCCAGGGGGCAAGTCACATAAAGACCATGTACCATTCTTCATAATAGCATCGTATTCTGCTTGCATAGCAGCCATCCAATTTTTTGAACTTTGTGCCTCATCAAATGAAACAGGCTCACTTTCATCGCACATACTAGAAACAGCCAATGCATAACAATCTGACGCATAAGAGGCACCATGAGAGCCAGAACGAGTGCGACTAGACAAAGGGGCATCCAACTTGCTGTCACGCAAAGTCTGCACCAGCCATCTAGGCATATTCCTAGAGCCCTCAATCTCTTGTCTCTCATCCTCAAGTGCATCATGCACATCTGCATCAGATATAGGCTGATCTGTGCCATCATTTAAAACCTGCATAGGCTGAAAAACTGCCTCATGAGGTATTGCACTTGACTGTGCACCACTGAAAAGAGGCAACAATGTATCATAGACATCACGTGAGCTGATATCTGTCTCCTTAGTACATGAAACCAAGGGCTGAACTGCATCTTCCACAAATACAACATCACGGCTAACCAAAATGCGCTTTGTCTGTGGATGATACAAACGATAGCCTTTGCTCTCAGCACTATATCCAACAAAAATACATTTGACAGCTTTGTCATCCAATTTTCTGCGATGTTGCACAGGCACTAATGCATATGCCAGGCAACCAAAAACACGTAAATGGCCAACAGATGGCTTGCGGCTATGCCAAGCCTCATATGGAGTGACAACCTATAATGCTTTGGTGGGACACCTGTTTAGTACATAAGTGGCACACATGACAGCCTCAAGCCAAAAACCATGTGGTGGACTTTGACTCTTAACCATACATCTTGCCATTTCCATGAGAGACCTGTTTTTTCTCTCAGCCACACCATTTTGCTGTGGTGTATACGGCACTGTACATTGGTGTTTTATCCCACGCTCAGCCAGAAATGCATTAAATTTTGAAGACATATACTCCCCCCCTCGATCTGAACGGAGGGTGCCCATCTTACTTTCTGACACATTTTCAGCCATAACCAAAAACTGTTTGAAGCACAAAAACACTTCGGACTTTGCCTTCAAAGGATATACCCATGCATGCCTGGTAAAATCATCAATGAAAGTCACGAAGTAAAGGTAGTTTCCAAATGATGGAGTTTGCATGGGACCACAAACATCACTGTGAACAAGCTGCAATCTGCATTCAGCTCTCACTGATCCATCTTTGGGAAAGGAAGCACGCTGCATTTTACCCAATATGCAGCCCTCACAAACATGCTTGACAGGTGCCTCAAGCTTAGGCAAAGAAGACACCATTTCAGATTTCTGCAGGCGCAGCAAACTTGCAAAATTCAGATGACCAAAACGTGCATGCCACAGTTTTGCATCTGAAATAGCCTGCGTATCCATAATAGCACATGCTGAATCCTCTACACATTTGCCATCCATATTGAGCTTATACAGCCCTCGACATAGTGAACCAGATGCTACAATGATGTCACCACAAGAGAGATCATGGACAGTACATCTGTCATCCACAAATTTTACAACCAAACCTGTTTTGGCAAATGCGGAGACTGACAGCAGATTCTTTTTGATCCCTGGCACATACAATGCATCAAAAAGTGTAAAGGTGTTGCCATTTGCAACATTCAGCACAATCTGTCCAACTCCTTCAACGGGATAAGAGGAGTTATTGGCACAAGTGACAGTATTCCCTGTGGGAGCAGACTCAAGGAAAGTGAATAAATTGCGCTGCGAGGTGATATGCTTAGTGGCACCACTGTCAAAGTACCATACATCTGAATCTACTGCAGACATACATGTGTCATGCAAAGATGGGTCATAACTGCACTGCGCATTGAATGCCCATTCTGTATCTAGCACAACATTAGCAGATTCATTGTTAGAAGGAGAGGCATCTGCAAAACAGCCATACCAGCCTCTTTCTTCTTAGCCTCTTTCGCAGCCAGCTTAGGACACGCTTTGATGACATGATCATTTCCCTTACAGTACTTGCAAAATGTCTTCTGTTTGTCACCCTTCTTCTCATCTTTGTCTTCCTTCTTTGGTTGCGCAGCATTTGCAGATTTCTGCTTACTAGAAGAAAAGCCAGCTTTACCTTTCCCGCTTCTCTGACTAGCAACGAAAGCTTGATCTGCGACACGCATAATATTCCTGTTTTGCCTTGACTGGTCTTCTTGCAGCAAAACAGAAACTAACTCCTCAAATGATAAGGCATTGGGATTGCCTTTCATCATCAAGCGAAGAGTGGAAGCAAAACCCTGATAAGAATCTGGTAGACCATTCAAAACAGTCTGCACAAGTGAACTGTCTGACAGGATTTCATCTGCAGAAATGAGCTACTCTTTGAAATCCTTGATCTTTGTCAAAAAGCTATCCATAGAATCACCTTCGTTCATATGCTCACTCTCCAACTGTTTTCGGAGATAAGCAACACGAGCCTCGTTTCTTGCCTGATACAATGTGGCAAGTACATCCCAAGCATCCTTAGAAGTCCTGCAGGAGCGAATATGTGGGATAATGGTACGTTTGACAGACAGCGCAATCAAGGCATGAGCCTGCGCATCTCTACCATCCCAACGAATCTGCTCTGCTGAAAGTGGTGGTTCTCGAACAGCTGCTACAGCACTTGTGCCTGCACCATCATCAACAGTACCTGTTTCTGATGTGTTTGCAGCATTCCCAGCCACAATAGGACGTGCATCAATACCCTGCACAATGTTCCATAACCCCTTTGCTACCAATACATGTCGCATCATATATGCCCACAATGGATAGTTGGTGCCATCCAACTTATCCCAAGCAGCCAACATGCGGAATACATCATTGTTGTCAGCCATGGCCAATGACTGTACTACTAGATGTAAATGCTGTCTGTAAGAGGTAAACCTGTATAAAATCGACCTGTGCTATGTAGCACAGCACAAAACAGACGAATGGGCACCTGTCCTGCAGATTTTAATCTTAACAGAAAATCTGCACAGTAGGACGATTTTGCCTGCGCAGTACTTGGAATGCAAAAACGGAGGGCGAAATGACTTCAGATCAAAATTCTGAAACGAACAAGCCCTACGGGCAATCCCACAGCATATACTAACCTGCAGACGCTCGTGAAACCTCGTCGCAATCGGAGGAGATGAAGCGGCAGGTGCCGGTGATGCTGCCCGGGAGGAGGAAGCCTGCTCTGATACCAATTGTTGGAATTAGGGTTGCAGGAATGCACACACAACTTCAAGAAGATGAGGAAGCTTGAGCACAACACAGTAGTGTATTATGAGTGCCAAAAAAGAAAGATTACCAGCCCTAGAAGATAATGGGCGTATATACAATGCACGGGGGAAAAAACCTCCTAGTGAGGGAAAAAGTGCCCCGGCGGTCCTAAGTGTGTTCACACACATCACTACTATAATATGGTAACAGCAATCCATCCTGTTCCAAGGACATGATTTCTTTTAGTATAGTTCCTATAGTCATGACAAAGAAACTACCTTCCACCACGGGATAAGAGTTTATGTGGAACTTAAGATTTACAACACCTTCATACTCATGATTCAGTCATGAATCAATTTGCACTAAGGCCTTTGTGGCCTCAAATACTGGTTTGCCTAACACGATCCATGTCTCATAGGACATTAGGTTTCTCCCTACTCCAATGTCTAGTAGAGCAAGTTTGGCTATAGCCTTTGCGGTGGTAGAGGGAAGTCCAAGAAAAGCCTTGCAGGCTTTGTATCTTCTTCTCTGTCATCATTATCTTCTTCTCCGTCATCATTATCTACAATAGCCATGTGGATATACAAAATATATCTTTGTAGTTTAGCTTTCTCTTTGCGAGCCTTGGTTGCTTGTCGAGCTTGTTTTTCCCTTCATATGTCCTTCTTTTTTTATGTTGGTGGAAGGATTACTAATTAGTTGATTAGAGGGTAGAGGAAAGGTTAAAACAAGAGGGATTGGCACACCTCTTGGCCTCTTTAGCCTCTCCAATAAGGACTTCCATGATCCAAGACAAGTGGTCTAACCACTAGCACTAGCCTCTCCATATAAGGACTTTCATGATCCAAGAAAAGGTGGTCTAACCACCAGCACTATAAATCCTTGCTAGAGAGCAAGAAGGTTCTTGGCATAAATAAATGACATCGTTACTAGGGATCAAACTAGTCTTAGATGAGGTAAGGAAGTAGAGCTATTTTTCTACTCAAAAATCTTATGTTATTCCCACTCTATCTTGCCCTTAGATGCAAATCATTGGTATAATATTGAGGAAATGTATAATAGAGTAGGATTTGAGTTGTTTTGTGTGATTATGTGTGCTATTGGTGTGATTAGGAGTGGATTTGTGTAATTAGGGCAAATGTTGCTTCTAACCTTAACCTCTTTAGTATTTCATGTTGTTTACTTTGTTCAATTTTCTGCCTCATCATGGGAGTGGTGGAATGAAGAGCAAGCTCTCTTAGGTGTGATTAAGGTAGATTATCTCTCCAATTGGTTGATTTCATCATGACTATGAACATAAGCCTTAGATTAATTTGGACATTAGTGCACATTAGCATTTTTTATATTATTTACCAATATTAGTTTAATCAAGGCATTAATCTTTGTAGTTATTTTTTTAATTGAGTTGAAAATCATGACATTGACATCTTTCTAAGCAACCCTATCATGTCAAAAAACCTTTAAAAATTTAAGAGAAAACATTGAAAATTAAAAAAACCTACCAAAAACTATGTTTAGCTCTCTGGAATTTTTGGATTATCAACCAAGATCTAAATCGTCCAGATCCAGATCATTGAATTTGCATCTAGATCGTTAGCCATAGCTTTAAAAAATGATTAATGAGGGATTTCCTACGGTAAATAATCTTCATTTACCACACACTTGAGCATAAAGAATGGGGGATGTATTAATCAAATATTCTCTTATATAAGGGTATAAAGTTGAGTAAAGACTCTTGGAATATTTGAGTGGTACATAAAAATCAATAAATTTACGTCCAAATTGCTAATTAACCAGATCTTGAAAATGATTAATGAGGGACTGTCCATGGGAATTGATCTTCATTACCTTGAGCAGCATAAATAATGGGGGATGTCAAGGTACCTCAAATATTCTCTTGTAAGAAGGTATAAAGATCAATAAAGACCCTTGTTGCATTTGAAAGGTACATAAAAATCAACACCAGATCCCATCATTAATGCACTTTTGGATTGCCAATCCCAAATACAGATCATCAACCACCACATTCAATCCCAATTGCCAATTTATGCTTAAGAGTCCCGATTCTCAAATCGTCCCAAAAAACGTTTGATATTCAAATCATTCATTTGTCATCTAGATCTTTGCTGATCTAACTAGAATCTAGAGAATGGAAAAAACAAGAAAAAACAAACAAAATTGAAGTATTTTCTTTTGCCTTCTTTTTTACTATATCTCGTGCCTTAGCTTGTAAGCATGTAAGCACATTCAAGGGTACCGTGGACAATTGCCTATTTTGTACACTCAAGATATTAAGAGTTGTATTCTGTGAGACACTGTTGTTGCAGGGAAGCAACTCGCCTTGGGAAATCTTGGAATATGTGATCAATTCCACATCATTCACATATGGATTGCAAAGTGTTAGTGGTTGTGGGGCATGGAAGTATTCCAAACTATGGAGTCTGCTACTTTGTGTGGTCCACAACAATAGAAACACTGAAGTATTCATTAAACTATTTCTTGAGCAATTTCGATCCTTTGAATTGTGTTTGGTCGGGGCATAGGAGATGGAGGTTTTGAGTTAATCATCAATGAATTGGGACATTGTGGTGTGTCGTGACCAAAGGTTTTGTAATATATGCAGTACATTAAGATAGGCGCCTTATACGCATAATGGGGATTGGGATGGACGTAGTAATTGCACTGAACACAAAGGCATTTTGCCCATCACTTGGAGAGGCATTAAGGATGGTTGGTTTTGAGGGGGCTCATCCTCTCTTGGAGATTCTAGTTCAAGCCTTTTAAGTAAGAATGCATAGAATTCAGGGAATGACAATATTGAGATCAATTTTTATTTAGCCATTGCTTCACTTGGTTTAGATGAGGAAAATCTCATATCATAATCTTCCTCCATCATGTTATCTAAACATATTGTTTCTTTACAACATTGATCAAATGTTTCTGGATTGGATACAATGATCAAGTTGTGTAAGCTATTATTCTTTGTGCCCATCATGAAACATCTCTTCAAGTGAGCATCATTTAATTTCTCCCCTGGCTCCCATTGTAAATCCAAGAGTTTTATCTGAAGGATAAAGTCTCTAATGGTTTCGTTTTGTTTACGTTCAATTGAATAGAGTTCTTTTGTTGCACTCCACCGATCACCTTGTCTTCAAAAGCCATGTATAAAGGCTGTTTTCATGGTCCTGCATCAATGTGATGAACCATCGACTAGCCTTTCCCAATGCATGTACCTTGGTGGGGCAGTTTGGATTTCCAAAGGTTTTGCATCGCTATTCCAACATTTGTATGAATTGAACAATATCAATCATTCCATCGTATTTTCCCATGACTTTGAAAATCTATATGGTCGTGTTTTTGTATGAGTCACTGAGACCGCATGTGAGTGCTAATGTGGGTAGGGACTCACTTAGTCCTTGGGCAACCCCCCTTCCTAGATTAGTTAATACATCCAAGGTGTGGGTATCTAGGGGTTGCAAAAGGTTGGTACCTAGCATGTCTAAAGGCTTAGGACTTGTGATAGTGATAGGCAAGGGGACAAATCTTGGAGGGATTGATGTGACAAGGAGTCTAAAACCCAATCACACACTTGTTGTAGGCATGGCGAATGGAACGGGGAGATGCATTTGGAGCATGGACCTCAATGGCTCGAAGATAACAGCCATTAGGTTCAGTATGGGTGTGAGCCCACGTAATCCCTCTACCGTGGCCATATCTTGAAGTTGTCAATTTCTCATTTAATGAGCAAGTACTTTTTTTTAACTTTTCAGGTTTTCTTATAGCCCGTTACAACCGCAGGAGGCCTGGCGTATGCTTCGCGGGTCAAACAGGTGCCCGTTTGCCTTAATTAGCTTAAACGCTACACACGTGAACGTCCTCTAGAGATATTTTTTTGAAAAAGATGCATGCTAGTAGCATCCTAGATGGAAGAGAAGGTCTCAAAACCTATTTTCCACACTGTCTCAAGATGAAATTTTTTCATGGAAAGATTTTTCTTGTTTCACAACCCGTTTTTTGATGTGTTCCAATTTTTTTTTGGAAAAACTCTATATGAGAGAGTTGTAGTATTTTTGGAGTACTACCACTTGTCTCGTTGATTTTTTCATGATTTTGTCGTTTGGACACTCAAAAAGTAGCCTGAATATGGTACACAATCGTTTTCAAGCTATTTTGGGTGATTTTTAGTGCTTTAGGGGTTGTTTTTAACCTCAATTTTTGTATTGAATTTTGAGGCTGCTGGTCGAAAGCCAAAATGATGGATTTTGCCCCCTCGGACGCTCCAGACCATTTTCAAAGAGCTCGATGTTGACTTTTCAATGAGAACTAGAGCGCCTTCATCAAACTCACGGTTCAAGAGATATGAGCCTCCAAACAGGGTTATTTTCCAGACTCTCTTTTTTTGTTTTTTGTCGACGGACCTCCTTTCATGACGTGAACCAGCAAGGTGCGGTTCATGACGTGAAGTGAACTTTACGAATTTTATTAAATTTGATTTGATTTTTTTTTGTGAGACCTTAACGTGTGAAACGTCTGATTTTTTTTTTGCGTGAGGCCTTAAGACGTGAGACCTCAATGCGTGAAACGTTTGATTATATATATATATATATATATATTGGAGCGAGGACTGTTTCACGACGTGAAACAGCAGCACGTACGGTTCACGATGTGAATAGGGTGGTTCACAGATTTATTTTTATTTGACGCGGGGACTGTTTGTACAGTTCACTGCATGAACTAGGTGGTTCACATAATTTTATTTTATTATTATTTTTAGAGTCTAGAGGGAAATTCAAATTTTCCTATTTGTTGGGGGGAATATTTTTTGAATTTTAAATTGAGGAGATATGGGTATTTTTCCAAAAAGATAAGTGGGAATAAAAAATGTCAACACTTTTATGACATTCCCTGACACCCTTCATAATTGTGCCCCAAAATAGACAATTTGACAACTCATTGGCATCTTTTCATTCAGTGCTCTCATTAACTATAATGAGTTATGGAAAAAAAGTGCTTAAGAATTAATCAAAGATTAATTCTTTCACTAATCTTTCTCTCTTTTAAACTAATCAAGGACTCTAATTAACTACTAATCACTAATTAATTCACACCATTGAATAGAGCATGAAATCACTAAGCTATGTGCATCAATTAATGTGTAAGATTAATTAAACTCCTAATTTTAGTATCTTCTTTATGCAAAATTAAGCAAAAGTGATGGAAATTCATCCAATTGGTGAAGAAATTGATGTAATTAGGTGTTTTGATGCATCTAGATGCTCTCAAAACACTCAAATAAACACTAATTTTTACCTCTTACATGATCAAATTTGACCCCAAAAAACACATTTTCTAAAAATTTTACCTCTTGAACTAGATTAATCACCCTTAATGATAAAAATCAGTCAATTAAAAAAGATTAGTCGATTTCAAGAGTTTTTATGGTTTTGTTTTTTTTTTTAAAGAATTAAGCTACTCATAATTATTGCTAACACTCTAATGCATACAAATCAAACAAAAAACACACAATCAAACAAAAATTAATGATTCTTGCTCTATGTTTAACTCTAAAGAAAGCTAAAAAAAACCACTAAAATTTGCATTCTATTGCATTGTATGATGCAATGGATGCAAACTAAGCCTAATAAACTCTATGTGCAAGCCCTAGGAATATCAAAAACTAAATTAACAATAACAAAAACAATGATTTAAACTAAAAATCAAGCAAAAAAGCGTTCTTTATCAAACAAAAAAGAGAGCTATTCTACACCAAATCATAGGCAAATCACTATTAAAACCACATCTTTTTCAAACAAAAGCATTCTTTATCAAACAAAAAAGAGAGCTATTCTACACCAAATCATAGGAGGCAAATCACTATTAAAACCACATCTTTTTCATGGAAAACCACTAATCAAGACAATGGGCAATGGATAATGTGTAGATTAGAGAAAAACGATGGAAAAAGCCAAGAGGTGACTCCCCGGATGTTATTGTTCACCCTAACCCCCTTTGAAACACGTCCTTACCTGGTGAACCGCAAATGTTGTAATAAGGATCTTTCCAATGGCTAAGCTCGTAACCCTTGAGGTCTCCAAGCTCTACAACTCCTTGAGAAGCAATTCCACCGCATCTCCCATGAGCGTTATCACACCGCCACGTTGTAACGTGTACTTGTCCGTCCTCTCACCTCACTTTACTCAAATACACTCACTAGCATGCATTAGAGAGAGAGATTAGCAAGAGCAAGACTCTATTGCACAATGAGAAAGTTCTTTGTATTATGAGAGATATTCACTTATATACATGGCCATAAGTGTTCACGCTCACTTAAACTGTGGTGGTGGTTTTGGCTGGCCAAGCACTTTAGGCTCATAAGAGGTCTAATACTATTATAATGACTCATCTCATAATATATCCATGAAGTACATCACTCGGGACTTCATCCTAACTTACTACCACACGCTCTTGAAGTAGAAATCACCATAAGCATTCCATAGGACCATTACGAGCGCCCATCCAAGCTGTAGATTTGGACACCATTACTTCATATCTTGCATGTATGACCTTTTGGTGTATCTACTTTAACTCTTTGATGTACGATAATGGTGGTAGCTCCTATTAACCCTAGGAATGGGTTAACAATGTGTGTGAGTGAAGTGAGGTGAGAGGAGGGATGAGTACACATAGTGTAATGCGACGGTGTGAACGCTCGCGGGAGGCACGGTGGAATTGCTTCTCAAGGAGTTGTAGAGCTTGGAGACCTCAAGGGTTACAAGCTCGGCCGTTAGAAAGATCCTCACGACTAGAATAAATAATTTTTGTTTGATTGTGTGTTTTTTGTTTAATTTGTATGCATTAGACTATTAGAAAGTATTAGGAGTAGCTTAATCGTTTAAAAAATTTCATAAAAACTCTTGAAATTGACTAATCTTTTCTAATTAATTGATTATTATCATTAAGGGTGATTAATCCATTCAAGAAGCAAAAAGATTAGAAAATAAGTTTTTTGGGGTCAAATTTGATTATGTACGAGGTTGAAATTAGTGTTTTGAGAGCATCTAGATGCATGAAAATACCTAATTACATCAATTTCTTGATCAATTGGAGGAATTTTTCTCTCTTTTGCTTTATTTTGCATAAAGTGAAGAGACCAAAATTAAGAATTTAATTAATCTCTAATTATAGATTAATTTATACATTAGTTGATGCACATAGCTTAGAATTTACATGCTCTATCCAATGATGTGCTCACTGGTGTGAATTAATTAGTGATTAGTGGTTAATTAGAGCTCTTACTTAGTTCAAAAGGGAGAAAGATTAGTGGAAGGATTAATTCTTAAGCACCTTTTTTCATAACTCATTAAGGCTAATGAGCATTGAACGGAAAGATACCAATGAGTTGTCAAATTATCTATTTTGGAGCTCATTTATGAAGGGTGTAAGGGGGCGTCATAAAGGTGTGACTTTTTTTATTCCCACTTGCCTTTTTGGGGAAATGCCCATATATCCCTAATTTAAAATTCAAAAAATATTCCCTCCACACAAAGAAATTTGAATTTCCCACTAGACTCCAAATAATAATAATAATAAGACGTTTCACAAGTTAGTGTTTCATGGTGTGAAAAAGACCCCGCGGCCCAAATTTTTTTTTCGACATTTCATGAGTTAGTGTCTCATGGTGTGAAACACATCTATTTCATGGTGTGAAACAGACCTTGTGGGGAAAAAAAAACAGATAGTTTACAAGTTTTAGTCTCACGGTGTGAAATAGACCCCATGGCCCAAAAAAAAATATCGATGTTTCATGATTTAGTGTTTCATGGTGTGAAACACATTTGTTTCACGGCATGAAACAAACCCTGCAGCCATTTTTTTTTCGTAAAACGTACACTCATGAATTAGCGTTTCACGGATTAAGGGTGTTTCGTGGATTAGCATTTCATGCCCCAAAAAAATAATCTAATTTTTTACGTGAAGTCCCATTCATGTCGTGAAACCCTGCTGGTTCACGTCGTGAAACAGGTCCATTGGCCTTTTAAAAAAAGAATTTGACATTTCACAAGTTAGTGTTTCACGGCGTGAAACAGACTCCGTGGTAATAAAAATCGTAACACGTACCTCTTTCACGAATTAGCGTTTGAGGGATTAAGGGTGTTTCAGGGATTAGCGTTTCATGTCCAAAATTTTTTAAATTTTTTGCGTGAAGTCGATTTTACGTCGTGAAACCCTGCTGGTTCACGTTATGAAACAAGTTCGTTGGCCTCCCCAAAAAAGAGTGGAAAATAGCCTTGTTTGGAAGCCCATATTTCCTAAACCGTGAATCCAATGAACGCGCTCTAGTGCTCATTGGAAAGCCAGCATCAAGCTCTTCGAAATTGGTCTTGAGTGTCCGAGAATAAAATCCATCATTTTGACCTTCGACCAATAGTCTCAAAACTTGACTCGAAAATACCTCTTTCTCATGAATTAGCGTTTCACGGATTAAGGGCATTTCATGGATTAGCGTTTCATGTCCCAATTTTTTTAAATTTTTTGCGTGAAGTCCATTTCACGTCGTCCTTGTTTGGAGGCCCATATCTCCTAAGCCGTGAATCTAATGAACGCGCTCTAATGCTCATTGGAAAGGCGGCAGGGAGATCTTCGAAATTGGTCTTGACAGTCTGAGGAAAAAATCTATCATTTTGGCCTTTGACTAGTAGTCTCAAAACTCGACCCGAAAATGGAGGCAAAAAACGGGCCTTAAAGCACTAAAAATTGCATTGAAAAGGATTGCGTACCATATTCAGGCTATTTTTTAAGTGTCTAAACGACAAAATTACAAAAAAATCACAAAGACAAAGTTTTAGTACTCCAAAAACACTATAACTCTCTCATGCAAAGTTTTTCCAAAATCCTTTTAGAACACATTGACAAACAGGTTGCGAAACAGGAAAATCTTTTTGGAAAAAAATTTCATTTTGAGACAGTGACGGGAAAATAGGTTTTGAGACCTCCTCTTCCATCTAGGATGCTACTGGCATGCACTTTTTTCAGAAAAGTTCATCCTCCTAAGAACATTCATATACGCTTTTAAGACCTCGGCTTCCATCTGGAACACCAGTGGCATGCACTTTTTTTAGAAAATATGTCAAGTTGTTCACGTGCGTGTAGCGCCTAAGCTAATTAGGGTAAACGGATACTCGTTTGACCCAAAGAAGGGTGCGCAAGGCCTTTTAAGGCTGTACGGGCTCTGTAAGAAAGCCTAAAAAGCAAAAAAAAGACACGTGCTTGCTCATTAAGGAGCAATTGGCAACGTTAAGATATGGCAACAATAGAGGGATTACCTGGGCTCACACCCAGATTGAACCCAATGGCTGATATCTTCAAGCCATTAAGATCCATGTCCCAAATGCATCTCCTAATACCTTTTTGACATGCTGACAACAAGCGTGTCATCGGGTTTTATACCCCCTGTCACATCAATCCCTCCAAGATTCAGTCCTTTGCCTAGCACTACCACAAGTCCTAAACCTTTAGGAGGGCTAGGTACCAACCCTTTGCAACCCCTAGATGCCCACACCTTGGACATATTGATTAATCTAGGAAGGGAGGTTGCCCAAGAACTAAGTGAGTCTCTACCCACATTAGCACCCACACACAGCCTAAGTGACTCATATAAGAACACGGTCATACAAATTTCCAAAATCATGGGCAAGTACGATGGTACGACTGATCCTGTTCAATTCTTACAAATGTTTGAACATAGATGTGAAGCCTTTGGAAATCCAAAGTGTCCCACCAAGGTATATGTGTTGAACCTATGCTTAGTGGGAAAGGCTAGTCGATGGTTCATTACATTGATGCCAACGATCAAGATGAACTTCAGGACCTTAAAAACAGCCTTTTTCCACGACTTTTTAAAACAAGGTGATCGGTGGAGTGCAGCAAAAGAACTCTATTCAATTGAACGTAAACAAAATGAAACCATTAGAGATTTTATCCTTCGGATAAAAATCTTATACTCATGATGTGAGCCATGGGAGAAACTAAACAATGCTCAATTGAAAAGATGTTTCATGACGGGCATAAAGAATAACAACTTTCACAAGTTCATCATTGTATCCAATCTAGAAACATTCGATCAATGATGTTGTACAGAAGAAATACGTTTAGATAACAACATGATGGAAGATGATCATGATACAAGATGTTTCTCATCTAAACCAAGTGAAGCAATGGCTATATAAAAATTGATCTCGGAATTGTCATTCCCTAAATTCTATGCAGCCTTGCTTAAAAGCTTTGAACCAAAATCTCCAAGAGAGCATGAGCTCCCTCAAAACCAAACATCCTTAATGCCTCTCAAAGTGATGGGTGAAATGCCTTGTGTTCATTGCCATCTCTATACGACCATCCCAATCCCTAATGTGCGTACAATAGGCCTGTCTTTCTATACGACCATCCCAATCCCTAATGTGCGTACAATAGGCCTTTCTTTCTATACTATATATATTGCAAAGCCTTTGGTCACAACACACCCCAATGTCCTAATTCACCCACAGTTACCTCAAAACCTCAATCTCCCGTGTCCCCAAACAAAAACAGTCCAAAGTGTAGAAACTGTTCAGGAAGTAGTTAAGTAAACACTCCAATGTTTCTATCATCGTGGACTGCACAAGGTGGTAGAATGCACAGTTTGGAATACTTCCATGCCCACAATCATTGACACCTTAGAACCCATATATATGTGGTATCGATCACATATTCCGAGATTTCCCAAGGTGAGTTGCTTCCCTGCAACCTGACTCACATAATACAACTCTTAATATCTTGAGTATACAAAACGGGCAATTGTACACGATACCCTTGAATGTGTTTACACGTTTCAAGCCAAGGCATGAGCAACAATAAAAAAGAATGCAAAAGAAAACACTTCAAAATGGATAGAAGAGCATGTTTTAAAGCAGAAACCAAAAGAGGAAGCAAAACCTTCTAAACCCAAGAAAAACAAGGGGCAACAAACTGTCGACACCAAAGTTGAAATAAAGGATAGGGGAAAGGAGCCTGTGGAGTACCTAAACCCAAAATAGCCAAAAACTACACATGATGCAGAAGCATCAACCTCAAAGGTTACCACTTAAACCACCTCAAAGGCTACCACTCAGATAGAGAACAAAAAACAAAAAAGAAAGTTCGTTCTCGTCACATGGGCAAACATAATGAAAACTTGAAGATCCAAGGAAAGTTAGAAGATGAAACAAGTTCTTATACACCACTTAGTAAGGATGAAACAAGTTCTGATTCGTCACTCAGTGCACCTCACATACTAATCAAGAAACTAGAACTCGCCCAACCACCCCAAACTGAAAATCATGATTACATGACATATGCGCAATGCAAAAAGCAAGCTCAGGAGCGCATGCTTAGCATTGTTGAGTGTCATACATGATCACCGATTATGATTGAACCTCATAATGTTAAACGTAAAAACCAACCAAAATACAAAAATCGGAAGAGTATTGCCTACTTTTTCAAGAGGAAGACATACTCTCTACAAAAGAGTCATTAGAGGCATTGCACGAATGATGCGGTTGAAAAAGTACATGAGGAATTCGATGAATCCTTTACGAAATTAAAGTAGTCTCTCAAATCCTCATTTGGAGGAGTGCTCTTCTCTCGTATTGAAGCCAGCATAACGTTAACACTTGCACCTTTGAAGGCTAATCATGAGTTATACCACAGCACATCAAGGGCTACTGCCATTATACACATTGGGTACTATTAAAAAAGCTGAAAGCCAAGAAGAGGATGAAAGTGAATGGGAATATGAAACCAAAATGGGATCTGAAGGCTGAAACATCCATGGTACCACTAGAAGATTCTCTCATGGTATGGTTAGATTTTCCTACGGGCAATGATGTCAAGGGCAAACACGCATTGATTAGCCCTTGAGCTAGTCATAATATCATGCCAATAGACACTTGGATGTCATTGGGGACAACCTAAAATCATCCCTAAAGATAATGGTCTTGCAAGAAGTGCCAATGGACAAAACATTGAAGTTCCAGGTTGCTTTAGCTATTCTACTCAAACAATCGGTGGAAATGTTGAATTTCGATTTTATGTTACCCCAGATTCCCTTGAGTATGATGTCTTCCTTGGTGGAACTTGGGTACGTGACTTGTTGTATTCAATTGATGAATCCATGCAAACAATCACCTTGAACACTCCTGCAAGCATTGTGCAATTGCTATTACGGGAGGGAGAGACCTTGGAGGAGCTGGAACTTCCAACATATCTTACTCATAGTATCCCAAGAATTATGGCTGGATTAGAACTTTCTAATAAAATAACCACAATCCAAGCATATCTTTATCCACAACGAGAGCACAATCTCATGACCCTCGAGTTATGGGATTTGTTAGGTCAACCAACACTCACGGCTCATCCCAATAGAATTCCATTTACACAAGACTTGAATATGCCATGTTTGGGGTACTTTGTACATACAATGTATATTGAAACTACTCCCCTTACTTGCAAGTTTTTTGTGGTTGAGTATGTGTTGGAAGCAGATTTGATCTTGGGGCATAAATGGTGGACTATTACTGCCCAAGCGCCACTGTACTTTGCTAGCGATAGGGTCATCGTGATGGTCAACGACACAAAGTTGACAATACCATACTGCACAGAATAGGATCCAACCCTAATGGATTTCTATGATGCTGAATGCAAAAAGCTACAAGCCTCTTCCTCGAAAGCCCCTCTACATGAAGACCTCCCATCTGAGTCACTAACTAACTGAGACAATGCATCTACCCCTTCACCTCCATCCTCACCAACAAAGTCGAATGCCATAATCTCGCAATCAACAGCTATTTCCAACCTCATCAAAGGAGACAACGGCATGCTCAAACGTGTCATCATCAACAACGTCCATAAGTCTCAAACCCGTAACCTCAGTGCTAACTAATGTGAAGGAGGGCCCTAACCCTTCCACTTCATCCGAAAAAGAAAACTCCACCAAGACAGCCAAGATCAAGATATCTTAATGGTATCCAAATGTGGGTGGAAAAGTAGCTACTTGTAGCTCAAGGCTACTACGAAGGTGTCAATCAAATTTGGGTGCCTCGATCATCAAAGCCTCTTCCTCAATGCAAAACTCAGAGGTAACAACACTAAAATTTTGTTAATGGATACACAATCACTAATCATGTGGATGACTACACTCTTTTGGTATGGCTTAGACAAGGCCTAATCACGTGAATGACTATATTCTTTTGGTATGGCTACAACAAGGCCTAATCATGTGGATTGCTACACTCTTATCGTATGGCTTAGACAAGGCCTAAGGTGGTTTGTTGGGCCTACCCATCCCTCTATCTTTGAGCTATCACCTAGAAGAGCCATGCAAAGCTATAGCGGTGCTTCTACCACAAGATTACCTACTCCTACTCCTAAAAGTTCATTGTCTTGATCCCCTTCTTTTTAGACTAAGTAAAGTCTACACTCTCCATAGGAATCTTTATGCATAAGTGAGCATGCACTTATATGGTTCCCTAGATGATTAAGAAGATTGGAAAGCATGAAAAAAATGTATAACTAGGGGGTAGACGGTTGGTTAGAAGGCTCTTCCCCCTCACCCTCCTACCTCCCTCCCCCCCTTCTCTCTCTCTCTCTCTCTATAAAGTGGTGGTTGGCTCATGGGAATAAGTCTCGTCTCAAGATTTTACCATGGCTATCCCAAGAGACTATCGTTGTGTCAATCAATGATGATCAATGGCATTGATTGGGTTAACTCACACACACACACACACACACACACACACGCTCTCTCTCTCTCTCTCTCTCTCTCTCTAGTATGTGATACTAAACATGTGCTTTTGAAAGTGTGAAGCCCCCCTCTCGACTCTCTCATTGTGTACTGCTAATTGCCTTCATGGACCAAGAACAAGGCTACCCGACGTCAAGAGGTAGATGCTTTGGAAGGCTATGTGGAGCGAGAAGACAAGTGTCCTTTTTGTTATTGTTGGTCGATATAGGTGTAGAAGGGTTCTTATCTTTATGCTAGAAGGGAAAGAGACTCTCTCTCTCTCTCTCTCTCTCGTGCTTCTCAACCTAACAGTATGTTTGAACCAGAGAAATTGGAGGGGTGGGTGGAGTAGAAATTATCTTTCTCCCCCTCCCCCTCCCCCTCCCCCTCACATTGATGCGCAATCCTGAGTAACAACACTAAAATTTTATTAGTCTAGCTGTTAGGGTGCACAATATCTTTTTTGAGAAGTTTTAATTGGGCTATTGCTAAAAAAGGAAGATCACAAAGGATTACATACTAAAACTGGCAATTCAACAATGAATTTAATTTACGTAATCAAAACCTTTTTTAATTAATTAATGAAAAATTAATTAATGAAAAAAAGATAGTGGGTGCATATATTAAATATTAATCATTTGTGGGGACGCCATACCCTTAGATTACGACATACATGATGAGGTCGATGATGATGGTGAGCCACTTTATACTTTTTTCTCAAAATGCATTTCTTCTCTCGAGTCTCCGTCCAACAACAACTTCACCACACAAAGCATCAACGGCATCAATGCAGTTTGACACGTTAGGAAGAGCCATTGGAGCTAATGGGGATTGAATGCTGGATCAGCACAACGCTGCTTAGAGGCTGGGTGAGCTGCAAGCTTAACGGCTGGATTTGTGGGTGATTAAGCTGAAAGGCCCGCCTTAAGGGCTGGATTTGTGCTGAAAGCTTTCTGGGCGCTGGATTTGCAAACGATTAAGCCCAAAAGCTGTCCTTAACGGCCGGTTTTGTGGGTGATTAAGCTTTAACACCGGGCTTAAGGGATGGATTTGTGGATTATTAGGGGCCGCTCGATGCAAGGATGGATATGGGGTGTGATTAGCTGCTGAAAACCTTGATTTCTATGCGGGGCGGCCATGGTGGTGGAGGCCCTTGTGTTTGGAGTGCCGGTGGTGGTGGTGATGCTAGGGGTGCCCATCTGGCACAGCATTGGAGAGTGCAGAAAGGGTCACGCTGTGCAGCTCCGCCTGCTACGATGGTGGCTCATATGTGGGCTTATTGTTTTCGTCTCCATGCTCTCTGGCCTCGCCTTTGGAGTCGCTGGATTCGTTCTCTCCAACCTCTCTGCTCTTCCCTCTCCTTCCAAGGCCTCCCAAATCTCTACTGACTGCAGAATTCTATCCTCAGGTAAAAAAATATATTGAATTTTTAAAAATAACAATTTTTGATGTGCATGTGCTAATGCATCCTGGAGAAGTTCCACTTTGCAGGAAACCCAATGTTCAATTTACCAAGGCACATACCTTGATTTAGAATTTATCATTTTGTATAAAATAATTGAAATTGCAAAAAAGAGAGAGAGAAAAAACCAAGCTTTGGTTTTGTTTTATATTTTTTAAAAGTTCGGAACTTGCATTACTATCATTATCTTCAATATAATCTGATTATGTCATAGAAGTCACAAACGAAGGCTTCTTCCTAGTCAATCAATACGGTCTAAGTTGCAGTGGCTGTACACCTATGGGAACACTTGCCAGAGAGGACTGGAAGGCTCAGCGGACTCTTATCGAGGTAGTTTGGTTCCATGGCTTCCATGGTTTCGAGGAGATGCGAGCTATGGCATTTTCAAGAATGACTCTATGGAGAGAGCTTGCCAAGCATTCTCACATAGAGGCCTACAAATAAGGGAGGCTGGAGTGAGAAGCTCCAAGGACCTCCTGGTAGACAGCTAACAAGCTTCGTCCTTCACAGGGCCAACCTATGCAGCCAAGTGGACAAGCCACGCGAAATTCCTGGCTGAGGGCCCATTCAAGAGCATTGAGAGACAGAGGTTGCAAAGCGAAGACCAAGGGTATGCAGTCACAACATCTGGATCAACAAAGTACACCTCCACATCAGGGTTTTTCATCAACGCACAAAGGAGAGCAATAAGCATTCATTCATAGCATCAGATCATGCACATCATTTAGGCTCAGAGATGAGAGTTGTATCTTTGCCAACCATTGTGTGATTACTGATTCATTCACTAATATATAGTAGCAGTAAAGGGTCTCTCTCTTCTCCTTCTCTCTACTTCTGCTTCATCATTGTGCATGTGATTAGCATTTATCTCTATAGCTTAGGGTTAATCATCATTAATCACACTTTTGCATAGTTTAGCATGTTACATATAGGCCTCCTCTCTCCCCCAAATAGGGACGCGAGGCTTGTGGAACCACCAACAACTTTAGCAATTACCCTAAAGTGTGAATGGGGGAGTGTACGCAGCACTAGGTAACTTTTTAGAAACCTTACAGGGGCAACATGGAAATTGTAGGAGGGGTATGTTCCTTAAAAATAGTTGGTGTGATGGAGAATGCAAAGCATTTAGACAACTTTGGAACTTTGAGACTAAGTGTAAGGATCGCATATCCTTGTAGAAGGAGAATGGATGTTCCTTAAAAATAGTTGGTGTGATGGGGAATGCAAAGCATTTAGACAATGTTGAAACTTTGAGACCAAGTGTAAGGATTGCATATCCTTGTGGAAGGAGAATGGATGATTTGCCCTAAAAACGATAATGCTGGTTGTCGATGATCAGGGCTGAGACGTGCATTGCAGGCATCGTGAGCTGATGGCTAGAAGCGCCTAGAGGTGCTAAACTTGCCTCTTGAAGGATTTGAGCTAATGGTGCCTTGTAGAGGGAGCTCTGAGCTGATTTCCAACAAGGGCCAGTGAGAGATTAGTGAAAAAGCTTAAGAAGAAGATTAAGGTAATGAACTTGGCTCTGGTACCATGTTGTAATTATGTATTGGCATGCTATAGTGGGTAGTAATGAGGCTTATACATAATGATTAAGCATGACAACGATGCTAAGAGAAAGTAATTAACACTAATGAAATGAACAAGACTAATGACAAAAGATGATGAGCATAAGCAATGTTGTTCCTCCATTAATCAAATGCCTTAAATAGGCTCAAGTACATGGCTGTTTGGCAGGAGGAATCCACGAGTTCTTCAAGTGGCTTTAGAATCAATTCAAATCCCAAATTCGCTCCACAATCATCCCCTATATTCTAGGCAAAAAGTGGCTTTACTTCATGGTGAATTTAACTAGCATATTCTTTGTTTTTTTCACTAATAACCTTAGAACCCTTGAACGTTTGCTCACTCTTAATATTGATGGATAATTATTTGCTCTTTCCAATATACATATTGTATCAGCCATCTAGCACTGAGAAAATTGTTAGCGAGTTTCTTTTATTCAGTGTTTTCCATGACTCGGTACTCTCATGCATTTATTGTAATACTTTTTGATCTTATAGACCATTGGAGTCTTTTGAAGACGTGAATAGAACTTTCTTTCTCTCTCTATATACATGCACACTCGTCCACACATATTGGCACGCACATATGCATGTGTGTGGTTGATGGTATGTGTGTGGAGAGTTGGTTAATACTTAAAAAAACCTTAATGTTTGATTGTTTATGTAAGTTCAATATAGCAGGCTTGATTTTGACTGATCTCAGGGTGGTTATAGGTATCGATCTACGATCGGCCAAAATTTGTACACCTCGACTCTTATCAAATGCTCAAGACACTGTAATGAAGCGCTCCAAATTTCGTTGCTATTTTGAGTATTATTGGGCTTCGGTTTTCAAGGTAAGTTTTTCTGCTGTATGACACTAGGATGAGAAGAACTCTTGTAGTTGGCAAGTGTTGAGTTTGCTTTTCACGAGTTCTAGGTTCCTTTTGTGACTTCTTCTCCTTGTTCTCCTTTGTACTACATTTGTTCTCATAGATCCTTGAGGTCTGACGTTAATGTATCTCTCTCTCTCACACATACCGACGCCACACACTACCATCTACTTCACACATGACATGGCAGACATATATACTGGCAGAGTAGAGGATGGGCTCCTACTCATGGATCCCTTGGCACCTATGGATACCATTACAGCCCAGCTGGCATCACTCCTACACACGGCTGCATTACAGAGCTTCCCACATCGTGTCCACTCACGAGAGCCTGCGAGATCTGGGACTATGCCCCAGAACAGATGGTATGATGACGAGTGCAGAGCCCTATACTCACGGCTCCGCATACAGAGAGCCTTGGGAGCCATCATAGAGCAGGAGTCGAGGAGAGAGATGAGGAGACTTACTCGCCGCAAAAGGCGGGCTTTGCAGAGATACAGGAGCTAGAGATCTTTCATTTCTTCATGAGTAGAGATAGCCCTATCTCATGGCAGCATTTCAGAGAGCCCCGGACACCGACACCTATTGCAGACCCACAGACATGGCACACATATGCAGAGGGCCTATACCACGCCCCACAGTAGCCACCTATACCTCAGCCACAGGAGCCTCGACCTACCACAGCTAGCTTCTTTACCCACTAGATGGTAAAGGAAGCTATCCGCCGCCTACAGCATGGACGGGCCGTCGACCATATGGGCCTGCAGGGTGAGCATCTCATATATGCAGTAGATTCTTTGGCTCCTTTTCTTGCACACCTGTTTAACAGGGCACTAGCAGAGGGTTTGCCTGCGGAGTGGACGATGCACACCATTGTGCCGATTCACAAAACAGGGGATATGCTCGATTGGAGCAACTCCAGGACGGTTATGGTTGGCCACGTGTTGGCCAAACTCTATGGTGCAGTGTTGGAGCAAGCGCTTAGCTTATATGTTGAGCGAGCAGGTTTACTTTCATCAGGGTAGGCAGGCTTTAGGAGAGCTTTCTCTACCACTGAC
The DNA here is from genome assembly GCF_041138505.1 of Cibotium barometz. Classification (NCBI taxonomy): domain Eukaryota; kingdom Viridiplantae; phylum Streptophyta; class Polypodiopsida; order Cyatheales; family Cibotiaceae; genus Cibotium; species Cibotium barometz. The sequence goes on from NC_141108.1 coordinate 26,785,920, forward strand.
CATGTATTCACTTTGAGATGTATGATTGATCAGGCCAGAGTGAGGAAGAGAAAGCTCTATTGCTACTTTGTGGATTTCCGCAAGGCATTTGACACAGTACCACGAGAGAGGCTCTTTCAGCGCCTGCAGTCTCTTGGCATACCAGCAGATATGACATGGGGCATCTATGCATTATATGGGTAGGTTTTTAGGCGAGTCAGATGTCCAGGAGGTATGTTCGAGACTATTGCTAGCACCATTGGTGTGAAGCAAGGATGCCCACTTTCCCCCATGCTATTTGGGTTATACATTGATGAGGTGGCTGACTTCATTACATGGGGAGGCGGAGATGGAGTTGATTTAGCAGGTACCTCAGTACATATTATGCTTTATGCTGATGATATTGTATTAGTGTGTGAGTCTCCAAGAGGTCTACAGCAGCATCTACATGCACTCCATGATTTCTGCACACAGAGGGGTCTTACTGTGAACCTTGGGAAAACCAAGGTTATGGTCTTTCATACATTGAGACAGGGCAAGAGTCAGCTGACATTCACTCTCGCAGGACGCCAGGTGGAGGTGGTGATATCATACGTGTACCTAGGGGTTACCTTCTCTGCAGCAGCCACACGCTTCACCATGGGTTCACCAGCCAGAGCTAGATTGACACGGGGATATGCAGCATTGGCTATGCTAGAGAGACAGTGCCACCAGGCGCATTTTCAGGAGCCCTGGATGAAGGGGTGGCTATTTGACACATTAGTCACACCGGCACTGATGTATGGAGCAGCGGTATGGGCGCCAGGCCTTGCTACCCATTGGTGGACATAGATAGAGAGACCACAGGCCCTCATGATGGCACGCATGATACGCAGCAAACCGTCAGTACCTCATGACATTATCCGAGTAGAGTTTGCTGTGCCCCCTATGATGGTAGAGGCCATATTCCAGACTATATGCCTGCTAGACAGATTCAGAGAGATGCCACAGGACAGATTGTCATACAGAGCTTTTGAGGCATCTAGACAGCTGGCTGAGGCAGGAGACAGAGGATCATGTATGCACAGGTCACACATTGGTTCTCACAGCATGGCCTAGACATGGATCATCTACCACCATTCCAGTAAGACAGGGATGCACCACATATCTGTCTCTCATAGTGAGAGGAACAGAGTATTGAGACAGGACCTATGGCAGCTCTATACACGAGAGACATGGATATTGCCTACACAGCCTCTTCCATCGAAGATGCTATACTACAGAGATCACTTCATGAGTATCACTGATGATGGATTTATAGAGAGGCCTAGATACATGGAGGGCTTTTTACCACACAGCTCCCGAGTGGCTATTGGTCAGCTTAGAGTTTCATCACATTGATTGGAGATCGAGACTAGCAGAACAGCACGGATCCCCTGAGAGGAGAGGGTATGCAGATTGTGCAGAGAGGAGGTGGAGAGTGAGGAGCATTATGTATGTAGATGCAGAGCATATACAGCCATAAGAGAGAGATATCCCATTTTATTCAGAGAGCCACATTCCCTACGCTAGATCTTTGAGGCAGCAGACCAGCGCATATTGGGGAGATTCATTCTAGACATACAGCGTCACAGAGAGACATCATTACAGGCTTAAACAGCTCCAGAGGGGGGACGACAGACACAGATTACTACATTTTTTCAAAGATCCATTCCACTCCCAGCCCCTACACGGCAGGGAATTACTCTCCAGAGAGCAGAGACACTGAGAGCCCGCAGGAGACAGAGGACACCTGGCTTTCGGACACCACGCCTATACTAGAGAGAGATGACAGAGATCAGAGCTCAGTTTCACAGAGAGGGTGCGGAGTGATTGGCTCGCTTCAGAGCAGACCCAGGCATGTTCTTCAGGGAGCTGTGGACACCCCCTTCATTGATGTATACCATTTTATACCCCCAGTATGGTATAGGATGGAGCTAGCTAGGTTGCATATCATGATTGTATACTCCATGCATATAGCTTTGCATTCTCCTAGTAGTAGAGCTCCATCCCCTCCCCCACTCATTGTACTTATTGCACACCCAGATTCAGCTTTTTAGTTCAGTACTTTTTCATTTTGTTGGGATGACAGAGGATACCCCATGCAGGTACACCGATTTGTCTCATAGGCCAAGTTCGGTCTTTTGGAAGACGTTAATAAAATCTCTCTCTCTCTCTCTCTCTTCATTTTTCCAGAACATTGGCCAGGACTGCAATAGAGAGACATGTAATGAAGAGGAGATACAGGGACATTTGACAAGAGCATGACTCAAGAGACCCGCACCAGAACCCTATTACCAAAGGCCACCAACCAAGGATCTCTGGAACCACGGCCATTCAGAGGGAGATCACAAGTGACGTGTTCCTTATGTGTACAGAGGGATTAGCCCACAGCTTCTCAAAACATGACTCTCATGATTGTTTGTAACCCCATTGCCTTGAGAAAGAGTGAGATCACAGCCGGTGGGCCATAGTTGCATTCACTACTCGGTACTTAACCCCAGGCCTGATCATTACAATACATACTATCCCCGATCAGGATGTCATTACTTTTACAGTTTGCATACATTAGGCAGTTTACTGAACATCCTCAACCACTATGAACAGCCCTCCAATAGTGGCATATGTAGAAAATTTATTGAGGTGTAGCATGCGTAAGGTAATTTTCACATGGTCACCTCACCTCTTGTTTTCATTTCATTTTATCTATGTTATAATAGCTCTAGTGAACATGATAGATATCCTCCATTTTTTACAGATTGTATACATTCTGTACCACTTGTTGGAGTATGCACGCGGAAGCGTAGACAAAACAAAAGAGAGAGGGAGCAAAGGAGATAGAGAGCTTGTGGACAAGATCACCTTTTATAATAGCATGCAGCTTTACAATGGCAATAGCCAGCAGGAAAGTGTTGCACTTGTGCTTGGATTGGTTACATGAAGTGAATATGTGAGGCCCCTTTTATAGTGAATAACTGAACTGGCTGAGTACCTCTAGAAACAGGCTGACAGCCCATGACTTACTAAGAAAATAGGTAAAAGTCCATAAAATAGGCATTGCCCAAATTACACTGAGATGCACAATTTCTAACACCACTTAGGTCTCGTTGGCCATCCTAGCCTTTCGCGATGTTAATGAAGCTCTCTCTCTCACTATCTTTCCTCCCCGCCCCCCCCCCCCCCCCCCCCCCCCCCCCCGCGGCAGTAATGGTTGGTTAATTAGATTACGAAAATGTAATACAAAGCAAAGGTCGCACGACCAGCTATACAAACATGTACATTGAGGCCATTAGACCGCACACACTAAAAGGCCACATGAGGCATGCCCACTGTGCGAAGAGCATGTAACCAGGGGTCAGCTTGGCCCTGGTGATAACATGTGCATCCATCAAAGAAGAAACTTGCCAAAGCAATAGACCACGAACACGCTGGACATGACCTTTCACCCCTGATTGTGAATCAAAGATAAAAGCATTTCGCATGAGCCAATTATGCCAAAGACCCAACCATCGGATGGAAGCATTTCGCATGAGCCAATTATGCCAAAGACCCAACCATCGAAAAAAAACAAAGAAGACCTCATGTTGCTGATTGTCCCCCCCCCCCGGCTGATCATGTCCAAATACCCACTGTCTGGGTGACAAAGTGTGTCCAGTCACCATTTGCCACATTGAAGAGATGAACTCCCATATTTGGCGAGCCACTGGGCAAGAAATAAACCTATGCCGACTAGATTCTAGACAAGTCTGGCAGAAGAAACAGTTGCCATTTGAAAGTCTCCCATGCCGAAGGGTAGTGGCGAAAGGCAGGCCCCCAACCATGACTCGCCAAATAAACACTTTGCCTTGAAAAGGAAGCTTGGAATGCCAACCACATAATAGGATGCGCTTCCACCAAGTTGCCGTTTTCTTAACATTCCATACTTTATTAGCTTTTTCTGCAAGCCATCTCTTCTCTTGGACCAAAAGATGATACACAACATTAGTGGAAGCCTTCAACAGCTTGGTGTTGCGACCCAACACCCAATCATCCCATGCATGAGAAGAATCCATCCTAGGAAGGCATCCTAGAGACTGCACTTGTTGCTTGCAACTGCAACCAAATACACTTGTAACCTCGGGGCACATGAAATATACGACGAGCACGACGGAATGATAACATTCGCAACCGCTCGGGCAACAAAGTATCAGACATCCTCACAACACCCAGTCTCGCTATATGATTGAATGGTGCTTCACACTCGCGTTGAATCGCCAACGGAAGGGGGGGTTCGGTTCACACTAGCGCACACCTTTTTTTTTTATTAGAGACCCAAGTGCCAATTTTATTTATTTTTTTAATGGTGTAAAGGTGACGGTGGCCTGGATCACGTAGCCGATCGGAGGAAGGGTGCGCCACTTCGAAAAGGCGCCGCCAGCTACTATGCGAAGAGGGGGAGGGCGGTCGATATTTGGCGGCGAGGGGGCTCAGGGCCGGTAGCTGCACGAAGCAAGCTAGGGCATCCGGGACATGGCTCCATGTGCAAAACCCTGGCATCCCATACTACCAGGACACACCCCTCTAGTGTATGCATGGAGTGGTGTCATGGGCCTCGAGTCCAAGTTGAGGGGAGCTCCCTCAAACTGACTCCAAAAGTCACTTATATAGGCTTCTTATAAACTAGGAGCCATAAATAGCCCATGCCTCATGCTTACTAGTATCCTCCCCATAAGATGTCTAACCCCTAGTCCTAGGTCAACCGAACTTGAAGTTAGACGTGTTAACCTTGCTTTGGACTTGGGATGGATATTATTGTTTTAGGTCAGAGTACTTGCATGGAATGTGTTTTTAGCATGGTATTCTTCGGTCCTAACGATTTGATATGTATGTATAAGTCGGTGCGCACATCCTTTTTGATACTGGTAGCACTCAAAACTTCATTAATGCCAATTTTTGTGTAGAAATTGGGAGTGAAGACGCAATCGAGTGATCATGTGTATCATGTGAACGTAACGGCGGGACTTGGATAGATCTGGGACCGGTGTGTGTCTCTTGATATCTATTTAGAGGTATACATCCATGTAGATTGGAAGGGTAATGTTCTGTCCTTTGTAATGGAAGATGCTCTGGTATGTTTGAAGTGTGATTTTCGAGTCCCACCCTCTATTTTGTAACTCAGCAGGACTTCGTAATGTATATTTGTTATGACGCGTGTAAATGTGTTGGCACCCTTTCATCTAATGTGGATTGTAGTTTATAAGGATTAACTTACATGTTTGAGAGACACTAGTTTAGGAATCATCAGTGCACAGTTTTGTAGATGTTTTCTTTACAGAGTTAGGTTGTGGTCTTGTATATGGATTGTTTGAATCCCAAGGTCTTAGCATCTGAGGATGAGCCAACTTGGGGAGGATGAGATTGCTTGACAGTAGTCAGAGTATCTCAAGATTGGGAGAGATCACATGGTATATTTCCCTATGGGAGCTCCATTAGGACGTGAGTTGTCGGGTGTGTGGACATGTGTGAATAATTTCATTGTTATTCTAATGGTTTACTTGTAGGGTGGACCATGAGATGGGGTGGAGGTGTAGTGCACCAACACTTAGTTAGGAAAGGAATCATCACAATGGCTTGGATTTAAAAGTCTCAAGGAAATTTTATATGATGTGTATCCTAGTGGTATGGGACGCTTGGATCTGTAGCATGTAGAGGTTTTGGGTGTGTGTATATTTTCTAACCTTGCTATTTCCTATCCTTACGGGGATTAGTTACCCTATGGTAGACATAGTTGTGTAGGACTTGACAAGAAAATTGGAAGGGTAATTTGGATGGGGTTGCTAGGATTGGGTGGGTGAATCTTTACCCAGTTTTGTGCTGACTTCTATGATGCCTTGAGAGGGCTATGTCGGGCTGATGGGCATTTCATTCGGTATTGGTTGTAGGTCGAGGCGGGGAGCTCCATTGATTTTGACTAGGACTCAGGGATCATTTCATTGTTAGGGTGGAAGGTAGTCAGTATTATATTTGGAACCGGTTATTGTTCCATGATGATTTAGTCTGTGTGCCGGATTGTGGTGAGATTAGGAGAGAGAGCTCTTATAATTGTCAACAAGAGGTCATCTGGAGGCTCGACAGATTTGTGTTTTTTTGATCATCCTCAGTCCGATGGGCAGATGGAGAGGGCGGGATCAGGTTTTGGAGGTTATACTTTGTGCATACGGCTCCAGCCTCCAGGCGACCATTTTAGTGGGAGAGATACATCTCTATGGTCGAGTTTGCCTATGATACTATGGTTTTGGAAATAGCTAGAATATGTTTGGTAGGAGTTGGGTTAATACCCAGATTCCCTTAGACTTTGATAACTCGAAGGAGATAGAGTTGTGGTGCATGATAGTTAGGAGTCTTTGAGAAGGAGGTATGATATCCCCTAGGTACGAGGATTTACCAGATCTCGAAAAGGATGGTATTTTGTTGCATCTAGCAGATATTTGTCTCAACGATTTTAGCTTTCCTATTCCATGAGGAGTTGGAAGAGTGAAGGATGGTTTATGTTCTTCAAGGACCTGAGAAGGTTTTGTTTTTTTGTCGTGTTCCCGCGGTCACATGTTGAAGGAACATAAGCTTTAGTTGAGTCGGTTCCTTGATATGTGGCTGTGTGGATTTGATAGACACATCTAAACTTGATCTCGGAGACAGTTGATGTAGGTAGCTTGATTCTCCTTCATATTTATTTCCAAGAGTGGAAATGTCCTAAGTGGGAGGAATGTTATATACCTAGCACTAACCCTTGGGGTTAGGAACAAATCTAGCAAGGTAAATGGAGCATGGGAATAGGGAAAGCAAGTGGATTCATCTGGCTAGGGTTCAGATTTTATAAATCCAAGGTTATTGGCTATTTATGTTTGGACTATTATTTATAGCAGCAATAAGCACTATACAAGTGAGTCCTGGGTTATTATTGATTCATTGTGGTCTAGACCTAGACCAAGAGGCTAACTCTTGCCATGGATGTGGCAGATCACGGGTAGTCTTGCCAAGGGCCCTTGTGGCAGGTGCTGGTGGTATGGATGCCAGGGATGAGTGGCATGGACTTTGGGACAGCACTGGCATGCAGCCCAAGATGATGCAGAGAATGATTCCCCCACTAATGGGGGTTAGTGAGTCTCGCAATCATGTTTTAGGGTCACTATTTAATGTGACAATTCGTGCATCATGGCAGCCAGGTCAAGACAACAAGTTAGAAATTTGTGCCTAAAGGTAGCATTTAATATTCAGCAAAAGATGTCAAAAGCACCATTCAAAATTGGATAGTAGATGCATGCCAAAACTTAAGAAAAGACAGCTCAACATGTGCCCAAGGATGGATAGCAAGACCAAGCCACATGATGCCCATAGTTTGCTGACTCAATGGAAGAGGACATGAAAGTGAAAAATCTGCATTGGATATCTAAAATCCAATGGTAACAAGATACTCCCCAATCTTGTTTGACCATGCTCTGGAGTTCTACTAAAGTTGTACTCTTGAGTCTTAATGCAAGTGTGCTGATATTTATTCTTTCACTATCACACAGACACATTCCTCATATCTTTGTATAAAATGAATCCACATTTTTTCAGCTGTCATAAGCTATCTCATATGCTGACCGCTTTGTTGAGCAGGTAGAATTCAAACCTTACTTATCGGAAATGCCAGTTCAAGCAGCAGCGGAGGTCCCTCGAGAAGCACTACCAGCTCATTGTAGGCCGGGTTTTGGTCCTGTATGGACCTTGAAGGAAAAGTACCAGGTGTGGATCAGTAAGCAATCGTCTCATTCAGGCATAGATAGTGGTTGCAAATAATGGGATTGCAGTAGGTGATAGAAATGTAAGCATGCTGAGGACGTCTTTTTTTGCAGGTTAACGAAACATATCCATGTAAATACACTCCCGGAAGCTTGGAAATGGTAGACATTGTGGAGGACTTATTAGCACATTGTAAATCAGAAAAAGTCACACTTTTAAAGCTGATCAAGCAGGCTTTGATTGTGTAAGTATTGTGAACATAAAAAAATATGATAATGAAACTTTACTTACGAGTAATGTATTATATCAACAGAAATATAATGTGATATACTTCACTAATTTTATGGTATATATTATTTATAACTTCTACTCAATTTTTTTACTATGTTCTTATAATCATATACAAGGACGAGAGAAAAAATGAGGAGAGAGAAACAGGACCACACGAAAAGGAAGAGAGAAAAAAAGAGAGGAGGAAGAAATCTGTGAATTAGGGTTATGAAGAGAGAGAAAGAGACACAGGGAGCAACAAAGAGAGAGAAAGAGGGTAACGATGAGACAGAGAAAACAAAGAGGAAAAGATAGATAAATAGAGAGAGAAAGAAAGAAAGAAGAAAGATATATTAAGCGTCTACTAAAGACCCAATGGGCCTGTGAGACCAAAGCGATACAATAATGTCCATGGCATATCTCATCATGGAATGGAAAATAAAACAGAAAGAAAACATAAACATAGCTATCTCATTGGGGTGATACAAAACTGTCCATGGAATACTAAGAACATAGAAACATGAGAGAGAGAGAGAGAGAGAGAGAGAGAGAGAGAGAGAGATGCAAAGAGGATGCAAAGAGAGATACAAGAAGAGGGTTGCCAAGAGAGAGAAAGAGACGACAGATGGCTGTGAAGAGAGAGAAAGAGGCGACTACAGGTTACGGGGTGCCCCCCTCCTCTCTTTTCGTGACCTGTGCTCTCTCTTCGCAGCTGCAACCTTCTCTCTCCTTTTGCTTCATAGGCTACTCAGTTTTTAGTAGGGTTTAAGTCGGTCTTTCATTCCTCTATGTTAGAGATATTAATGTTTATCCTCACTCTGTTTTGTAATGTGTTAAGTTAGCTCATGTTTTGTAAGGCCCCCATTTTAAGGAGAAGCCATGATTGAGCAACTTGACACATAGGGTGGCCTTAGTGGCTAGATGGTATTGGTAGATGTGGAACAGTGTGTGCTCTACCTCCCCGTCATGTTAGTCCCCGCTAGATAGGCTATAGGTAGGTGTGGACTGTAAGCCGGAAAAAGGGACACACTAGGGTAGGTAGAATTTACTCTTGGTTGTGTCATGACATTGCGGGCCCCAAGATGAGTTGGGATGGCCCCAAGATGAGTTGTGTAGTGGTCTCTAGTAGTTCTCTATGGGCAAGTCTACAATGTGGACGGTTGCACCGACTTTGACTGTAGGCCTACATGGTCTAGTTATCGCCGCTTTATGTCTCAAGGCCTATATAGATGGACTATGAGGCCCGTCTTCTCTCTACACAGTTCATCAGTCATAATTGTGTGTTTACTGTAATTCCGAGTGGGTAGGGGTTTCACAAAACACTAGACCATTAATGCAATTATACACTTAAATTGGCCACAACCTTAAACATATGCCACGTAATTCCACGAAATTGTAAAAGAGAGATACATAACATCATGGCATCATACATAGCATTTGACAATATCATCATCATACTTTGAAATCACTGAAATAACAATATGAAAACCTGCACAAAACACAGCACTAGGGGTTGAAGTTTGCGCACCCCCCCCCCTCTCTTCCCCGAGGTATCTTTATTACCAACAGAGTGTTCCAGTACAAGAGAACGGGTGCTAGAGAGTAAACACTCTTCAAACTGGCACTAGATACATCCAGAATAAGATGAAAACAAATCAAACAATTGCTTGGGTCCTCAAACTCAAGCTTCCAAGAGTTCCTCGGGCACAGCCACACTAGAGTACGTGATCACACCCTCTAGTAGTGGTGCTGTCCCGCATAACCAGCCATGAAAAGCTTGGCTCTGGCCACTCGAAGGTTCCACCCTTAGAGCCACAGGCTTCACGTAGGTTTAGAGACTGTTTGCCTGCAAATCTGTTGTGAAGAAATTTGCTGAATTGGACTGAACAGCTCTGTTTTGAGCCCACAAACATGCTATACAGGTCACCTCAAGAGATGAGATGGGTGCCCTGTTGTTTGCCTTGAACCCCGAGCCTTCCGAGCATCAAAGTTCAGCCCAGAAACCTGCTGTACAGCAGTCTACCAGCCCTGTAGAGAAGCCAGAAGGGGTCGCCTACTTCAAGGGAGAGAGAGAAGAATCGCTTTTGCCTGTAGAAGCTGTAGAGGCAAGCGACCAGCTATAAATCCGCCCTATCAGTAGTCGACCAGCTCTCCCAAGCAGTGGTATCAGAGCTTCGGTTCTAGTCTATGGTAAGTCCCCTTGTTGAGGATAGCAGATAGAGTGTTCTGGGCACAGAAGATTACTGTGTTGGCAGAAATTATTTGATCTGCAATCATGGCTGATCATTTGAGTGATGATGAGCATGTGATGAATACACCTGATAGACAGATGCAGAAGAGGTCCCCTGGGATGTACAAAACACCCCACTTGCCGCACCACTTGGATGTATTGTCTGAGTTGGAGACTCTGAGATGCCAGGTTAGGTGATGTCATGATGAGATTGCAACATTGAGAGCCGTACAAGAAGATCCCGATGTACAGAGGGTTTTGCAGTCTAAGAGAAAGAGTAATACAGATGGTGAGGTCTTGGAGGCCATGGCTGCCCAGTTGGGATATCCGAATCCCAAGGAATTGGCCACATCTTACTTGCAGGAAAAAGGAGAGATGAAGAAGGATGTGTCTCATCATGCCACTCATACAAACTCTAAGGAGTCTGATGATGCTTTCTCTTGTTCTTGTCATGCCTCTTGGAAACGGGAACACTCCAAGCATGAAGGCTCTTCTCATTCCCGAAGTAAGGGAGATAGATCTGTTTCTCCTGACAGGTTACGTAGCAAGAAGACGACTCGAGAATTTAAATCAGGAGATAAGGACATAAAATTTGAAAATTTCCATGGAAAGATGGATACTATAGAGGCTCTTTCTTTTGTCAGGAAATTTGAGATAGCCTTTTGTGTTGGAGACTTCACAGAACATGTGGGCATGCACTTGAAAAGTTGAAAGATACGGCTAGTGATTGGTTGATGGCATTGTAGCTCTCTCTTGGACTGACTTTAAGAGGCAGTTTTATGCACAGTTTTTGCCACCAAGCTTTGCTAAGAATGTGAAGAAGGAATGGGATTGGCTTAAGCTGCAAGAGGGAGAGTCTGTGCAGACCTATGTTGGCAAATTTTGGAAGGTGCTGCTGAAGGTAACCCCCTTCATGTCTCTTGATGAAGAAGAGAAGAAAAGAAAGTTTGAAGCTGGCTTGCACTTTGTAATACAGGACAGCCTAGAGGTGTACGTGAATCAGACTCTTCAAAAGCTCATTCATTCGGTTACTGTGGCAGAACGGTTGCATGTTTTGCCCAAAAACAGGCCATTTTCAGACCCATATAAAGGCAAGAAGAGGGCTGTTTATGACCAGAAAAAGGAGGGACAGCCCCATAAAAGTGACTAGAAAGGTTCTTTAGATAGAAAGGCTCGTTTAAGAAGCCGGGGAGTAAATTCTTTGATCATGGGCTGTCCAAAAAGCAGAGGCTGGAGTATGTATGGGATGGGAAATGTTTTGGATGCGGCAGCAAGGACCACTTGTATCTTAAGTGTCCAAAGAATCCCAAGAATACAGGGGACAAAGCAGAGAAGCCTAATGTGAATGTGATTCCCGATGTCCAGGGAAATACGAGGCAGCCTGCTGAGAGCTGAACCATATGCAAGGTGTCATGGCCTTGTGAAAATGGAGCAGGACAAGTGTGGGCATGGTGGTTGCAGGGTCAGAATATTTTATGATTCACATGGGGGGTGCCCGGACAGTGTTTAAGATGTGTGGACATTCCTAGGTGTGAAGGGGGAAACTAAAAACATTAAGTTTTAATGTTTATTGAAGTTTGCCCCTAGGCCTTAGTGGCCCTAGGAACTTATTAAAGTTGGGGCCCTAGGGATTAAAGTGGGGAGGAGTTTTCTCTCTCTTCTCTCTCTCTCTTCCCTTTTTGGGGAGTCGTGTAGCAAAAGTGGAGAAGCCCTCATGCGCTTGAAGGCTAGCGTGGAAAAGCTCAAGAGAAAGGAGGAGGCGATTGATTTGCTGAGTGCTGTAGCTGTTTTTCTGAGTAGAATCAGCCGTACAGCACTGTGCGGCCAGAACTGGGCTCTCTCTCTCTCTCTCTCTTGCTCCTCTGTTGCTGGCGGCGCACAGAACTGCTGCTGGTTTGGCTGCGCAGAAGCCCTGTACAGGCTGTACAGTTTGTTTTTCAGCAAGTACACCTTGTACAGCTGCCGTACAGTGTACGGGCAGCAGGGTACAGAAAGTACAGTTGCTGCAGAGGTGCTAACAGGTGCTGGACAGGTGCTGGACAGGCCTGTTTTCTCAAATTCAGGCAGGTACAGAAGTGGACAGCAGGCTGTTTATGCAAGTACAACGCCGGGCACGTATCCCGAGGCGGTACAGACGGGTACAGTGCTGATTTTCAGATCTGTATTTTCAAGGACAGCATAGGAGTGAGCATCAGGAGGAGGATACAGGCAAGTGCAAGCACACGTGTGAAGCCGGATTGAGGATTCAAGTGCCTGCAGGCACAGATTGGTGCTGTTGCTTCCTCCAGTGTTGTTTCACGAGCTGAACTTGGTAAGCTCTGTTTCTGTTCATCCATCTCTCTTTCTATTGCTTGATGTCTGCTGCAGGTATGTGTTATCTGGCTCCTTGTGAGAGGAGGGGTACGGCAGATTGACAAGGGATTAAGACAGAGATTGAACAGCATATGTATGTTTGAGCTGAGAAGATGTATCATGCTCTTGAGTTATGCCAGATGTATGCCCATGGCTGGCCTGCTTTGTGAACTTGGCTGATCAGAGGGAGGCACAGTGTGTTACTTGAGGACACAGATCTGTGTGCATAGATCCTCTGTGCTGAGAAGGAATTGTGGGCCGTCAGATTGGACTTACAGGTGTAAACTCTTGGCTGGTCTTTGTGTTGTACTCAGCCATACATATTATTTTAATTGAGTAAAGAAATACCGCAAGGGGCGCCAAGCTTTGGGGCCAACAGGTGTCGATGTGTTTTCAGATTTGGGCACTTTAGCTCCAATCTGTGTTTTGTTTCTCATCTAGACTACAAGTGGACGGGTGATTGCTCCTACCACACTCTGGTTTTCTATCAGAGGCCGGTTTCACAAGGTGTGGGGACAACTGAAGGATCAGCCTGCTCTTTTCCTTTTTGATGATGCATCCACAGATAACTTCATCTCTGAAGAGAAGGCTGCTATTGGGTTAAATGTATCAAATTATGGTATGTATCAAATGTATCAAATTATGGTATGCAAATGAATGCTGATGCCGCTTTTGCTGGTAAAGGGGTCGATGTAACTCCTATCATTGGGAAACTTCGCATTTATATCCAGGGCTATCTAGATCATGAGAGCTTTTTGGTTGCTCCACTCATGGGATGTGATGTATCGTTGGGCATGCCTTGGCATGCTCATATGGAGCCGAAGAAGGACTATAAGTCCATGAAAATTTCCTTTTTGCATAGAGGTAGGGAACTGGTCATAGATGCTTGTGCTTCAGGAAGCACCATACCTATTGTCAATCATGTATAAATTCGCAAAGTAATGAAAAAGTCTTGTTGTTCTTACTTGGTTTTTGTTAGAGATGAAGTTGAACATGCTCAAACTAATGTAAATGTGGATCATTTGACGCATGAAAGATTAAAGTTTTTTGCATGTTTTTAGTGATTGCTTTCGTGATGTATTGCTGGGAATGCCTTGGTATGCTCGTATGGAGCCGAAGAAGGACTATAAGTCCAAGAAAATTTCCTTTTTGCATAGAGGTAGGGAAGTGGTCATAGATGCTTGTGCTTCAGGAAGCACCATACCTATTGTCAATCATGTACAAATTCGCAAAGTAATGAAAAAGTCTTGTTGTTCTTACTTGGTTTTTGTTAGAGGATGAAGTTGAACATGCTCAAAATAATTTAAATGTGGATCATTTGACGCATGAAAGATTAAAGTTTTTTGCATGTTTTTAGTGATTGCTTTCGTGATGCTTTGCCTGGTGAGTTACCATGAGAGAGACCCGAAGATCATTGCATTGATCTAATCCCAGGTAGTTCTTCTCCTAATAGGCCACCTTATCATGTGAGTGCCAGTCAGCCAGAGGACATTATGATGTAAGTTAATGACTTGCTTGAGAAAGGGCTAGTGCGCCCTAGCTCTTCTCCCTATTGTTCACCTCTTCTATTGGTACAGAATGGTTCGTACGGCATGTTTGGATTATCGTGCCTTGAATAAAATCACGATTAAGAACATGTTTCCTATTCCACGCATAGATGATATTTTGGACAAACTGGGAGGAGCTGCTTGTTTTAGCCGCATTGATCTCAAAAGTGGCTATCATCAGATCAGAGTGGCATCTCAGGATGTTCATAAGACGGCTTTCCGAACTACTTTTGGACTATATGCATTTTAAGTTGTGCCTTTTGGCCTTACTAATGCTCTCGCCACTTTTAATCGAATGATGGACCACATATTTAGGAAACACCGGAAGTTTACTGGCACATTCTTTGATGACATCATTGTCTTCTCAAAGAATGAGGACGAGCATAGAGAACACTTGGCGACAGTTTTTGATGAAGAGCTTAGACAACATAAGCTCTACATAAATGGTAAGAAGAGTGAATTCTTCTTATCTGAGATTCATTATCTTGGTCATATTGTACCCAAGAATGGGGTACGCATGGATCCAAGCAAAATACAAGCTATTCAGGATTGGCCGGTGAAACCGGCCTCTGGTAGAAACCAAAGTGCGGTAGACTAGCAGTCACCCAATCCAATTGTAGTCCAGCCAATAAACAAATAATCAGGAGCTAGAGTGCTCCAACACAAGAAAGAGAACGACACCTGTTGGTCCCAAAGCTTGGCACCCCTTTCGGTATTTCTTTATTCAATTTCAATGGAAAAGTTTTAAATGATTACAGCATGGCCATTCATGGCTCGTATGTCTGCAAGTCCAATCTGCCAATCCTCAGGACCTCTTAGCAGGTTACACAGCTTTGTGTCCCAAGAACACCGCACTGTTATCTCCTCTAATCTGCTAAGTCAATACATCCATGAGGCCTTAAATATGCATCTGACTGAACCATGCACATAGCCGCAAACTTAGCCATGAAAACTTGAATCTTCTGTAGTACAACAGCCAGCCAGGGAAGCACAACCCGCCCACAGCTTTCTTCCAAAAACAGGGGTGTAGCCAGATGCGCAGACCCCTGTAGCTGTATTTCCAGGCTTGAAATCAGGGCTGCCCACCAGCCTCCTCAAGGATGAAAAGCGCCTCAGCCTATTTCTATAGTCGACCAAGAGAAGAAGAAAACTCCACGCATGTAGCTCTTGCCCGACTGCCCTCCTTTCCCCAAAAGCAAGAGATAGAGAGAGAGAGAGGCATGTACTCCAAAAGTAGAGTAGTCCCCCCCATAAATAGCCTAGGGGCCACTTAAAGTTTTAAAACCTTCCTAGGGGCCACCCAAGGTTATAAAACCTTTTGAACTTTAATTCCTTGGTCCCCCTTCACACTTGGGTTGGTCCACACATGGGTCAATAAACCTTAGCCCCAAATATGAACCTTTAAATATTTATCCTGCTCACCGACCACCATGCTGACACTTATGCTGCACCAATTTCACAAGGTCATCACAGACGGACTTGAAGTCGGTTCACCAAGTCAGAAGTTTTCTTGGATTATGTGCATATTATAGGAGGTTTATTAGACACTTCTCTGAGATTGCCTCACCCTTGCATGATCTCACTAGGAAGAAAGTTGTCTTTAAGTGGAATGATGTAGAGAAGGAAGCTTTTCATAAGTTGAAAGCTTGTATCATATAAAGCCCGGTATTGATTATTCCGGATTTACATAAACCCTTCTTAGTTGAGTGTGATGCATGTGGAGACAACATTGGAGCTGTTTTGAATAAGGAAGGACACGCCATAGCTTTTGAGAGGAGGCGTCTTCAACATGCAGAGCGCCACTTTAGGTTTATGAAAAAGCTCTATTGGTAGTGATTCATGCCCTTACTGTATGGAAGCATTATCTTCTTGGGGCTGAATTTGTTGTCAAAACGGATCACCGAAGTTTGCGGTACTTTTTGACGCAATCTAAATTATCAGAGAAGCAGATGAGATGGGAAAATTTCTTCTCTATGTTTCATTTTCAGATTTTGCATACATCTGGTAAAAATAATGTAGTGGCAGATGCTCTTTTTGGAGGGCCACAGGTACATGTTGTCACTGTTGCCTATCATCATGGATTTGCTAAAAACGCAGCAAGGGAATGACGCCATATGGATCATCGTTGACAGGTTTAGCAAGCAGGCTCATTTCATTCATGTGCGAAAGAATATTAAGCCTGAGCACATATTGAGGATATTCTTGGCCCAGATTTTCAAGCATCATGGTATGCCTAAGACTATTGTGGGAGATCGGGATCCGAGAACCACAAGTCTGTTTTGGCGGGCTTTATTTGATAATATGGGCACAAAACTGAATTTTTCATCAGCTTATCATCCTCGGACGGATGGGCAGAGTGAAATTGCAAATTCAGCTGCACCTGATTTACTCAAATGCTATGTGGCTGAGTGGAAATCAGATTGGGAGAAGTACTTGCCTCTTGTGGAGTTTGCTTATAACAATACTGTACACACCTTGATTGGGAAAGCACCCTTTTGAGATTGTTTATGGTAGGGTGGTGCTTCCATCTATCCTTCGAACGAAGGATGAAATCTTTGCTGCGGATGAGTATGTTAGAGATCTGGACACAGCAGCCATACAAAGAACTTAGGAAAAGCATAAGAAAGCTGCAGATAAACATCGCAAACAAGTGGATTTCAAAGAGGGTGATTGGGTGCCTCTCAAGTTTGAGAAGGCAGCATGAATGACTTGTTTTGACTACTTGGACCCTCGTATTTCTGCTTGTGATTGTCCAAGGGCTCCGAGGACGCGTGGAAACCCTTTGGACATGTGTGTGCACACCTGTTTGGGACTGAGGCGGTGGTGTTATGTGTTTTGCAGGTGGTAAGTGACCCCAAACTCAATTTACAGCTTATATTTTATTATACTAAGGTTTATGAGTGTAGGTGTTCACATACACTTAAATTTGGGCGGACAAATTATAAAGTGATCACATACACTTAAATTTGGGTGGACAATTTTTAAAGTGTTCACATCAAGAGGACCAATTTTTAATAAAACTTGGCCATTACTCAAGGTGGGCATCCCATCAAGCCAAAAAAGATCCACAAGTTGCTATTCTGGAAGGGGAGGGCCAAAATCAACTAGAGACAGACGTTAGTTGGGTATGCAAAAAAACAGCTTGGGAGGGCTGGTTGACTACTGACAGGGCTAATTTATAGCTGGTTGCTTGCCTCCACAGCTCCTACAGGCAAAAACGATTCTTCTCTCTCTCTCTCTCCCTCGAAGCAAGTGACCCCTTCTGGCTTCTCTACAGGGCTGGTCGACTGCTGTACAGCAGGTTTTTGGGCTGAATTTTGATGCTTTGAAGGCTCGGAGTTCAAGGCAAACGACAGGGCACCCATCTCATCTCTTGGGGTGACCTGTACAGCATGTTTGTGGGCTGAAAATAGTGCTGTCCAGTCCAATTCAGCAAGGTTCTTCGCGACAGATTTGAAGGCAAACAGTCTCTAAACCTACGTGATGCATGTGGCTCTAAGGGTGGAACCTTAGGGTGGCCAGAGCCAAGGTTTTAATGGCTGTTTATTCAGGACAACACCACTGCTAGAGGTTGTGATCACGTACTATAGTGTGGCTGTGTGCCTGAGGAGCTCTTGGAAGCTTGAGTTTGCGGACTCAGTCAATTGTTTGATTTGTTTTCATCTTATTCTGGATGTATCTGGTGCCAGTGTGAAGAGTGTTTACTCTCTGGCACCCGTTCTCTTGTACTGGAACACGCTGTTGGTAATAAAGAAACCTCAGGGGGAGGTTGGCCCAACTTCAGCCCCTAGTGCTGTGTTTTCTGCAAGTTTTCATATTGTTGTTTCAGTGATTTCAAAGTATGATGATGATATTGTCAGATGCTATGTATGATGCCATGATGTTACGTATGGGATAAGGTTTTCTGTGCACATGCTTCCGTGTTTGTGACACAATCCTCAAATCAAGTAGAGAGCTTGATTTAAGGTTTCTTCGTGATGGAAGCCTTCAAAACAGACCCCAACAGTTGGTATACTTCCTGGGCAGCCTTGCAAAGAGAGAGAGTAGCCAATATTAGGGTAGCTTGTAGAGGTGGGCAAGAGCCTTAACCATGGAGTGGAGAACCACCAAGAATAGAGAAGAGTTGCCAAACACAAACTTGCCAACACAAACTTGCCCCAAATGTGTCGACACCTCATAATGCTAGTTGTCAAAGTAATGCATACACACTTGCCCCAAAATGTGTGTCCACACCACCAGAAAGCACATGTCAATTGCATACACACACACACACACACACTTGCCCCGATAGTGTGTAAAATATCCAGTGTCCACCCTCGTGTAATTTGTTTCACATCACATAAAGATTGGGGTGTCCAACTTTTAGTATTTATGAAACCTTTTAAATACGAGATGCCCATTTTATAACTTATCCACTCACACCATAAGGTGTCAGAATATGCAGCGGAGATGATGACCAAATCTGGGAACACGAGAGCAAAAACGCAGGCAGAAAAACAGCACAAAAGAGAGAGAGAGATGTAGGCGTGTAACTCTGTTCTATATACACAAGAAGATCCCGAGGAATGATACAAATGAGGTATGGGGGCTGGGGTCCTATATATACCTCCCATAGAGGGCAGTCGGCCGGCAAAAGGAATGCCCACGACTGATGAAAAGACCCACGACTGCATAAATGCAGTCGGCCAGCAAAACAGGTGCCCACGACTGATCAAATCCAGTCGGCCAGTAGCCCTGAAGCCCACGACTGATGTAGATCCAGTCGGCCAGCAATAGGGTGCTCCTGGCATCACCTGGCAGCCCTCCCAAGCCTCAGAAAAAATGGGAAAAATAGGGGGAAAATGCGGAGAGTGGGGAAAAATGGGAAAACACCTCATAAGGGCGGGCACACCCACAACAAAGGCCCTGGTGTATAAATCTAGACAGGAGATGACTTCTAACACCCCCTCTCAGCTCCTGGCTGTGTGACCAACCACTGGGAGCTGGGGTGCCGCCTGAGCAAATCCTGAGAGCGACTTCGTGAAGAGGTCCACCGTACTGTCCTCCGTCGAACAGAACTCCAGCAAGATGTCATCAGCAACGATCTGTTCACGAACAAAGTGCCTTTGGATGACCAAGGGTTCCTCCAGTGGAAGTCCAAACCTGCCATGCAACCTCCTCCTGCTCCGTAAAACTGCTCCTGGGCCATAAGTAGATCCCCTCGTGTCTGAATCTCCTCCCCAAACTGAGTCACTCCATCCGCGGAGTCGGACTCCATCCAACAATCCCCCTCCTGTGTACAAGAGTCCATGATCATTCGCATGCTGCAGAAACCACAGGAAACGCAATCCTGCCTCCCAAAGAGACATCTGCAACCAAGAGCTCAACTGCCTTATCAGGAAGCTCCCGTCCAATTTGGTGTCCATCAACCAGATCAATGAACCATACAGCTTCTGAGTCATAGAGACATCACACTGCTCACAAGGATCAACACTTGTTACGGTGCACAAGCAAGTCCTGGAAACCTTCTGAAGACCACGCAAGGCCTTCTGGAACCTGTCAACCATCCCTTCTGAATCCGGAACCACAAAGCGTGGAGAAACCACCTCCTTCTGCAAGTAATCACCTGTCACCTGCCTGGCTTTCCGAAAGGTCCCCGTGGAAAGAACATCCTCAACTACTGGAAGTTCTATGTCCCGAACACTACGAGACATCAGAGCATAAGTGACCTGTTCAGCTTCCTCTGACTCACGAACACAAGAACTACCAACCTCAGTACTGGAAAGTTCTTGCCAACTGCTGCCATCTACTGGTAAGCTATCCACTATCTGGTCCCGAAAAGCCCGCACCTGCAGCGTATCCACACCTGAGTAGCTATTACCACACTGCCACTCATCACAATCTTGAGGACCTGGGAGAGAGAGTGTTGAAAGCCTGTAGACTCCATTCTCCACTCCACCTTCCCAAACCACTTGGCCTGTTGCTTTGTCCCGGAGAGCAACAAAATGCTCATCAAACTCCACCCGTACGCCAGTCTTGCAAACCTGATGCACTGACAACAGATGAAAACCAAGTGCCGGAACATACAACACCTGGGAGGAATGCTTCCCCCCTCTGCCATCGGGAACTATCTCCATCCTGCCCTCACTGTGAACTGGGATAGTGGACGTATCCCCAGTAAGAATATGACCAGAAAGCCTGCAGAGATCCTGTAAACCGGAACGGGAAGGAGTCATGTGCCTGGAAGCACCACTATCGAGAATCCACTCCCGAGTATCCGTTGCGGAGAGTCCTCCAATCTCCTCCCTGCCTGAAGAAAATGAAGCATCGGTGTCCATCACCTCCAGGTGCACAAAAGCCGGAGTCTTCATGATTGCTGAGGAGTCTTCACCCTTCTCAGTCTTCCGCTTGGGACACTGCCTCCAGTAGTGGCCTTTCTCGCCACAATCATTACAGGTCCTCCCTGCCTTCAGTTTCTCGCGGTCAGCGTCGGACTTCTTCTCAGAAGACTTCTCCGATGAAGCCTTCCCTTTGCCCGAGTTACGGCCTTTCAACCGTTGGCCAGTTAAGGCCTCCGAACCTCCACCCTGAGGAGGGTTCGTGAATCGTTCCTCTTGGTCCAGGACCATGAGCACAAGCTCCTCCCATGTGATGGTGCTGAGCCTGCCACTGGTAATCAATGACGAGTAGAATGCTGAGTACGAAGAGGGCAAATGTGACAGCAACGTTATGGCCATGTCCTCTGACGATATCTCTTTCCCAGCCTGAAGAACTTCCTGCTGAAGAGCCTGCAGCTTGTTAATATGCTCCCGCATCGTCGACGACTTTGCAGGGCTCATAACCCGCATCTGTACTTTCAAGGAAATCCTCTTCATGGGCGATACCTTGTTGTAAAGTGAGGCCAAATGCTGCCATATACCTCTGGCCAGCGTCATATGCTTTACATGATTAATTACCTGTGGTGTGCAATTGAGGAAAATAAATGAACGGACCCTGGCGTTGACGCGATCCCACATCTGCGTCTGGGCCTCCCGGTCCTTTCGGGTTGACTGTAACTCCCCTTCCTCTACTTCCGGCCGTGGAACACCAACAACGACGAAATCGGCGAGGTCGTAAGACTCCAGAACGGATTCCATCATCACCTTCCATATGCCGTAGTTGCTCCCGTCCAACTGACGGTCCACCGGGAACGTGGGGAGTGTCTGGATCTTCACATGTCTCTCGGCCATCTCAAACAGATCTGCCATAGCGGGGATGTACTTTGAAAAGGGTGGGTGGGTGGGAACAAAGAAGAACTAAACCTGCAAGTGGCTGTCCAGCAAATCAGCCCGCCTTCCTCTTGCTTCTCCTCTTCCCGATCAGCCCAAAACAGTCCACCAATCAGCCACAAAAACAGTCCCCCTCTTGCTCACACAAATCCCAAGAACTGTCTAGAGCCTAGGCTCTGATACCATGTCAGAATATGCAGCGGAGATGATGACCAAATCTGGGAACACGAGCAAAAACGCAGGCAGAAAAACAGCACAAGAGAGAGAGAGATGTAGGCGTGTAACTCTGCTCTATATACACAAGAAGATCCCGAGGAATGATACAAATGAGGTATGGGGGCTGGGGTCCTATATATACCTTCCATAGAGGGCAGTCGGCCAGCAGAAGGAATGCCCATGACTGATGAAAAGACCCACGACTGCATAAATGCAGTCGGCCAGCAAAACAGGTGCCCACGACTGATCAAATCCAGTCGGCCAGTAGCCCTGAAGCCCACGACTGATGTAGATCCAGTCGGCCAGCAATAGGGTGCTCCTGGCATCACCTGGCAGCCCTCCCAAGCCTCAAAAAAAATGGGAAAAATAGGGGAAAAATGCGGAGAGTGGGGAAAAATGGGAAAACACCTCATAAGGGCGGGCACACCCACAACAAAGGCCCTGGTGTATAAATCTAGACAGGAGATGACTTCTAACATAAGGGAGTGTGAAGCACCATAAAAGAGACTCTTTTGGTGTCGAAACCTTCGCATGTCTTCGAGGGGCTCTGTTGGTGCCAAATTCTTCCCAAGTCTTCGGGACCTACTGGACACACTTTTCACGCGCAAGACCAAGCATAGGAAGTCCAATGTCATGTAGTAGGAGCATAAGCCAAGGAAACTTCGAACTGTATGCACATTAGTCAACTTTGGCCATTCCATAATAGCCATGACCTTGTCTGGATCCATCCTCACCCCTTCCGTGGACACTATGTGACCCAAGTAGTGAATTTCTGACAAAAAGAACTCTCTCTTCTTGCCGTTCACATATAACTTGTGCTTGCGCAGTTCCTGAAATACAATATCCAAATGCTTTCGATGCTCTTTCTCATTCTTTGAATGCACAATTATGTCATCAAAGAAAGTAGCTACAAACTTTCTATGTGGTCGAAATATTCTTTCTATCATTGCAGATTCCTTCACCGAGTGGGAGATGAGTCAACAAGAAGAGCAACAAGAGGATGAGGTGCAGGAGCAGCATGCTAGTGAGGATGAGACTGAGGATGAGCTTGATGCTTCTTTGGCACAAGCTACCCATGACCACGTGGATGATCATTCATGGATCATGATTCATGGGCCTTACTACTTAGCTCTAGCCTCTAGCCTCTAGTCTTCAGCACTTTTTTGTCATTGACTCATTTGAGTCCGTCCATGTATTCTACCTCCTTAAGACTTAGTCCTGACTCCTGACTCCTGACTCTTGAGTCATGACTCATTTTGTATCTACTTAATTATTAATATGACTCAAAAGCTTACCATTTTAGTGTAAATTTGTGCTCATTTTGATGTACTTCCGAAGTAGAATAAGTGTAGAGTATAAAAATTTAAAAAAAAAGTATTTTTTGAGTGCCGTTCCCTCCCCCCCTACTTATGGCCGTCCCCCGTCCCGTCCCCGTCCCCCGTCCCTTGTGACTATGACCAAAATGCATCACCAAATACTCATGAAGTCCAAAAGTAGTCCTGAATCTGGTCTTGTGAATGTCTTTTGGAACAATCCTGACTTGGTGGTAACCACTCTTCAAGTCAATCCTAGTAGAGATGGTGGCTCCATCCAATCTATCTAGGATGCCATCAATCCTAGGAATAGGAAACCTGTTCTTCACTGTGATCTTGTTAAGAGCCCTGTAATCAATACACATACGCCAAGAACCATCCTTTTTCTGAACCAATAAAACTAGAGAGCAAACTTGGTCTGATCAAACCCTTTTCCAAAAGCTCATTCACTTGCTTCATAATCTCCTCCTACTGTGCTTGACTCACACGATATGGAGGTCGGTTAGGAGGTGAGCTTCTTGGCATGATGTCAATTTGATGATCTTCCGGTCTCTTTGGAGGTAGCTCTCCTGGAAGAGTATTCACAAAACAAGTGTTGATAGAATATTCCTTCCGACTCTGTAGTGTTGGTTGTGCATAAATGGCCATGATTATTTCCTCTTAACCTTCACTTACACACACCCTCTTTAAACCTTAGGAAAGCCTTTTTCTTTGATGAATTAAATTCAACCTTAGGATAACATTTTCAAACTATAAAATGGTGGTGTACACACATACATTGAGAGGACCATACCTCAACTTGGCTCTGATTCTAGTACTCGTCTGAGCTCCCTTTTTCTCCATAAACTCAAGCACATTGTTGGTTCTTATTTGAGTCCAAAATAGTTATTTTGAAAATAGTCCAAAATAGTTAAATAAATATGCATGCCTCTGATATACACATTTGCACATTTGCACCCCTTTAAATGACACTTTATTTATGCAATAAACTGAGGCCTTACACCTTGTTTGTTGATCAAAGGAATTTTGAAGCATGGCATTAAATACAGATTTTGAAATGATCTTTTTTGGCCGTGGCAGGTTGTTTTTCTCAGAACAATGGATTTTCTCCACATCTAGCCAGGCTGGCCTTGTCTTTTGGAAGGCTCTGAGCTCCATTTCTGTTGCGGCATGTTATTCAGTACTTGTCACAGGGTTTGCAAAAACAGTATGCGAGCTGCGTTTTATAATGTTTGGCTCCAATCAATTCTCAGGTGTAGAGAAGGTCTATTTTGAGGCCAGATTGCAGATAACTTGCGTATTTGTAGCAACTTTGGTTGGGGCTATTTGGTACAGTGGACATCTTGAGGGTTTGAACCCTCGCGTGAATCGGCTTTCAGCAACTGCTCCTTGATGGAGAAAGTCTATGCAGCATTATTTTTGTTTTGCTCTTTTTAAACAAAAAATCAAATCTATTTTGGTTATTCTTAGAAGCCTGTGGTCTAGAAGTTACAAGTTTTGATATTTGTTTATGTTCTTGATATTTTCTCATTGAACACTAACAGTCCAGCGAGGTTTCTTTAGTTGATTTTCTTTGTTGAAATTTTTCTTCAATAAGTAAAAAAGCTAGTGCTCAATGAGAAAATAACCAACCAGTGAGATATGAGCTTCTCAACTACTCCCCCCCGCCCCGCCCCGCCCCGCCCCGCCCTGCCCTTTCCTGTGTTCTTCCTTCAGCCCCCCTCTCTGCTCGCAGCATCCCAACCTTTCTCCTCCCACGTTGTACTCCTTTGCAGCCCACCCTCTCTGCCTACTGTGCCCACCCGCATCGCTTGCCTTGCTCCGTTTTCCTTACGTTCTATTCACAACAACCCCCCCACCCCCCCCCCCCCCCCAAATTCTTCCTTCCCGCGCCCGTTGCCTCTCCTCTTGCTTCTTCCAATTTCTTGCTGTGGGGAGCGCTCTCCGCTTTGTCCACCCTCTTCCCTTTCTGTTCTGATTGCTAGTGGAGTACCTTCATTTGACATTTGCGAGAGGTCCCTAGTCTCACTGCTTTTGAGGACTCCATGGCAGCCGTTACATCTTCCCCGATGGAGACCGCCCTCAAAATCCCTTTTTCAGAAGTGGTCCTCCAGCTCTTGTAGTCTTCCGTTGCCTCCTTGGAGAACATCTTTTTCGAGAGTCTAGAACCTCTCCCTTAACCACGTGCATCACTTCCTGGAATGTGCATGGTCCTGGTGCTTGCTGCCTTAGCCGTAAGATGATTATGCAGGAGGAGCTGTAGAGAGCTGTGGTAGGAGGTGAGATTGATGTACTATTTTTCCAGGATCACCATGTCATCATAGGCCGCACACGACAACATGGGAAGGTCCTTTGGGGAGGTAGCCATGTCTTCTAGTCTCATGTTACTACAGGTTCTCGTGGGAATCATGACAGGGTCTGCATCTCTATTAGCAGTCAGCTTCTATCCCTAGTACCTAAGCTGTCTCTGTTCTCACATGAAAAGCTGGAGAAACACAAGCTAGATTGGTTGAGACGGCCAGAGTATCGGCATGCTGGGTGCCCCAAATCTCCTCAATAATGCTTTTGGCCTTCTCAAATAGGTCTGCTAAACTGTTTTTACCATTTTGCAGCTGCGATTGAGGTTTTTTCTGTGATCCATGATCCATGGTATCCAGATAGACTTCATCTAGGATAGGAGTAGCTTGGATAGGATCTTCACCTTGTGGGATGGGACACCAGGTTCACGGACCTGCAGACAGGATTTGGTTGGTCGTTGTGAAGCCTACAACGGGTTAACTAGGTCTCACTATGGTATGTATGAGTTTCTCGACCACTTGGGTAAGAGGAGTGTTGGCTCTATACTCCTCGCCTACACAGCCAAGCTCTCATTCAAGGTGCATGGGCCACGCGCTTCTCCATCTCTCGGTCCACCAGGGCTGCCCTTTTTTCCCTTTCCTCTTCTGGTTTCTGTAGTGGAGGCCATGGAAAATTTCGTGGGGCTGGAGGACATATGGTTGTAGGAGCTCCTGGACTCGGAGTTTGTGGACAACACAGCAGCCTGTACAGAGGGGAACCTACAGCGTTTTGCAGCTGCAATTGGGGAAAATCAATTGGCACAAATGAAGCCTCTGGCCAGTGGGGGTCTTCCAGTGAATTCCCAAATGCATGTGAGTGCGCTATCTAGGGTGCCAGGTTGGCATGGATATCACCTCAGAGCAGCATGTGTCCCCCCTCCTCTTGAACATTCAGTAGAAGCTCTTACACAAGCACAGCTTGGCTCCAAGTTATTTGGGTAGACATAATCTATACCCTCCAAGGATGCCAGGAACACCTGCAGGAGGGCTCAGAGATTATGTGATGACGATGTGCAGCCTTCCTACGTACTTGGAGTCTGGGTCCCTTTCTCACCCGGGACAATGATGGCATATTCTGGCATTATTGGCTCCCAAAGTGGCCTTTTCCCCCCTCCCCCCCGGATGTAATTTCCCTCCAAGAGTGGTTAGCCATGGAGGGAGCTCCCCCCAATCCTAGTGTTTGTGATCTGTCTCCAGATAGATGTTCTCTTGTTTCTACTGTTAGAAAAGAGATAACCATCTTCTAGTGAGGTGCGAGTCTGAGAGAGCAGGGCTCCCTTCATGGCTTGCTGCTCTAGGAGGGAGATTACATGAGAGGGGACAAGGCGAACAGCCACACTAGGGGCTTGTGGCACCATGTGATCTCGTTTGTGCCACTGGACAAAAAAGGACCAGGGCTCCAGATGCATAAGAATGCTGCCCTCAATTTTGCCGCAGCCGATTCAGGTTGAAATTTCAAGTGGAATGCAGATCTGTGCCTTCCCGTTTGGCCTGTTTTTATCGCCAAGGAAACTGCATCTCTGAGGTGAGACGAGTGCTATGTGGTCTTGTGTGAACAGATGCAGGATACACCATTAGACTTGCTGTGCTGTTCAACAGTCCCAAAAGCAGGGTCATGATGGGTTAAAAGAACAAGTGGAATGCAAAAGAACGCTGAGTCACCCAGGCATCTGTGTTTTACAAGATGATATGAGTGCTGGGGCAGTCCCCTATTAACAGATGCAGGTTAGCAAGGGATGATGCACCGATCATGGCCATCTGCAAAGCCATAATTAGCTGTCAACCAAAGAAAAT
Source organism: Cibotium barometz (assembly GCF_041138505.1). Classification (NCBI taxonomy): domain Eukaryota; kingdom Viridiplantae; phylum Streptophyta; class Polypodiopsida; order Cyatheales; family Cibotiaceae; genus Cibotium; species Cibotium barometz. The sequence goes on from NC_141108.1 coordinate 26,812,983, forward strand.
GAATTACAGGTAGATGTGACAGGTACAGAGACTCTTACATAGCTTTACTTTGGCAATATGTTGAGTACTTGCGGCAACACCATGCGCCTAACTAAAGGAAAAAAAGAAGATGTTTGAGTACTTGAAAGACAATTCATTAGCTTAAAAAGGTGTCATTTCCTTGGCTGTCGTTTCTGAATTTGATCTCAAAGGAGAATGTTGAGAATGTAAACTAAAATCTCGACTTACATTCAATTGAGTCCATACTTTTCATGACATTTTTTTAGTTGAGATGATCTATCTTCAATTGAGGTTCTCTCTCATGTCAGTACACTATCACTCTTTCAGAAATGAGAGGTAGGAGAGGTCTATCTTACATACACGAGCAGGCGGGTAGGTAGCATACACCTTAACTAGGGCCTCACCCAAGGAGAAGTTTTGAGTACTAACAAGGTTAGTTGGGAGTTCATCAGCTGGATTTCAGTCAAGGAAAATGAGTAAAAATGTAACCTTAGAATCTGGACTGTGCCTCATGATGGCTTGATGATGGTGGACATCATGAGATGACATGGCATGATAGACTACACATAAAACTCTATGCCATGCTGTGTATAGAATACACGTGAAATTCTTTCACCCTTAAGCATTTTAGTTCTTTTGGGCTGGTATACATTCTATATCACCAAAAGTCAAGCCAAGGTCAAAACCGTAGAACTTGCCACAAAATGCCCCTTTATGTTACTATTTTAGGGATGCTATTAGCGGTTGCTTGTGTAGCTCGAGCATAAACTTGGGCACCCCTCAATTCTTAATACTAAATAGTTGCAATTATCTTAGTTGTTAGGGAACGTAGTAACATTCACAATGAAAGAAATGGGCTTCCCTATCAAACATTTAACTAAAATTCATAACCCAGTTATAATCTTGTTTGAGCTCAAGATCGGCAATGAGAGGTTGAACAGTCACATGATCATGTAATAAAATCACCAAGTTCAACTATGGTGAGATTTGAAGCAAAAATTTAGCTAGACAAAACCTTTGCTTATACAAACTTTTCAGCTAGGGTGGAGGTCGAAAATGCGACTTCCGGAAGATTGTAAGCAAATGTACCAGAGTAGAAGGTAGCAAAGCAGAGCAAGGGGAGAGGAGAAGTGACATTATACTCTCCCCTAGAGTACAAGTGTATAGATACATGGAGGGATGGAAGAATGATGCAATCAAAGCCTCTCTTGGGATGAAGATCCCGTTCCTACAATATTGTCATGTGAGGCCTTGTAAGACTCACTTTTTGATGGGGAACTATTAACAGTGCTAATGCATACTTTGTAAGACAGTGGTGGATCCTTGCTTGGCAAAAAGTATGGTTGAAGTCCTCAAAGTCGTTCACAGTCAAAATCCATGGAAGCTCTTTTTGTGTTCTTAATGGAATATAGAGATCTTGTAGAGGCAAGTTTGTGTAAATAGTTCATGACCCTCAATGTGTTTTGATGAGAGTTTTCCCTGGAGTTTCTCTTATAAGAAACAATTATGAAATGCTCAAAGAAAAATACAAAGTGAGAAAGAGTATATAGTTGAGCTTGAAACAAAGTTTAGTTTGCAAGAACTGATGAAACACACCAATAGGAATGTGCCAAAGAAGGAGAAAAGCAATATTAAAACTTTAAAGGTGGGATGAGGCGATTATGAGCAGCAAGGTAAACTCACCTCGGGTCTCGAGATATGTTTTTGTTCAAATTTGTGGTGTTGTGAGCATTGGTTGAAGTATTTAAAGCATGAGCTTAGGTCAAGGGTACATCCTATGTTCAGTGGTTGGTTGACCTTAGTAGTAAAGGATGTTTGGATGTGAGAAACCTATAAAAAGAAGTAATTGGAAAGATTGTTTGAGTGAACAAGGAAGGCTAGAGGAAAATAATCCTAACTTGGAGTTTATGTGTACATTTAAAAATATATTGGACTTGTTTGATGATGGTAATGATAGTTTTTTTTTGGCACCATGTCAGGGAGGATTTAGGAAAGGTTGTAATGCTACCCCATGAGATCTTGTAAGCATGTATGTAAGGTAATTTGTGATACTAATTTGACTAGCAGGTCTTCGAATTTCGGCCAAACTTGCTAACCAGAGTTAGTTAGCAATCAAGCTATTTCTTAAGGTGCTAGCTATCGCTTGTGATATCAGTGCTAGTTAGCTTGTTTCAACTCAATCTTTGCGAGTGCTAGTTAGGAATTAAGTTGATTCTTACCAGTGCGAACTAGCAATGGTGGTTTGTGCTAACTAGTAGTTGGTCTCTTAGTGTTATGATTATGGATTGACTTACCCTATTCTATATGCCATTGCAAGTTGAGCACGTTTCAAGGCAACCTACATTTGTGCGCATGAATCCTTATTTTGTGCAAAAATTGAAGGATAGGTATGCATTTTCAAATAGCTTCCTTCATGATTCAATACGCAAAAATCCAGCTCTCATTAGTGTTCACCTAACTTGAGAATTTAAAAACTTTACCCATAGGTAAATTGTTCATATTACATCTTTTTAACTTTGGCTAATGACCTTAGAAACTTGCCATCGTATGTAGTAGTTTACTTGTGAGTTCCTCTTTTCCCTCTTATTGCTTGCATGTTTGGATGCTTGCTAGATAGGATTGGTTGTAGGTTGTCTTCTTACATGTTTGGATACTTGATAGATAGGATTGGCTGTCGGTTTGTCTTCTTGCATTAGCTTTCCCTTCATCTCTTGCCTATTGTGAGAGAGAATTATTGCAAAGGGCCATCTCTTACTACCTCCATGTAAGCATAGAGAGCTCTCCCTTCACCCCATTGCAGTGGCAAGGAGCATTTCATTGTGAAAATGGAATGACGACGGGACGGATGAGCTAGCGCACCCACATAGGGAAGTTGCATTTTGTGACTCCAAGGCAAAACCCAACAACATATGCTTTAGCAAAGGCTTAGGTAAGCCCTTGACTTGAACATGGTTCATTGAAATATATGTATCACTTTGTGTATATATACATTATTTTGAAATAAATATTTAACACTAATGGTATGAAATTGGCAGCTAATAATTAAGATATCTTATGTCATTATAAAGATTGTAAGTAAAACTAGTTATCATATATGTTATTTTAGTGATGCCCTCAAGAAGGATGCAAAGTTCATAATAAGACCATTTTCTCTAAAGACCATTCAACATTAGGCAAGTTCATAATAAGATCTCACTTTCTTTTTTTATGTTTTTTTGACATATTTGATTTGTAAACAAGATAACCTTTGCTTTTTATTGTGATAATTTAGATCGACTACAATGTAAAGAATAATATGGGTTCCAAGGCTTAAATATTTTGATTGGTTAATATAGTGAAGATGGAATCCTTTCTTTTGTCCTAATTGCATTTTCTTGTTATAATGCTACATTACTTTCTTTTTTTCAAAATTACATTTTCTTGTCGTGATAAATCCTTCCAGCTGCACATGGTTTGATGATAGTGTAGATAAGGGCTTACTCATCTATACATAATTTGGAGGTGGTTTCTAATAGATTATGTCAAACCTTTTTTAAACCATATTTACCATACAAAGCCTTGTATTTATATGGATGGATAGTTCTATTCTTTGTCAATTAATTACCTACTTGCAAAATAGATAGCGAAGTGTAGGTCTCCCTCTCCTAATGTGTAAACATACTTCCTATAACTAGATTAGGCACAACATGTAAACATGGAATATTGTGTTTTAGTATGGAGATTTTAGAATATTGTGTTTTAGTATGGAGATTTCAGAATAACCTTGAGATTCTTAAAAGATTCTTCACATTTAGGTTTCAATTTGAACTCCACAAATGATTTAAAAATTACCTTGGACCATGAATCTCCCTATAATAGCTACCATGCCCCATAAATCTTTGAAATTTGTTGTGCTTTTTGAGTAGAGGCATTTCATCAATCATCTTGAACTCACAATACATGCGGATATTACAGTATGCATTACTATATGTGCAAGGACAACATCATATGGGGCCATAAACTTGCATTTTAGGAGCTTTTCATTCTTTAAAAAATATTTTTAGATTTGGGGGATGATCTTCGTCATATTTTGTATAGACATAGCTCATTAACAAAGGGCGAGTTTGTCATGAAACATACCAAAACATTAGCCTTTAGAAGGTGGTGGTGGGTAAATGTAATAGAACAAAAGGGATAGCCTTCTAAGTAAAGGTATCCCATAAACCCACAAATATAGTCCTTAGCCCATTCTTGGGGCTAATCAAGACCTTATTATGTTGGTCCTTAGCTCATCCTTGGGGATAATTAGGACCTAATTATACTGTAGGAAATTTCAAAGAAACTAGAACGTAGCCTCGACCACTCTTGCTAAAATATGCTTAGTTATTTGTAAGGGATAGGGATCTCTCTTCATAGGTTCATTGATCTTCGTGATACTAGGCACACTTAGTTTTTTACAATTGTCTTAAGAGATAAGACAATAGTTATACCCATTGCTCATTAACAAGAACATTAGAGTTCTTGAGTTTTTTTTAATTGACTAGCTTGGAGTAACAAAATTCTTACAATTGATTTTTTGTACTAAATGTCCAAAACCTTCTTATAAAGTGGGTCATAACTTTTAAAGGATTGGCTTCCATATTTTTTTTTAAATCTTCATTGAAAGTAGTCGCACAACTGCATCAATAGCTCATGAGTTTCTTCATCTGCTTATTATCGAAAATTGGCCTCATAGATTGGTTGTGGATGATGCTTCTCCCAAATGAGAAAGATATACTACCATAGAATCCTTAAGTGTGGGTAGATTTCCATTAGCCCTTAGGTTAGCATAATGGTGACATTCCACATTAAATGCCCAAAACCTTCTTCCGTGGTGATAAAGTGGGTCATAAATTTAAAAGGAATTGCTTCCATACTTTTTATCTCCATTGAAAGTAGCACAAAATTGCATCAATAACTCATGAGTTTCTTTATCTGCTTATCAAAACTTGGTGAGTAGATCTCCATTAGCCTTGGGTAGTATAATGGTAACATTCCACACTAAATAGATCTTGAAGCGCTTTTATACCTCCCTAGGTTCTTCCTGTGTCACCTTGCAAGGATGCCATTTAATTTTTCTTTTGGTACTCTCTTACTTATTGTTTCTAATTTTCATCCACTAGAAGAGTCCTAGATTAACCATGATGATGATAAATTAGACCTCGACTTTAGTTCTTATGGATGCTATTGATGCCATCTCCTCAATTGTGCTTAGCTTGGATTTATTCCACTTATTGCTTTACTTGAAGCATCATGGTGTTAATAGTTTAGTGACCCTTTTGTTATCCTGGTGAATGGGCTAGTGAGGCCGTTCAAGAGTTAGTCATTATGTGCCCAATCTAATGAAAGTTAAATCTCCTTAATAACTGGTATCCACAACTATCTGTGTTCTCAAAGAGGTAGCTTACATGTCTAAGATGCACCATAGGTACCAATATGTTGTTGCATCTCTTCCTTATTGAACCACACTTTTAGATCTTGGAATGTGATAATTAATATTTTCAAATCAAAAAGAGTTCCTTATAAGGAGGTGATGAATAGCACTTGTAGCCTTCCCATAATCAACACACGACTTCTTTATTATTTCATCTTCTCTTTAGCATTTAAGGCATTTGTTTCCTTCTATGCATGAGGGATGTTGTATTCTTTCCAAATTTTAACTTCTTTGTTAGTTCCCTTTGTGATAAAGCTTCAAGTTTTTTTTTTGTCTTCTATAAAGATGATATTACATTCTATGTATCAATATCAATGGTGGCATGAATGTATTGGACCATGTCTTAAACTTATAAATTATCTCTTTATAGTAATTATATGACCTATGGGATGTTTCAAGCTATTCATCAATCTTTTTTTAAATAAAAAATGCAAACTTTCTACATATTATGTTATAAATTTAGCATTGGATCCCTATTCCCATTGATCTTTTCTAATTTATTAACAAGGCATGTTATACATACCATAGTGGCTTCTTATGTTCTAAGTACTTCAAGCATCCTAAAACCATAAAGCAAAATTGTGATTCCAAGTGCTTCACCTACCAATATCTTCACTCATATAGGGACCTAAGTTTTAACTACCATCTTATTAACCAAAGGTATTATGTGGATGAGAGCACATCCTTGTGCATAATAATAGTTTTGATACTTATTCAAGATTCACCATTGAGTAATGGCAAAAGGAGAACCAAAGTTGTTTTTAGAAGGGAGCACATTATTGTTTACAATAGTGTAATAATTATTCTTATTCAAGATTCACCATTGAGTGCCATTAAGAGTCTTTCAAGCCTCTCATATTGGAAGGGGACCATAGCCCATAACATTGCTAACATCACTTACCCACTTCTTAAAAGTGTTCCTTTTCATGATTGTTTGTATCTCATCAAGGCGTGTTTAATTCATCTTTACCTCATCTTTAAAGAATGCTCAAAGTGATCCATTTGTTAAAGGAGTGCTCCTATGGAAATCTTGTAGTGCCAAATATAGAAACTAAGTCTTATAAGCATCCCGTGGCGCCTTTCTGTTTATCAATTTCTATGGTAATAGTGCACATAGGTCTTCTCTTATGTGTATCTCCTCCATTCCTTGAACTTACATAGATGGTTTATCTTATTTAGATTGAGCCGATAGTCCATGAGTTGGCTCCTTATATTAAGATCTCCCTCCTTTTCTTTTTTTCTCTCACCAATTCTTGGACTAAAGAAAGCTTAGTCATTTCAACTCGAGGATCTGGAGGATGATAAAATTCTTATGGGTCCTTCCTTTCTTAAGCTTATTTTTCTTCTCATAAACATAGTTCTTAGCTATGAGTTTCACTTATTTAATTATCTTTTAAAGTGAATCATATAACTAAGGTCAATATTCTAATTGATATAGCCACTTTATAGGCCTCCTAGTTGGTATACTATTTATCCATCATTATGGGTTTCCAACAAGAGACGAGGTACAAAATTATTAGGTGGTGACACCATATGTATTGCTCATCACCCATGAGCATGTCCATAGGGGTGTAGTGCTTCTCTAGTAAGAGTTTGAGTCCTATGATTTCTTACATTTTAAAAAATCCCACACGTGTCATGGTTTTTCCATTGATTGCAAGTGCTTCTAACATTTTTAAAATTCTGACGTGTCATGGTTTTCCATTGATTGCAATTCGCACATCATTTGAGTGGTGGTCACAACAACTCATTACATATATGAGTTTGTGCATTGTAAGGACACCATGTATGCTCTTTTCTCAAATTGACTAGTTGTGGGACCATCATTTAATAATGGGATAATTTTCTTCTTCTATTTTCACCTTGTTCCATATCTTCTATTTCTGACCCTTTATACTCCATTTCCCTCTCCAAGCTACCTCTTGGATTTTTGATGTTGTAAGAGCCTGATTTTTAAAAAATTAGACTTTTAAGTTGGAAGATCTTTTGATTTATCATCCTCACTATTAATTGATATGAATTCCTTCCTTCACACATCTTTTATAGTCAATAAATGTATATTAAGATTTTGTGCTCTCAAGACACCTTTCTTAATTCTTTGATGAACCAAAATACCAAGTTCTTGTTGCATGGACTTTTGCTGAATTGACAAATATAACTCTTATAGTTTGTTAATTAGTCTTACGACCCTTCTCTAAATCCTTTCTTCCAGGGTTTTTCTCCCTAATATTGAAAGGGCTACTTCTCATGCCTTGCTCGATATTATAGCAAAAACCTATGGTCCACATTCTTTCATGTTATTTTTCTTGTGTATTTCTTTTTGGGTATTAGAGCCATAAACCATTCTAATGTAGAATAAATCACACATTGATTTAGATTCTGAACTTGAATTCATCCTTTTAACCTTATTAATCTCACATGTTTTCTCAAACTACATGTTAAGTATGTATGCTTCCATATAATTCAATAATTGAGTGTACCCAAGCTCTGCTCTTAATTTCATTACATATTTATTCTGTAATTTATCTACCTACTTAAGAAAATTCTTAAATTTTTGTCTATGTTGGTCTTCAATGCTACCCTCATTTTCTTCTTCTACAACATGGCTGATTGACACTTTGGTTATCACCTCTTGATATTATTTCTTTAAGTCTTCTAGATGATATGATATGCTAGAGATTGAGAAAAGTATGCTTTCATAAATTGGTTTTCTATTTTTCCGTAGGTCTTTGAAGCTTATCCTCTACTTCATATTCTTACCTCTCCTTTATAAATTTATAATATTTTTTTAGACATGTGCATGCCTAATCCATAGGTTTTAGTTGGCTACTCTTCTTTGCTATAGAGCAATCTTGCTCCTCATACTCTTCTAAGTATTCTTCAACACCGTATTCCTTGTAGTGATCCTTGTTTCCTTTTTTTTTGTTTTTGTTTTTGGGAGCTTAGGTCAAAAATCCTTGTCACTTTCTTCTTCTCCCTCTTTACTTTCTCATTTTCCAAATGTCTTCTGTGTTGATTTCTTTGAAGAAGGGTATGAAACAAAATACGACACATGCATCAACCCAAATAGCATGATCTTCATAAGAATAAATTGAACTACTTTTGCAAAATAATGATTATAAATGATGGCGATTGGTTTCCATTTGTGTGCTCTGGTTGAGGGGAGATTTGACGATGTTTGTGGAAGATACTAAGATGGAGGATGTGTGCAATGTGAAACAAGGGTGTACATACAATGAAGGGAGATAGACTCACATTTGTAATGATGGATAGTTATATAACCCATTTATATATAGTACCCACAAGAGGTCCACCTGTATGAACCACTCTACGTTGAGTCTAATTGTCACGTAGGCTGTAATGCCTGTGAGACCAACGGGCAGACCGGATGGCCATGTCCGGGGTTCAGTGGGAGAGGACGCCCATGAGAAGTCATGGGCGGCCAGGCTAGTGTGGACGGCGGGGCAGGCCACACACTATATAGCCTGGGGGATGAGGGGCAATCCTCATTCTTCCTCTATGGCTGGGTGGTGAGCCAGAGACCGTCCCCTCCTGTGGTAACGCCCGTAGCAGCGTTACAGGTATCTAACACTGGTATCAGAGCGTCGGTTCGATGGGGTCGTCAGGGTCCGCGCGTGACCGGGGGACCGGAGCCCACTCAATGGTTTTAACCATTCATCTCCTCATCCTTATCTCCACAATGGAGTGTGTGGAGGGAGGCGGCCAAGACATTTTTGAAGGGAAGAACTCTCTCTCTCTCTCTCTCTCTCTCTCTCTCTCTCTCTCTCTCTCTCTCTCTCTCCCCGTCACACACAGCAAGCGATTGCAGGTAAGATCTCGTTTTTTTTCCTGCGTTGAAGCTTATCTGCGAAGTATTTTTTCGTGTAGAGAAAGTCGCCTCTCTACTGTTTGGGGGGGCGAAGACCACCACCCAGCCATTGTGTGCGCCGTTTGGATGGGGCGAAGAGCACCCATGTGCGCCGTTTGAGGTGGGGCGAAAAGCACCCATAATCACTGTGTGTGGAAACACGAAGAGTAGCCCCACGACCTCACGTAGCGCTGTTGTGTAGGGAGGGGGCTTGCCTTGGAAACGGAGGAGCAAACAGCCCCACGACCTCACGTAGCGCTATTGTGCAGGGGGGGCTTGCCTTGGAAACGCGAGGAGCAAACAGCCCCACGACCTCACGTAGCGCTGTTGTGCAGGGCGGGCTTGCCTTGGAAACGTGAGGAGCAACACCGGAGAAGTGGCGGACTCGGCTGTGCGGGCGGCAATGATGCCCAACGCGCAACGCCGGCTCCGAGCAGCCCAGGCGGCCAGCCCAACGGCGGGCGGCCAGCCAGGCGCGGCGGCCAGCCAACCAGAGCAGCCGACGGCCAGCCCACAGGCAGCCGACCAGCGCATCAAACGGCCACGAGAGGAGAAGAAAAAGTAAAAGAAAAAAAAATTATTATATATATATATATATTAATTGTTCATTTTTAATTTATTAAAAATGAAACTAAATTCAAACGAATCCTCTCTCAGCTGGGGAGGAGGGATAATCCCAGCAAGGGATAATCCGAGTTTTTCAGGCACAACTTCCCGAGCGAATTAAATTTTTTATGAGTTGCAGGCATTTTTTCTCTCGGATCGGAGCATCCCGGAGAAGCGGCGCTGTCTAGGCTGGGAGGAAACACAAATCGACAGGCAATCGTAAAGAGGGGTGACTATTCTCTTTCCACCACTGCTCATTTTATTAGCGTTTTTTTAGTAATTTTCGAGTTCTCGCATTGTTTTTTGCAAGAATTAAAGATGTATGCTAGGCGTAGTGTGTCCCCACTGCCTTCTACTTCTCTAGGTTTTTCAAGTCTCTTGTCCTTGGTCGCGGGTTTGACCCCGACCGAATTGTCAGGCCGTACACGCTCGACCGTTGTCCGGTCCGGAGTGCGCTGTCGATCACGCGTGATCTGCCAGCGCCCTCCTCGTCTATTGACCCCTCCTTATAGGACCCAGTGAGCCCGCAGTGGTTGCATTGGCAGATGACCCCTTTCTGGCCGACGAGCCACAAGACATAGACACTGACGTCGCCGAGGGGACCGAGGAGGACCTCTTGGAGTACGACGACGATGATTATGACCTATTGGACCCTGTCGACATCTTGACAGAGACGGAGCTCTCTAGTGGACTGTTTAAATATCTTAATGCCAAATTGAACAATATGGGTAAAGTCCAGGCTGATTTAGTCACGATGCTACAGAGCATCTCCACACGGTTAGATGCACTGACAGCCGCCTCGGCTAGTACTCCGACTCCTCGTGGTAGCCGAGCTCTTGCGGTACGGGTGAGCGTAGCCTCGCCAGTGATTGCAGAAGTACAGGCCGATGCGCCTGCGGGGCCGTCCGTAGCGATAGCTTCGTCGTTATTAAAAGACTTAAAGCCGCCTAGTTTTGGTGGCGAGGAGAAGGAGAGAAACAAGGACTCGGTCAATATGTTTCTAGTGAAGTGGTCAGATTTGCACGCGCTGCAACAGCAGCCTAGTCGTATACAGCCTGTAGAGGCTAGCCTCTCATTAACTGGCAAAGCGTACAAGTGGTGGATGAGTTTGACAACTCGCCCTGCCACTTGGACGGAATTTGAAACGATGTTTCAAAAAGAATTTTTGCCTGTTAATGAGGCAGAGAGAAGCTGGGAGTTATGGGACAAGTGCTCGATGGAGAACAAATCCCTAACTCAGTACATCTCAGACTACAGGGAGATAGTACTCAAGCTAAAGGGAATCGATGCATTCCAGACATTGCGAGGCTTTAAGAGAGGCCTCAAAGATGATTACCTTGAGTACATAGAGCCCTTACGGCCTAAAGACTTAGCAGAGGCAATTCAATATGCACAGATATTTGATGACATCAAGCGCCGTAGTGCGCGTGGTGGTTCTAGCAGGGCCAAGGGTAGTGAAAAGAGGAGGTCATGCCTTAAAAGAAAAGGGTTCCATAGTGATAAACAAGGGGATAGGACGGACCAGGAAGGACAGGGTGGTCATTGGTCTAAAAAACCGCGACCATCCAAGAAGAAAAGAGACAGTGAAATCCAAAAGAAAGAGCAGTATATTAAAGCGCGAAAGGAAAATTACTGCTTTAATTGCAACAATGAAGTAGGGCACACGAAGGCTGAGTGTCCAAAGCCTAAAGCAAGCACGAGTGGCAACGAGCCCAAAAAAGATGGTAAATCTTCTAGGCAGTTGCATACAGTGTAGAGACTCCCTCTTAGTTTCGCAAAGTTCAAAGAGGTGACAGTGTGTCATTGTGATGAACATCACTCTTGTTCAGTGATACCAGCGATGTGGCAGCCTACTGTAGGTCCGCATGACATGGTGCGCATGTATGGCACCATAGGTGGCCGTAGAGTCACAGTTTTTATTGATGATGGAGCTAGCCACAACTTCTTGAACTACTCGTTAGTCAAAAAGTTGGGGTTTGGAGTGATCATGAGTATACTGTTGGCCTAGCCAACGGATATGACAAAACGGTATGGAATACCGTAGTATTGGGGGTCCCATTATCTATGCAGGACTACGAGGCTCCGCTTGACTTTCAGGTCATGCACTTAACCAGAGCAGACGTATATCTAGGCAGGGAGTGGCTGTATGGCTTGGGCCCTAGTCTAGCTCGGAAGTACTTACATAATACGCTATGTTTTGAGCACGGAGGTAGAGTCATTACCCTGCAGGGCGACCGTACTGTCCCTGCCACACCACTTATTTCCTCCATGGAGCTGTGTACAGCGGTCCGCAGAGCAGAGACCAGATAGTAGAGGTATATGCTTGTTACCCTCTTTTGAATTCTGTTTCCATAGATGAAACAATAAATGATGTTTGCATAGATAAACAAGGAAAACAAAATAACCTTGGATGAGACCCACTGTTTGAAAACCCTGTTTGGCATGCATGTGATTCAAACAAGAAAAAATCCAAGGTGAATGAGACATTAAAGAAAAAGTACGTAGATACTTTAATGAATTTATTAGAGAAATTTCAGGATGTTTTTCCTGATGATTTACCAGATGGTTTACCACCATCTAGAGAAGTAGACCATGGCATCAAAGTTATGCCAGGATCAAAACCTATAAGCAAACCTGCTTATAGATTAAGCCACTCTGAGGCACAGGAGGTGGAAAAACAATTAATGGAATATTTGAACAAAGGCTTCATTCGTCCTAGTTCAAGTCCGTGGGCATCGCCTATTCTTCTGGTAAAGAAGAAAGACGGATCTATGCGGATGTGCATAGACTATAGAGCTCTTAATCAGATAACGATTAAGAACAAGTATCCAATGCCATGCATGGATGAGTTGTTTGATCAACTCTCTGGATCGAGATACTTTACAAAAATAGACCTGAGATCTGGGTATCATCAGGTTAGAATAAAAGCACAAGATGTTGCGAAGACAGCATTTAGGACCCGTTTCAGGCATTTTGAGTTTTTGGTTATGCCATTTGGGCTAACTAATGCTCCAGTGACATTTATGATACTGATGGACAGCATTTTACGTCCATATCTGGGAAAATTCGTAGTAGTTTTTCTAGATGATATTCTTGTGTACAGTAAGACACAAAAAGAACACATAGAGCATTTGCGTCTAGTGTTCGAGTTGTTGCGAGAGCACAAACTATTTGCAAAGAAAAGCAAATGTGAATTTTTTGAAACAGAAATTCACTACCTTGGCCATATTATATCCGCCGATGGTACGCGGATGGAGCCAGAAAAAGTAGAGGCTATTCTTAAATGGCCAGCGCCGAAGAATCTCGAGGAACTGTAGATTTTTCTTGGCATATCGGGGTTCTACCGACAGTATGTGAAGGACTACGCGAAGATCACAGTCCCGTTGTGTGACTGACCAGTTACAGTTAAAAACTAAAAACATTAGTTGGGAGGAAGCCCAACAGAAAAGCTTTGATAAGCTCAAGGTGACCGTAGAGCAGCTGCATATGTTTTGACTATTGTCGATCCAAATGAGCCGTTTGTTTTGGAAACAGACGCTAGTAATGAGGCCATTGGGGCCGTACTTATGCAAAGGGGATGCCCAATTGCATTTGAGAGTAAAAAGTTAGATTGTGCGCAGCGTAACTACTCGGCTTATGAGTGAGAGTTACTAGCGATAGTACATGCACTAAAAAGTGGAGACACTATTTATATGGTGCTACTTTTGAGGTCCGGACGGACCAGGAAAGTCTGAAATGGCTTTCAAGTCAAAATGAACTGAAGGGTAGAAAAGCTCGGTGGACGGAGATTCTACAAGAGTTTGACCTTCAGATACATTACCAGAAAGGTAAGTATAACATAGTGGCAGATGCACTTAGTCGCATGCCACAGATTAATGAACTTAGTTTCACAGTCTTCAAGAATGATTTCTTGGAGTCACTACGTGGTTTATGTGAGCACGATCCATCTTTTATAGAGGCCTGGTGCGCTGTACACGTACGCACTTCTTCACAGACGCGACCACCTCCCTCGTTGGCACATGTTGCTAGTCCGGAGAGACTGGCTGAAGGTGCAACGGGAAGGGAAGCGAGAGTTAGTCCGGAGAGACTAGCCGTGTCTTCTGGGTATAGTTTGGAGCCGGAGAGCTCTGATGTAGGCCCTTCATCACCTTTGACTGCCACGGCTTCAAAGGGGAGTGATAAACTTCGTCGGGGGGAGAAATATGCTAATTACTCCATGATGTAGGCCCTTCATCACCTTTGACTGCCACGGCTTCAAAGGGGAGTGATAAACTTCGTCGGGGGGAGAAATATGCTAATTACTCCATTGACGACGGGTACTTACTCTATAAGGGTAGAATATGTGTACCAACTATTGGTGACTTTCGGGCTCGAATTCTTAAAGAAAGTCATGATAGTCCAAGTGCGGGTCATCCTGGGATTTAGAAGACCTATGCACTAGTAAAAAGATAGTTTTATTGGCCTAGTTTGTTTAAGGACGTCCAGACTTATGTGCTGAAATGCAATAAGTGCCAGGTCAATAAACATGAACGTCTTAAGGTTGGAGGAGGACTACTCCATCCGCCGGCTGGAGATTCCTCAAGGGAAATGGGAAAGCATTTCCATGGATTTCATTACCGGTTTACCCAAGACGAGTCGAGGGAATGACTCGGTGTGGGTGGTAGTGGACAGGTTAACTAAAATGGCAAAGTTTATCACCACGAAGAAAACTGTTAAAACGCCAGAGTTGGCAAAACTCTTTATTGAACATCTCTACAAGCTATATGGCCTGCCCGCAGATATAGTGTCGGATAGAGATAGAAAGTTCAACAGTCATTTTTGGAGGGAAGTCTTAAAAAAGTTGGATACTACTCTGAGTATGAGTACGGCAGATCATCTGGAGTCTGATGGTCAAACTGAAAGAGTTAACCAAATTCTAGAGGATATGTTGCGTTCTTATGTTAGTAAGAAGCAATCTAATTGGGAAGAGTACTTTCCCTTATTGGAGTTTACCTATAACAGCTCCAAACACTCAACGCAACTGGATTTACACCATTCATGTTAATGTATGGATTCCAACCGAGATCTCCGATGGCTGTAGGCCTAGAAAAGGAGAAGATTCAATCTGTCAAGGATTTCCTTGAAGATATGAATGATATGCTCAGAGCCGCACGTGAGAGCATTCGTAGCGCTCAGGATCGCGCTAAAACTTATGCGGATAAAAGACGAACAAAGGTGACCTTTGCAGAAGGTGACTTTGTATTCCTTAAGGTTCCTGCGCAGTCAGAAACCATGAAAACGGGAAAGTGTGATAAACTTTCTCCGAGATATTGTGGTCCTTTTAAAATCCTTAAGAAGATTGGGGACGTAGCATATAAACTTGAGTTATCGGAGAGTTCTCAAGTCCATCCTGTCTTCCATGTCAGTAAACTGAAGAAATCAGTTCACGGGTTAGAGAACGCAGTTTCTCCAGAGATTTTGGTGGACTTGATAGAGCCACCAAAGATACTACATGAACCTGAAAAGATTCTAGAGTATCGTGATAGACAAACCTGACATAAAGTGTACCAGAAGATACTTGTTAAATGGACAGATAGGGATGAGGAGGTGGCAACCTGGGAACGCCGTAGTGCAATTTCCAAAAGGTTTTCCCAGTTTGTTTTCGAGGACAAAAACTCTTCTTAAGGGGGGATAATGTCACGTAGGCTGTAATGCCTGTGACCGACGCGGCGGCAGACCGGATGGCCATGTCCGAGGTTCAGTGGGAGAGGATGCCCATGTGGAGTCATGGGCGGCCAGGCTAGTGTGGACGGCAGGGCCACACACTATATAGCCTGGGGGATGAGGGGCAATCCTCATTCTTCCTCTATCGCTGGGTGGTGAGCCAGAGACCGTCCCCTCCTGTGGTAACGCCCGTACGACGTTATAGGTATCTACACTAATTGGACCCAAACTACCACATCACCCAACTAGAGTAAAATTAGGCTACACACTAAGGTAGCAGTAGCTTTCAAGCCCATTTGAGATTGTTTCAACATCCTTGTAACTCAAGGGTAATGCGTCCCAAGAATATCTTCCTTTACCCTTAGTGCAATTTGATATGGGAATATTAGCTTGCATTAACATGCAGCCTATTAGGCTAGACACCAAACCTATTTAAGTTGTTTCTTAACCAACTACTTGTGCGGCCAACGTCTGATGTCTAAACAAAGGTTTGGACATGATGTCTCTGTTGCTCAAATATAAGTAACTTCTTGTAATAAACATGGCCTTACAAAGTAGATCTTCCCAATATTCAAACATTAATAATTTCGAGGGTGGAGCATTGATTCCCAATGAAACCCCATCCCACCACCCCTTTCCCACCCGCGCTGCTAGTGCAAGCTTCTTTGTTCAGCATTAAAAAGACATTAGTCTTTTAAAAAAAGTATTTTTGGTGCCAATCTTGCAGCCTCTTTGAGGGGTGTTCATTTCCTAGATTTTTATTCACGACTTTGCTCATTGCACTTGGCATGTTGTAGACAACTAGCTTTTGTAACTAGTGTGTATAATACATAATTGTTTTGATAACTCACAAGTGATTAATTCTATTGGTGCAAAAGAAGAAATTTTTTTGACAATGTTCTCTTGAATCTCATCAAAGGCACACTGGTATATTTTTAAAAAAATTAAGATTTATAACCATTGTGTGAGGTGATGTAATCAAAATTAAAAGTGTCAAAGTGGAGGAGTGCATGATGAAAACCGTAGTGATGGATTTTAAGGAAAATCCCTCTAGTCCATCTAGAAATTCAAGCGGCTAGTTCTCTAAACCCTAGTGGGAATTGGTGACCCTAAGCATCAAACAACTGGACTCCCTGTCTTCACGGATCCAGATTGTCCACCAGATGAGGGTAAAATATCAGGTAATACCATCTATGTTACTCTTCCTGAAGAAGTTATCAAGGAAGTAGAGATGGATTACTAGGCTAGGGCTTTGATAGGTCAATGTTTTGGACCCAGACCTCTAGCTGAAACCCTAAGAGCATGGATTAAGTAGAGATGGATTACCAGGCTAGGGCTTTGATAGGTTAGTGTTTTGGACCCATACCCCTAGTCGAAACCTTAAGATAGTGCATTAAAAAGGAATGGGTATCAAGGGGGATTGAGGTAGTGACCACACAGTATCTTTTTTTTTCGAGAAAAGATCCTTTCATTAGTTATGTAAAAAACGCCCATAGGGCTACAAAAGATCTCTCCTGCTCATAAGAGAAACAGAGCAGTGAATACATCAGGCAGCCCGGGAGACTCTCCCTAGGTGCTGCAAAATACAAGCATCAGTACAAAGGACTGAGAGGCTAAATCATACAATAGGGTGGGAAAAGCCAAACAGGTGGCCTGTAGTGCCAATGGGGGGATCCCGTGTGTAAGGTGTAGAAGGGGCCACAACGCCAAGTGGTGTGAAAGGCCTGGCGCCGCAAGATCTCCTCATCCGCCGAGTCTCCCCGGATGCGGTCATACTGTCCTCACAGGGTGTGGATCAGCTCCTGCCAAATCCCCCGTACAGTCTTTGCTGGTGGCTCCAATCTCCCCTCAAAGGCCGTAAAGCACCAAGCCCTCCACGTGAACCAGATGGTGAGGTTGCTGATGAGGAGCTCCCATCATAAATCCCTCTCCTATGTCCAGCTGGCGGACGAGAAATCCGGTGCCGGAACCAGGTGAGGCTGGCCCCTAATGAATCTGATGGCCTGCTGCCCTGCTCCATCTCATAGCCCATAACAGGTCCTGACGAAGCCGACCAAGCAGCGGCACCCCACGTAAACATACCCTCTGGAGAGAGGGGAGCCAGAATACGCAGCATCACGCAGCCAAATCTGCTGCGCCTGAGGGCAATCCCAAAGGCAATGTCTCTGTGTCTCCATAGGGTGGCCGCATCGGACGCAGGCCACCGGAAGACCGCTGTAAACAAGCCAAGTGCCAACTGTTGAGCCCCTGTGGTGGGCGACCAGCCACCACTGGAAAGTCGAGATCCTGCGGGCCTGTCGACTAGCCCAGAGCTGAGCCCAAAAATCCTCCAGGAACTCCTGTGAGAGTCCCTGTAGCCGCCAATGCCCCGCTGCCCCGCTGGAGACACCGTCCTTCTCGCCGTCAAAATATGCCGCCCCCAGCCGAACAGTATACTGGAAAAAGGTAATCTCTGTGGCCTCAAGGGATGCATAAGGATCATGCCACTTGTACTCCCCGGGGTCCCACTGTAGCCGGGCCAAGAGGCGCGCTGCATATGCCCATATGCGCCAATCCGGGAGCACATTAGCAAGGTCGGGGTCAATATGCCACTTCCGAGAAGCGACGGCGGCCACTACCCGTATCCTCTGAAAGGTGCACTCTGCAACCAAAGGCGACTCCACCTCCACTCTCTGAAGTCTGCCCTCATCCTGAATCTCATAGTAGAGGCATCTGCCATCCTCAGTGCAAGCTTTGACAGCAATCAGGATCTCCAACTGTGTAAAGGCTCCCATCCACTGTGGGGCCACTGGCATGAGAGGCGTGAACCACTCCTTTGTGAGTGCCTCCTGAATATCATCCCTCATAATCAACCCCCCTCTGAAGTGACTCAGCCTCTCCACCTGGATCTCCTCTGGGAGACTGCAGAAGAACTGCCAATCTCCAAAACTACGTGCTGGGCCTGCCGCTAAAGGCCCCCAGGCTAGACGAGGCCGAGAACCCAGCATATGACCCTGCTCTGTGCAAACCGCTGGGATGAGCGACTGTCTGGCCCGCTCCTCAACACAAGAAGGAGGTCATTGAGAGAGCCCCGATCTCAGCAGCTCCCAAGCTCTCAGGATACTCAAAGCAAATCTGTCCTCCCATCCTCTACTGAGGCCTGTCCTCCTCATCTCTATGAAGATCCAGCGAATCTTTGGTGCCCAAGTGCCCCCTGCTGGGGGCGCCCGAGCCTGCAGCTGCTGCAAGAGGAGCTCTTTCCAAGGCTCAATGCCTGGAAGCAGCCCCCGAACAATAAGCTTCCCCAATCAGATACATACTCAGCCTCCGCAAAGAAGAGAAAAAGAAAAGGGGCGAGAGGACACCCCTAAGTGACGGATTGATCTGGTCAGCTCAAAACTCGGCCCCCGTCCTCCTGCAATCAACACCTGGCTGTGAGCTTTGGAATACAGAGCCGCCACCCCTCTGATCCATCCTGGCTGAAAGCCCAGGCGAAGCATAGTGCCCTCTAAGAAACCCCAATCAACTCTATCGTATGCCTTCTCAAAATTGAGAAGCATCACGACCAAGTCCTCGCCAAGAAATCTAGCTCGGGCCGTCGCCTCCTAGAAAGTAAAGATGTTGTCAAGGACACTGCGTTCCTTGACAAATCCTGTCTGAGTAGCATGAATCAACTCCCCCATGGATCCTCAAACTCAAGGCCTTTGCTAAGACCTTGTAGACAGTATTGAGGATCGTAATAGGCCTCCAATGCCGAATATCATCTGATACTCCCTCCCCCTTGGGGATAAGATAGATCAAGCCCTCTGAAAAGCTCTGTGGCATCACCCCAGTGTCCAAAACATACTGAAAGCCCCTGCGGAGGCCTGGCCCCAAAAGGTCCCAATAGCGTATAAAAAAGGCCGGCGTCAGTCCGTCCTCCCTTGGGCAACTATGTCGCGGCAGGACCCTCAAGGCCTCGGCAAGCTCAATCTCTGACAGAGGTGCACCTAGAATTGTACGCATACGGTCTGTGACCCTCCTCTGCACATGGGCCCACACAGTCTATCTGCAAGCATCTCGATCCTCAGTGGCTGGCTCCGCTGAAAGCAGGTCTCTATAGAATGCAGCGGCAATGGCTCTGATCTCCCCGAGCTCAGTAGCTACTGATCCATCCGGTCTACCAAGCTGACGAAATCCTACTCGCGCATGGCAGGGTCCAGTGATCTAAAAAACTTCTCCAGTCACTCTATCACCAAGCTGCGTCCACTGAGAAGCCTGACCACGATAGTAAAACTCATGTCTCTGCTCCTCTGCCTCTCTAACCTCCTGGCGTGCCTGGCTCAACTGGGACGCCACCCACTCACATGCAGGCTGCTACTCCTGAAGGCGCTGTAGCGAAGCAAGGCTGCATCTCAGCCGATGCTCCCGCTCGAGAATCTCTCCCAGCCGTGTCAAAGCTGCAGTGTGCAGAAAAGAGCTAAGCTCGATGAGTCCCTGGGCACACTGGCCCGCTGCATCCTGGTGAGAGCACTGACTATCATGCCAGATCCTCTCAATGTCTTCAGCGAGACTGGGATCTGTAAGTACCCTCTCTGGGATCCTCAACTGCAAGCTGGGCTCCCGTGTCCTCTCCTCCAATGTCAAGATAACTGGCGCATGATCTGAAAATGAGGTGCCAGCGAGAATGCCGATGGAGCCCCCTCGCTCCCCTAACCAGCCGCCCACATAGAAGCGATCAATCCGTGATAGATTAGTCCCTCCCTGCCGGCGATCCGACGGAGAGAAACTAAGACTGTCCTGAGACCGGGAGAAAGCCCCATGCTGCCATGCATCAGTGATCCTCAGTGACATGCAAAATCGGTCCCAAGCTGCAAGCTCTGTGCCGTGCACTGTAACATGACTGCCTCTCCCACCCTATCGACCGGGTCCTCAAGCATGTTGAAGTCTCCCCCGACACACCAATGTGCGGCCTCTGGCAATGCATCCGTAACCTGGGTCCAGAACTCTGCTCTGGCACTAGCATGATTGGGTGCGCATAGACGTTGAGCACGCCCAATAGCTCATCATGCATCCTCAGAATGACATACTATGCTCTACGAGGCACAATGATCCCTCGATCCACAATGGCCTGCCGCCATACATCTGCAAAATGACCTTGCATACTCCTCCCTGTCCACCCAAAGGACCAAACCCTGCAGACCAAAAAGTGTCCCATCTACCAGGCATCATCGAACCATATCTCCGGATTCTGCTCTCACCCAAGTGGTGCTCCTACAGCATCAAAATATCAATGCTGCCACCAACCAGGCATCTCTGAAGCTCCTACCTCAAACAACCACGATAGCGTATAAAATGTGCTCCGCCAAGGCCCTATACATTCCATGAGATGATCCTCATGGATGCCCTACTGAGGTGGATGCTGTCTTAGCCGTACGGCGGGCCTTTGCAAGCGGCTTGGATGGAGAGTAGTCCCCATCCGAGTGGCTGTGAATCTGCCCACCCGGTGTACTGCAAGAATCACGGATCAGGTGCCAGTGGGTGTGGCCCATGGCGACTGCCTCCCGCTCTGACAGAGCAACCTCGTGTATACACACATATCCAGGGTCGCGTGCTAAGTCTGCCACTATGCGAACGACCAAATGACGAATCCCTGAGGTATCCACACTCCCGGGATCCAAGAAAAAATGAGCCAACTCCCACAGTCGGCCTATCACATCTGTCACCTCCAGATCGCTCATATGATGAGAAAACTCAACTGCCTGAGTCTTCAAAGTGCTGAGAGCGAGCTCTAGAGTCCACTCCCAGTCGCAAGGGCCACATAGAGGGAACGAGAAGGCCACCGCTGAATCTAGTGCCTCCTCCCCGCGGGCCGGAGATATCACTACATGAACTCGGATGGGTGCTGGCTCATGGGGGCCCTCTGCTCCAAAAAGCCGTGTGAAGGCGTAATCAAAAGCCTCCGAGCGCTGTCTAATACCGAGACAACTCAGTCGACTGCAGATAGATGAAATCCATGAAGCCCGAATCAGCATGGGAGGTCTCCTCTGTGATGCTCGAGCGAGGTCGGTACTCAGCGCCCTCCGGACTGCAGGTGAACGCCAGGGGACTGCCAGGGCCTCCGGGGAAGGTGAGGCGGGCGGAGGGGGAGGAGGGGGGGCGAGGGGGGTGGAGAGGGAACCGCTGCCGAAAAACCGGAGCGGGGACGGGAGGAGGTGATGGTGGAAGCGAGGCGGTGGGAGGGGACGGGGGTGGGGGGGTGAAAGAGGGGGTGCTGGCATCTCCTGGTCCTCAGTCGTCGTCGCGGGGGTCTCCTCCTGGAGGGGAGAAAAACTGTTCCTCACGGGAACCCAGTGAGGCTGAGAATGTGGCTACTGCTACAGCGGTCTCTGGGCGTGCTGCTGTGGCTGTCTCCCTCGACGGCGCCCCTGTCCAGGCTGCCACTCCGAGGTCTCTGTGGCCTGAGCAGCTGTCCCAGAGGCAGCCTGCCGAGCCGCATCTGTGGGCGGGCCATCAGTGGCTTGCTGCTGTGGTGAGGGTTGAGGTCTCCTACGAGGGCAGGCCTTGGCCAGATGGCCGACCTGCCTGCAAAAATGAAGCACTGATTCGGGAGCCCCGAGAACTCCACTCTCTGATCTATCCATCCCCCCCTATCCTAGGTAGTTGAATGACCTTAGGAAGGGAGGAGATGTCAGACACCAACACTCTGACCGAAGGTAGCCCAGCTGCTCTGGCCACCACTGAAGCTGCTGAGGGGCCAGTCTCTAGTACCGAGCCCACCAATGCTCCTAGCCTAGAGAGGAGCGGAAGATACTCCCGGCAGAGTCCAGGGAAGCAAACTGTAACATGGAAAAGGCGCTCTCCCTGCTCCGCCCGCTGCTGGGTCAAATCCATGCTGCCAAGGTCTGAAGAAAGCCCGAGCACCCCTCATGTCAAGGGGACTCATGGCAAGGACCTTGGCAACGCTCTGGGCGGCCTCGAACTCGATCTGGTAATGTCCACGGCCCAGTAGCTGTACGTCCAGGATCTTGCCCACACCTGCAAGAAGGCGGGCCTGAAGAAGATCCCGGATCTCCCCTCTGCTGGGGCGAGTGCCAACTATACGGCAGATGGTGGAATGAGCCTGGAGGCGTTCCATCTCTGCGGCGGCGGTGAGGCTCGCTTCCTCTTCTGGTGAAAGAGAGAGCCTGATGGGGGTGTCCTCAGCAGGGGCAGGCGAGGGGGCTGCTGATGAGTCCCTCTGGTAGGGCGGGAGGAGCCTCCATCAAAGTCTGAAGCTGCGGCGAAGGCGAGGCGAAGGCGGAGGTCCTGCTAGAAACTAGTTGCACACAGAGAGGCGGAAGACGGAGAAAAAAAAGAAAACAAAACCCCCTGGGGGCGGAAGCAAGAAAAAGGAGGGGGGAAAGACGAAGGAGAAACCCAAAGGGGGGGGCGGGAGCTGCGCGCAAGAGGGAGGGGAGGAGAGCGAGCTGGCGGAGGGGGGGGACGGGGCGCTGCAAGCGGGGAGGAAGGGGCGAAGGAAGGGGGGGTGCGAAGGTGAGGAAGGTGGTAGGCAGAGCAGCTGGGGAGGGGGCGCAGCATCGAAGGCAGGCGGGAGGGGGGGGGCTAATGGAGGCGGCGGGCAATGCAGCGAAGGCAGGGGGCGCAGCAGCGAAGGCAAGCGAGGGGGCAAGGGAAGGCACAAGGAGCGAGGGGAGGCGAGGGGGCAAGCAGGCGCAGGGAGGCGAAGGGCACAGATGTGCAGGCAACACGAGCAGGGAGGGTGACCACACAGTATCTACGCAATAACTTCTTTATATTCCTTTGTAAAGATGAAGGAATATGCAAGATGAGCCAAAGAAGACATGATATTTTTGGCGGGATCACTTTGGACCACAATCTAAAGGGCCATTGATGGTTGTTATAGCTAATCACCCATCTCTTGTTGAGCACAGATGTCATGAACCTATAGCATACGTGTAAATGGGCCCATGGGTACAACACTATAAAGAGGGCCTTGGGCACATGGATAGAACCTTTTGTCATTTTACTAATCTTGGACATTCCATTGTACCTTTGGCTCCTACTATGGAGACAACCATCTATGGTCAAAGCTCATGGCTAGCTTTCAAGCCATCCTCTTAGTGAGAGGTTAACACACTTAGGCCATTGAGTATCTTTCTCTTTGCTACATACACATATGGATTCTCTCTCTTGTTCATCTTTGGCTATGATGCTTGGAAATGCTAATTTCATGTGTAATGGATGCTAGAATTCATCTTTCATTTGTTTGATTTCATCTTTAACTCTAGATCCATTCCATTTGGTATCAGAGCCTTGATTTTAATCCACTTTCAAGGTTCTTGGTGCATGAGATTGGTATTTCTTGATTTTCTTGAAAATTTTCTTGAATTTCCTGGTCCTTCCTTGGTTAATGCTCCCTAATCATGCTCTAAATTTGTTTATCTTGAGGGATTAGGAGAGATTTGGGTGTTAGAGGCCCCATTTTGATCAATTTTGGCCAAAAATTGGACTATGGGATCAAATTTTGGGGTGCCCGCACCAAAATTTGAACTGCAGGACCAAAATTGGGGGAAAATTAACTAATCTTGATTAACTTTTCTTTAATCCTCATGTTTTTTACTAATTACCCTCTTTCTTGGAGCTTCCATGGCCAGTCTCCATACATGCCCCGTTTGAGCTCAAATCCTTAGGGTTTTTGTTGTGCAACTCATGAGGAAGAGGTAGAGTCTTAATTTTGAGGGGATTTTCTAAAATTTTTTGGTCCCTCTTCTTTCTCTCACTCAAACCCTAAAACCAGAGAATTTCATGGTCATTTACACTCCACAACACCATTTTCTTACCATTAGGAGCTTCAATGCCACATATTTTAGTGTATCTTGAGCATTTAGTAGGTATTTTCACCTCTTTTGGCTGTTAGGCTACTCGCGGCAGCGCCGGCTGCGTGAAGGGCCTCACGGCTCAAATTGATGAGCACCAAGTTAAAGAAGCCTGGCTAGAGTCCTTCTAAGTTTGGCACAAAGGGTGGAGAAGAAGTGGAGACCATTTGCAAGAGTTCTTGGTGATTTTTGTGGCTATGGTGAACTTCCAAAAACCAAAGAATAAAGTCTTCAAAAATAGAGGCATTCAAGCAATTTCCTTCATCAAGATCAACCAATGGTGGTTCTATTCAACATTTTCCATGAATCAAAGCTTCCATTGTAATCAAGGGCAAGTTTGGGGATTCCATGTGTGGAAATCCCTAAATTACAAAAATTAGGGTTTCCTACATGCTTAATTAGCTCATTGCCAAAAATAGGAGTATATAGAGCAAACTATTTGCTCTCATTTGCCATTGAGCCACATGTGGGATGCCTTTTTGAAGAGTTTGATGATCAAGGCAAGCATTCATGCCCTTATGATGAATCTATGGCTTACCATTCTCCATTGGGATGCCATTGATCATTAGAGAAGGAAATCTTCATCAAATGAATGGTATTATGCATGCACATGAATGCAATGGATGTGATTCTATGCATTGGAAGAGTTATGGAACCCATGAATGAGCTATTGGCACCAATTTTGCATTGATATAACACATATTCTCATATCTTTGAGCATTGCAAAGGGTATAGGATGCCATTGAGCCACTTATAGCCATCCCAATGCTATGAAGAGTCACGTGGAGTGTGGGCATGCATATGAGATTGTGGATTGAGCTATTGATCTTGCTTACCCTCACATGCTATTGTTGTGGTGATTGGAGTTGAGTGGTTTTGTTGGATGGAGGGAAGATTCTTGGGATTTGATTGAAAAGCATGAGTCCATGCTCTTTGGTTGTAATGAATGAGTTGTAAAAAGGGCATGAGTCATGCCATGTGATTGTAAGTAATCTTCCTTGATTTTACATTCAAGCAAAGCACACTACCACATCACAATTGTTCTCACAACTTTCCATTCCTAGCATCTAGTATGTTGAGGTAACTCGGGCATTGGAGAAGAGGCCCGAGGGGAGCATGGCTTGAATCCACCGTGCCTGAGTGCCGTGGAAAAGCGGTACGGTGGAGGATTAGGTACTTGGTGGGAAAGACATTGCCCCAACTTGTGCCTAGAATCGGACTAGGTACGAGGGTGGGAAGAGCTTGGCTAGGAGATTAGCAAGCTTCGACGCGCTTCATCAAAGACATTGGTACATGTATTGCAGTGATCCACTTGGGTTATGCATGGATTTGATGCCTATTGGTTGAGGCAAACATTGGGGCAAGGTGTTATGCAGTTTATGCAAGATGCCAACAATGAGTGTTCATGCTGAAATTTGATGCTTAGGAGATTGAGATTTGGCTCCTAGTACAAAGGAGACCATGCCGAATTTTTTTCCAAAATTGTATGCATGGTTGGAGTTATGGGCATTGGTGAGCACATACTATGAGCTTTTGGATGTCAATGGAGTATTGGATGCTTGAACAAGTGAATTGGGGCAAGCGAGAAGCCATTGGTCATTATGAAAATCACTTGGGCAAGATTGTGTAGAATTGTCAAAACCCTAATTCAATCAAAATACTTTAGGACTAAATTAAAGGTGATTACACAAGCCCTTAGTACTTCCTTAGACCTACCCAACAAGCCTTAACCTTCGAAATCCAATATTCCTTTAGGGTAGAAATTAGGGTTTTACCAAGACTGATAAACCCTAATTCAGTCAGAGGGAGTTTATGGTCTCATAGATCTAATCACATAGGCTTGTAGAACTCATCAAGGGCTTCGATTTGAGCAAGAAAGTTTTGAATCCTGATATTTCTAGCTCAAGATATAGCCAAAATACTATTTCAGCCCATATCCTTGAGAACCCTAAAACAGAGAGTAGTAGCACACTTCAATTCTTTTGGGTCTTTGCATAGGGGTTTAGAGTATCTCATTAGCTCTCTATCAAGCTATAGATCTCTTTAATCCAACAACCCTACCCCAATCTATCGCCATTTTTCCAAAAACAGAGATTTTATGGCACCGAAACCTAAGGGACGACCAAAGGCGCAATGCATTGGCATCCGAGGAAGTAGAAGGGGAGGAAGCAATGGAGCATGGCATTTTGGATGTGCTGGAGGAAACTTTTGGGCAAGCTTCAAGAGAAGTGGAGAAAGAAATGAATGTTGGGAGTGTCCCCAAGTATATCCCGCAATCCTCACATTCCATCTCCAATGACGCCCTCCTACAAATGCTAATGGAAATCAATGCAAAGATGGATTCTATGGCTACAAAGGTGGAGGTCAATGATAAACTTGACACTATGGCTACAATGATGGAAGCTTTGGAAGAGAATGTCATTCGACCAATGAGTCAACATCCATATGATAGTGGTCATGGTGGTCACCAGGAAGACAAGCAACATTTTGAGACAGCTTTTGAAGGCTGAAGGGAAGGCAAACAACCAATGATGCAAGAGGCTTCTCCTAAGTTGACACATGAGCATTCAACCAAGAATGTTTCTTTTGGGTTCATGGCAGATGCTCAAAGACCTTCTATGATGAAGGAGACAAAGCCTACTTCATTTCAAGCGGGTTCTTCTCAAATGAATGAAAGGCAACATGCACCTACATTCAAACATGTGGAGTCCAATGTTGGGGATCCTAGAGGAGTACCTTCGCAGCAGCCCAAAGCAAATCAATACTCCATGATTGAAGAAGAGGTGTATGATGTGGTTGATGTGGATGTACATGATTGGAAACTCATCGAGAAGCAAAGAGAAGCTCATGATAGGTGGATGAAAATGCCACACTTTCTCAAGAGGGAGTACAAGGATTTTGCCAATTCTTTGGGTCATATGTGCAAATGAAAAAGTATAAGCCTTCACACCATCATGAGAATGCATCATCTACCGCATCTAAGGATGTGAAAGACAAGATCTCTCTCTCCAAGTTCAAGGGTGATGGATCAGCCCCAAATGAGTTGGAGTGGATGAACAAGTTGGATACATACTTTCAGCTTTACCCAAAGAGTGAAAGGGATAAAGTGCAGTTTGCATCCTTACATTTGGAAGATTATGCACATCAATGGTGGAGACATATGATTAAGGAAGGTACTATGCCACCCACTTGGGAAGAATTGAAGAGGGAAATGAATATGTCATTTGTTTCGCCTTCGGTTCTTGATCGATATACCATGAGCAATGGTATGAACTCACACAAAAGGTATACCGGTTAGAGAGTACATCAAGAAGTTTATGAAGCTCTCTATGTTCGTGGATGGGCTCAATGAAAGCATGAGATTGAAGAAGTTTGTACATGGTCTAGATTCATACATCAAGGTGGATGTTTCGACACAAAGTCCTACCACTATCAAGGAGGCTATGAGGTTGGCGGAGCTATATGAGCCAAAGTATAGAAGATTTCAGCCCAATGCAACCACTCATAAGCCATTCAACTCTTCTTATAATTTTGGGAAGAGTATGTCTTCTACCACATCCACTTACACTCACAAACTTCCATCATCTTCTGGAAGTGGGCATACCATGAATGAAGTTCATAATGATGCTAAGAAGAGCAGTGGGTTCATCAAGAAGTCTCCTCAACCCTTCAAGAAGACTCAAAGGATGGATGCTCCTAAGATTGAGGAGCAAAGACCTTTGTTTCAAATGAAAAGAGAAGTGGTCACCTGGGCATATTTGCAAGTCAAAGAAAGTAGTGGCTACTATGATTATCATGGATGAGGATGATGACTCCAAACCATCTCATGACATGGAAGAGTTTCAAGATTGCAATGAAGAGATACATGGGGAGGATTTGGAGGATCATTATTTTGTTAAGGAAGAGGATGAGTTTCCTTTTGACCCTAGTGGAAGGAATCATGCATGCATTGTAGGTGATGATATGCCCAAAAGTGCAAACTATGCAGAAAATGCAGCTCATGTATGTTCCATTTCACAAGAGCTTTTGGCAGGTTGCAAGAGCCCAAATACTTTGAGATTGATGGGTACCATCAATGGGAGAGTTGCATGCATTTTGGTGGATTCCGGGAGTACTCATAGCTTCATCAACTCTAAATCCATCAACTCTCTCAAACTATCTCCAAATGAGCTACCCATAACCTTTCAAGTGCAAGTGGCAAATGGAGACAATGAGAAAGCTAGTTTGGTTTGCCCTTCAACAAGAGTGATTTTATCCTCTTAATACACTTGGGAAGGTGATTTAGTGGTCTTGGACATGGGACGCATTGATGTGATTATGGGATGTGATTGGTTAGATTCTCTTGGTGATTTCCACATGAACCTCCAACAAGGTGTTATGAGCTTTTCACATAATGGACAGCAAGTGGTATTGGGTGGAAATGCACCAAAAGGGCTTTCTTTAATCAATCTAAAGCGGCTCAAGAAGGAACTCAAGGCTCTTGGCATGATCTATGTGTTACATGTCACTCAAGGAGGAGGGATGGATGGTAATGGACAACACCTAGACAAAGAAATGGTAGCTCTTCTCAAGGATTATGATGACATTTTCCAAGTGCCAAAGAGTTTGCCACTCAAGAGGGAGATTGACCATGCCATTGTGCGTGAACCAAATGCAAGGGTTGTGAACAAGCCTCCTTACCATTTGTCTAAGGTGGAAAGGGAGGAAGTGGCAAAGAAAGTGCAAGATTTGCTCTCTATGGGTCTCATTCAACCCTCACAATCTCCGTTTGCATCTCCCGTTCTATTGGTGATGAAGAAGGATGGGTCCTTTTGTATGCGCATAGATTACCGTGATTTGAATAAGGTCACCATCAAGAATAGATACCCCATACCTCGCATCGATGATCTTCTTGATGAGCTTAAAGGGACCAAGTTATTCACCAAGATTGACTTGAGATCAGGATATCATCAAATAAGGATGAAGGAGGGTGATGAAGAGAAGACGGAATTTAGGACTGAAAGGGGATTATTTCATTTTATGGTCATGCCTTTTGGTCTTACGAATGCCCCGGCCACTTTCCAAGCACTCATGAATTGGGTGTTGGCTCCTTTCTTGTTCAAATTTGTGCTTGTGTTCTTAGATGACATATTGATCTATAGCAAGAGCAAAGAGGAACATTTGGCACATGTGAAGCAAGTATTTGAAGTCATGAGGGAGCATAGATTGTTTGCAAAGGAGACTAAATGTACTTTCATGGTGAATGAGGTTGAATACCTTGGACATCTGGTGGGGGAGAATGGAATTAGAGTGAACCCAAAGAAGGTGGCATGTGTCAAAGAATGGCCAATTCCTAGCAATGCAACTCAATTGAGAGGATTTTTGGGGCTATCTTCTTTCTATAGAAGATTTATGGAGCATTATGCATCTATTTTGCGGCACCTCTTACCGATCTACTCAAGAGGGAAGCTTTCTTTTGGGATGCCATTGCCGACAAGAGTTTTAATGAGCTCAAAGCCCCTTGCTTACATCAGCTCCTATTCTTGTTTGTCTGGACTTTACAAAGACATTCTATGTGAGAGCGGATGCTAGTGGAAATGGTCTTGGAGCAGTTTTATATCAAGAGCATGGAGTCATTGCATTTGAGAGTAGGAAACTTTCCGAGAAGGAGATGGAATTGCATGTTTATGATGAGCAAGAGATGTTGGCTATACTTCACGCAATCAAGAAATGGCATCACTATCTTTATGGTGCTTATTTCAAGGTAAGAAGTGATCATAGGGTGCTGAAATTTTTCCTCTCCCAACCCAATCTTTCTCCCAAACAAAAGAGGTGGTTGGCTACTCTCCAAGGATATGACTTTGAGATATCCTACACTCCGGGAAAGGACAATGTAGGAGCGGATGCATTGTCTAGAATGTGGGCTTGCACTATGACATCAATTATGGAAGTGTATAGTGAATGGATCAAAGGAATTCAAGAGGAGTATCTTGTCAATGAGAATGCTGCCCATATTTACAAAAAATTACAACAGGGAGAGGGTGAAGAATTTCCTCATTATAAGCTTCAAAATGGTCTCTTATGGCACAAGGATAAGGTGTATTTGGTTCCTACCTTATCTTACATTCCCAAGGTGCTTCACGAGATGCATTCTTCACCGCTTTTTTTTGGGTCATCTTAGTGTACTCAAGACATTTGACAAAGTGAGCAAAAGCTACCAATGGAATAAGGATAGTCACCAATTGCCAAGTTGTTTACTCCATCCTTTGCCTATTCCGGATGGGAAATGGACTCACATTTCTATGGACTTTATCACGGGTCTACCAAAGACAAAGCATGGAAGGGATCAAGTCTTTGTGGTGGTGGATAGACTCACCAAATTTGCTCATTTCATTGCTTCCAAGACTACATATGGAGCCTCTCACATTGCCAAGCAATTTATGGAGCATGTATTCAAGACACATGGATTGCCACTCAATATAGTTTGTGATCGAGATACCAAGTTTATGGGCACTTTCTGGTGGACATTGTATAAGAACTTGGGTACTCAAATCACTCCCTCTACATTCTATCACCCTCAAACGGATGGGCAAACGGAGTGCACAAACAAATGGCTTGAAGTGTACTTGAGGCACTATTGTCATGACATGCAAGTATCATGGGATGAATGGCTCTATCTTGCTAAATTTTGCCATAATTCCAGCAAGCATTTGAGTATCGGGATGTCACCTTTTGAAGCTCTTTATGGCTATCAAGTGCATGTGCCATCCATTGCCTTTCACGAGGATAAAATGGTTAATCCTTTAGCCAAGGATGAGTTAGAAAGGATGAGATAGCTTCTTCAATTATGTAAGGACAACATGAAGAAGGCTCAAGAAGTCATGAAGGCAAATGCGGATGAGCATAGATGTGAAGTGGAGTTCAAGGAAGGTGATTATGTGTTACTCAAGCTTCCTAAGAGCCGTTCACAATATCCTCAAAGGTTCTTCCAACCCAAAGTTGGCTCATCGGTATTATGGACCATATTTGATAGTCAAGAAAGTAGGTGAATTGGCTTACAAGCTTGACTTACCTCCTTCCACAAGAATCCATAATGTGTTCCATGTTTCTAACTTCAAGAGGTTTGTGGGTTCTCTTCCTCAAGAGCTTGAAGAACTACCACCAATGGATGAAGGAGAGATAATATATGAACCAGAGAGGATTGTAGACAAGAGGACAAGAGCACTGAGGAACAGGGATATTGAAGAATTCCTTGTTAAATGGAGGCTACTTGGCAATCAATGGAGTATGTACAACAACATGGTTTGCTTGATGGAAGTATTCCTTGACCAAGTGGCATGTTTAGCATGTGGAGAATGGGCATTACATGAGGATTACATATGCTATAATTTCTGGACAACTTTGGTTGGATCCATTGTTGGGGCCATCATTCTACTCCAACACACTTGGAAGATCATCATGATATAAGGCAAAGATGTGGGACTCATTTGGTTGAGGTTATGCATCAATTGCAACCCATTTTTATGGAGATTTCATGAAGTATTTTCAAGGATCTTCACCGATAACAAGGCTGCCATAACAGTCTCATATGATTGCATTGGAGAAAGAGTTTGTGGGCTTCATTACATTTGGACTTCTTCTTCCAAATGTACTTCAAGAGCATTTTTGGGAACCTCTTTACTTCTCAAAGATTCCAATTGGGGCCACACTTGAAGTGTAAATATCTTGTATGATTTTGAGGACAAAATCTTTGGGAAGGGATGGTTTGTCACTCATGAACCTATAGCATACATGTAAATGGGCCCATGGGTAAAACACTATAAATAGGGCCTTGGGCACATGGATAGAACCTTTTGTCATTTTACTAATCTTGAACATTCCATTGCACCTTTGGCTCCTACTATGGAGATGGCCATCTATGGTCATCTATGGTCATTTTACTAATCTTGGACATTCCATTGCACCTTTGGCTCCTACTATGGAGATGGCCATCTATGGTCAAGGCTCATGGCTAGCTTTCAAGCCATCCTCTTGGTGAGAGGTTAACACACTTAGGCCATTGTGTATCTTTCTCTTTGCTACATACACATATGGATTCTCTCTCTTGTTCATCTTTGGCTATGATGCTTGGAAATGCTAATTTCATGTGTAATGGATGCCAGAATTCATCTTTCATGTGTTTGATTTCATCTTTAACTCTAGATCCATTCCAACAGACGACAAGTTCATCTCTATGAAATGCAGATCGGCAACAACTTATCATAACCTGACGAGGTGATGGCCCTAACTGAGAAGAGGCCTCTCAATTGAATGCATTGAGTCAACTCTCTATTCTCCAGAGTGCAACTCTATTAGACAGAGTGTCCATATCATCATCTTCATTCAAATTTGAATAAGTTATTAGATAGATTGATCCACTTTCTAAAACTGTTCCATACCTTCCACAAGTTCATCATGACTAGTTCACTTCCCTTTGGTTTAAATGCAACCTTACTGACACAAAGGGTGAGAAAGGGTAAGTTCTTCCATCTAGGCAACCCAACCACTGAAAAGGAAGACATATAAAGTAAATCTCCCTTGAATAAACCAGTTTTGCTCTTTCTTGATCCAATCATTAAGATGACCAGAAAGCCTTCTTAGCTAGGGCTTTAGCAAATATTTTGAAGGCAGAGGAGAGCATGGTGATAGGTCTCCAATTGAAGCATCTATGAGTTCTATGCCTTTTTTTCAAAAAGAAATGTCACAAAGTCCAAAGTTCAAACCAAACGGTTTATATATTGACTTTTTAAATGTTGCGGCGTACGTACTACGTGCTATTGGGGCGCGGGATGACGGCCGTGGGCATTTGACGGCAACTTTGACGGCGCGTCAGTCTCCCCCGTTCTGCCAACTTGCTGGTGCGCAGTCGGTGGGACACGCGCACGCCTCCCTATACGTGATTGGTTAATCGCGTGCGCTCTGATTGGTCCATTGCGTGCTGCTATTCCTGCCATGCCGTGGTGGTCCCACGTTCATGGGGGCGATCCTCTTTTGTCTTTTGTGGATGCAGATATGCTACCCTTTTAAATGAGTTCACACTGCACGTCCGGTCTGATCACGTCACAATTATGTGAGCCGCAGGTTTGAAATGCCCTTACAGCATGTTCATGCGGGAACAAACTTAGAATTTCGAAGCATCCTTCCCCACACACACACACCAAAACAAAAAAACAAAAACAAACAAAAACCCAATTTGCACAAGTGTGAACGAACTACAAGTGGAGCTCCATCTTTGGAGCTCCTTGCACTTGGATTGGAGCATGCCGGGGGTTCTAATAGCCCCCCTGCTTGAACAAGCTCGTAGTTAATCTAGCCCAAGCAGCAATACCTTCTGCACATGTCCAAGGTTCGCGACCCCTTGGCACCTATCTACCTCTTGATTATGCTCTTCCATATATGTGCCTCTGCATATCCTTATTGTGAGACTATTAGGAGAAAATTAACACCCTCTACCCCCAACATGAAATGCAAACTAGCACTAAATGAAACAGAGTTAAGGTGCCAGCATGAGGTGGACTTGTATGGGGTATGTCGTTTGGTCACATATTCCACTTGCGTTTGGAAACTCCACAAAATGTAACTCCTCTCTGTATAGTGTGTGTGTGTAAGTTGAGCTCACTAGCTCTACCAAGGTGAAAGCCGAGTCTTGCTACAAACACCACTTTTAGATTCAGTGTCACTTTGTGGAAATATTCATTACTGCTCTTTTCATATTTTCTATTTGCACATAAAGGGAAGACCATATACACAATCCTTTTCTTATTTAATACAATGTAGGCACAATTTATTTACTCAATATGAGTAAACTTTAGAGAAGTCCAAAGACTAGCTTTGAGACATCTGTGTGGAGCATTTGTGCACATGTGTATTTGTGCATGCGTACATGCACACACACCTGCATGTGTGCTTGTGTGTGTGTGTGCGTGCATTTTTTTTGGTTGAAAGTATGCACACAACAGAGTTGTTACTATGTGTAAATAACAACCAAGAGAATGTGCAACATCCTTTCTCTATTTCTTTGTAGTGTTGAAAGAAAAGACTGGTCACAACTAATGTACTATGAGGCTTAGCTTCATTGGGCATACATATGCTCTGAAGTTCCACAATCAAATTATTGTGATTCTTAAAAACTAGTATTCATACAATCGGCATGTTAGGAGCTTGTAAAAAGATGATATAAAGTTTTGATTGTTGTGCATTTATTAGTTACATATTTATTTCCAAGCCTTGACATACACAAACTAAACTAGTAGTTCAACTCATAAGGAATTTAAAACTTGAAAGCCAACAATAGAAAGTAAAGGTTCTAACCTTACTTTCTTGAACAATTCAATCCTGAAAGTGACAGGTCACACCTTCTTTGTTTGAATGCCCTTTGAAAGTTTCTTTTGTCAATCTTATCATGATACTTTATTGATAACAAAGGATGAATAAGTTACAAGACATAAAATAATGATTTATGCAAAGCGTGTGTGTGTGTGTGTGTGTGTGTGTGTGTGTGTGTGTGTGTGTGTGTGTGTGTGAGAGAGAGAGAGAGAGAGAGAGAGAGAGAGAGAGAGAGAATCTGGCAATAGTCTCAATGGTATTCTCCATGAATGAGTTATTTCACTTTGTTTGCAATAAGAGGGCATTAAGAGAAGAAGAGTGACAATAGAATTAGTTGAAGGATTACAATTTTGAGTTTTTACAACATATGATATTTGTGTATATGTATGTAATCTATGATTGTCTTCTTTCTAAGAAAATAACATTTAAAAATAAATTCAAAACTTTGAAACAATTTTGAAAGTGTATTAACTTTGATTTCTATGTGATCCATGTTAATGCAACTAAGATAATACAAAAGTTTAGTAAGGAACCAAAAAAGATGCTACATTGTCACAATAGACACATACTTTTGGAGGTGAAGAATGTAAAAAGAGACATGCCCTCCAACTTGTAAAAAGAGACATGCCCTCCCACTTGATATCATCAATGGTACATCACACTATTCATGGAAAAGAGACATGCCCTCCCACTTGATATCATCAATGGTACATCACACTATTCATGTGGCTCGAAAATGTCTACAAAAAGAGTAATGAGAGAGTAGTGTTGCATTCTTGGCAGTTGAGAATAACCAATGACAATTTAATAAGGACCTCATATTTGATTCGCATTTGGTATCAAGATGTATTTAGCATTGCACCTCATTTTCTTTTTAAACCAAGAAGTTTTAAAGTGCTGATTGAAATTTTGATATCTATATGAGTACATAGTAAGTTATGGAAATACAAATATGAAGTGCCCCTAACTTTCTTGGCAAGGGTACTTAAAAAACATCATGAATGTGTGAGGTGGCAAATCGTCTTGGGTTGTCCCATGGTTGGAAGGTGTGTTGGATTATCCCATATGTAGAAACATGCGAAATTGAAGAGCCATAATAGGGTATGGTGGCACCTTGTTTATGTTATCTACTCAAGCTTGTTGTTTTGGGGAGGGGTGGTGGGGAATAAGATGGGAGATTGCCCATGCCCTCCCATGGGGGTGATGCTAGTGTGCAGTCTCTTGTGTGTTGGTGTTACCATGGGTGCATGTGTTGGGTGTTGTTCCTACATGGTATAAGCGGGGTTGGTGGACCCTGCTCTGATGGTGTTGCCATGGGATGCATGCATTGGGTGTTGTTCCTATGTCATGGTATCAGAGCGAGGTCTGATGGACACTTGGGTCACTTCTCCTCTTATATTTGTGTAGCATGTATGGAGGGGAGTGCTGGAGTAGATGATTTTGCAACTATTCTTGGGTTGTTGTCACGTGCAAGGTGTGTTAGATTATCCCATATGCAAAAACATGGGAAGTTGAAGAGCCATGTATAAGGTACAGTCCAATGCCTTGTCTATGATGTCTCTTCGGGCCCATTGTTTGGGGAGGGTTGGTGGGGCAAGAGGTTGAAGCCTACCCGATGGCCATGCCCTCCTGTGGTGGGGGTGTTGCAGTCTTCGTGTGCTAGCATTATCATGGGTGCATGCATGGTTGCTATAGGTTTCCTACAAGGAGTGCCCATATTTTTGATAGGGCTACCATCTTATGGGCATAACATGAGCTATAAATAGTTGTTTAAAAAATCTTTCTAGGGCTTGTCTCTTTGTACACATATGTGGTGTGATATTTATCTTAATATGTGTGTAAGCCTTGTAATCCTTCCTAATTAGCCATCATAGGCATCACAATGTCATGGAGTTATGATGTCTCCATGGGATTACATTGATGGGTACAAGTACTATACGCTTATGAGTCTTTTATGACTTGCATTACAAGTAGTACCACAGTGTTTAGAAATTGGGTGTTGTATGGGCACATGTGAATGAATGGAAACTAACTCATATCAATTCCTCAAATTTTCTCTTGTTCACACCTATTTAGAAGTACTATGTAGGGGTGCTCCCAAGATGGTGTATTAGTAGAATGGCTACTTGCTTGCTTACACTCATGATTTTTTTGCAATAGCGAAAACCTGACCTAATAATCTCTTCAAGGTATAAATACTAGTACTGAGTCACAAGCTTTGATAAATGCATGTATACCTAATCAAGGAAGCATAGTGAGGTGAGGCGCACACTGATCTGGTTGCACATATGTGATGTGATTGCATGATTACCAAAGAGAGATGTGGAGGCAAATGCATGATAAGGATTGATGGTGGTTGATGTATGCCCATGCACATGGGGTAGTGCATTAGCATAGTTTACATAGATGTTGACTGAACTTGAGGGTTTCCGTTGAATATCTCAATATAAAGCGCCAAATTAGAGCATCTAGACTCTCATGAGGTGTATCTTGGGGCATGGGAATATCCTTTATTTCTCATGCTTGATTACAAAAGGGCCTCAAAGAGTTTGCAATGACGCGCAATATTGGCCATCCATACTCACCAAAGCAGTGCCCATTACTACATTGCCATTAGTTCTCGAGAAAAAACCTTTGTCCAACCAGATATAATAAATATGCAGAATGAGGGATTACAAAAATATAATACTAAATTCTACTCCTAAAAATAGGAAAAATGGGACTAACTCTGTTAGACATGGTGGTGGAAGGTGACAAAAATTTACACTGAATGCCGGAATTTATTAGCACTGGGTTTACAAGTATGAGGTGAACAAAAATTACTCACGTGTGAAAGCGCATAAAAGGCAATTGCTCACGGGTGAAAGCACTCTAAGGGCATAAATGAAGGGAGATTGTATGGTAGACCGAAAATCACATGCAACAAGTCATCCCACGTGGAGGAGAGAACTCTAATAACATGGGAATGGGCTTGGGCGGGGGCGTCAACTACACACGATGGTTAGAAATGAGCTGGCCTTCTCTTCGATCATGCCTGGCATCTCCGCCCACTCCTTTCTTTTAAGTCTACGTGCTTCTCGCTCACGACTCTCGGAACAAGGTATCCTCTCTCTCTCTCTCTCTCTCTCTCTGTCTGTGTCTCTCTCTCTCTCTCTCTCTCTCTCTCTCTCTCTCTCTCATAGAGTTCGCATCTTAAATAGGTACCTGCAGAGATTACCTGCAAAGACTTGCATGAGATCGCGACACAATTAGCAGCTTGTACAACGCTTTGTAAGAGAATCCAATACAAAGGTTTTGCAGGAGATTTGGCGTTAGAATAATACAGAGATTAAGAGAGGATTAGTGGCGCATAAGAAGGAGTTAAAGGAGAGGATTAGCGACGCCATGGGCAGGAGAGGAGATGGCGTGGGGTCACCCGAAGGCCAGCCCAAGACAACCACCCCTTGCGCGGCTTGCAAGCTTTTGAGGAGAAGGTGTGCTCAGGAGTGCCCGTTCTCTCCATATTTCTCCTCCTCCGAGCCGCAGAAGTTTGCATGTGTTCACAAAATCTTTGGTGCAAGCAACGTCTCCAAAATGCTCATGGTATGACCTCCTCTGCTTTGGTTTCCCTGGCTTCTATAAAATTTTGACCTAATATTTATTTCTTTCTCAGTCTTTCTTTGTATTATATATATATCTTTATTAATTTTTGACCTAATCTATGTTTCTTTCTGAGTCTTTCTTTTTATTATATATCTCTATTAATTTCTTCGCTTCTTCTTCTCCTTAATTAGTTGCCGCTTCTTGAAAGCCATACAAGATCATTTTTTGCTCTCTTTTCTTCACTTTAGAACACACATTCACCAATAAATTGACCTTATATTTAATCCAAATCACAGTAGTTATCACAAGAAACACTTAATTTTCTGAGTTTTATATCTACTTGGGAAGAAGAAATATGACAGGTGGAAGCAATTAAAGTTCAGGATATTTGATGGGTTTTATTGCTGCCAAGTAAGCAATCAAGATTAAGGTTAAATAACAATAATTTGTGGTGCAGGAGGTGCCTGAAAATCAAAGGGCTGACGTGGCCAATAGTCTGGTTTATGAAGCAAATGCAAGGATAAGGGATCCTGTGTATGGGTGTTTGGGGGTAATATCAGCTTTGCAACAGCAAGCACAATCTTTACAAGCTGAGCTGCATGCAGTGAGGACCCAAATCATGAGATTTAGGTTCCAAGAGAGTGCAATGGCAGCAGCTGCATCAGCCCACCACCACCACCATAGTAGCAATAATTACAACCTTAATAATATTGATCATAATGGAGCTCCCATCATCACCCCCCTTGCCTTCAAAGTACCTGCATCAACCACCACACATGCCTCCTCTACCCTAACATCCTCCCAAACTACAGTTAACTCGAACAACCGCTACACAATTGCATCCCCAGAGAGCACCATGGCTTCTATTGACCTGAAAGAACACTATTGGTCACAATTGCATCAAAGCTGCTAACCAGGAAGCAGCTTTGCTTGCACTTAATTTTGCAATTTTCTTTCATTCCACCAAATATGTGCCTTTGACCTCTTTGTAATATCATATTGCTGCTCATTTCATGTAGCTTAATTGAGGTCTTTCATTCTTTTATTCATTTATTTTTGAAAGGAGCTTTCTCTTGGTCATCCAAGGCTGCTTCTTATGGCCATAGGTGACCATTGCCCCTTTAATTACTCATGTGACTCTTGTTATGCCTCCTTTATGGCCTAAGGATCCTTGAATCCTATCTTACCCTCGATAACGTGATTGGCCATAAAGTGCTTAAGTACAAGGCCTTGTTTAAGTATGCCCCCATATTTCATTGCATAACCATCAATATCATGGTCCCTTTCAAAATAAAGTACTATGACATTCCTAAATTTATATACTTGAACATTCCTAAATTTATATTATGTGATTGGACGTACGACACGTTTCTATCCTTAATCTTAGTGTGCAAATCATCTATTACCTGAATGGAATATACATGAGAGTGCTACAAGTGTTTGCATTGATCTCATGAAAGTGATCTAATCTAATTATCTATAACTTGAATGGAATATACGTGCGAGTGTTACAAGTGTTTGCATTGATCTCATGAAAGTGATCTAATGTTGTAGATAGAAAATTATTCTTGCTATCACCTTGAATTCATTTTATTATTGAATTATTTTCAATCACTAACTCCTCATCATGGGCTTTGCATTAATGTTTTCACATTCTATAGCTTACTAGTGTGCTATGTGAATATGAAATCACTACAGTGTACTGTGTTTGTGATAGCACAAGCCCCATAAACTAGGATAGCCCAAGCCCTATAGACTAAGATTGTTGAATAAAAGGCATTGCAAGAAAAGGCAAGCATGGAAACAAAACCATGACATTAAAGCTAGTTGATACACCCCACCTTATACCCCTTAATGTCTTGTTTATTTTTCGAAGTAATCCCTTGCTTGAGTTCACATGGATCATGATGAATGCCATTGGCTCCCCATGCACAAGTCATCTAACCCCTAGATATTTGTTGGGTATTTGTGTATATTATCCTTTAATGTGGCTTCTCTCAC
Source organism: Cibotium barometz (assembly GCF_041138505.1). NCBI lineage: Eukaryota > Viridiplantae > Streptophyta > Polypodiopsida > Cyatheales > Cibotiaceae > Cibotium > Cibotium barometz. The sequence goes on from NC_141108.1 coordinate 26,853,376, forward strand.
CCCTTCTAACAATCATCATCCATAACGATGAGGTTTGAAAAATGTTGCCTACCTTTCCAAGCCACCAACAACTCTTGAGGACAGTGTGGTTTCTCCAATACTATGCTCTAGTCTATGATTGAAAACCATCAATCAAATTATCACCATCAAAAAGATACTTTGAAATCTTACTAAGATGAATTCAAAATAGCCTTTAGTTGTAGCCACATCTTTGACTTCATAGAATTTTTTAAAAAAAAGCTTCGCAATATCTAGCAATTAACCTAGCATATCGTCTTGTCTTTAACACTAGTTTCGTATTGTTACATGACATAAAAATGTCATTTTATGGGGTTTTCCCTCACATTTTTAATTTAAATCTCATAAGAACTTTCTTATAGAGGCATCATATATACATCATATATACATCAGTAGGAAGTTAAGAGACAATACTTATTGTCAAATTAGGTATTTTTTAAATCTCATAAGAACTTTCTTATAGAGGCATCATATATACATCAGTAGGAAGTTAAGAGACAATACTTATTATCAAATTAGGTATTTTTATGCTAGAATAATATGTGTATAAAGTGATCAGCATCTCAAAATGTCTCGCTACTAAAGCACACTTTTTTCTAGAGAAGTTGACAAAACATGAAGGAAAAACCTCCTCATAAGTGTTCTAAATTGCTTAGATCCCTTATTGTCCCTTGTGAGAGGATTCCAATCACTTCAATATGTATGAAAAATCATTTTTATTAAATGTAGAATCAAAAAATAAAAAAAACATATTTTTGAGTAATATCTTGGTCACCTCATTTGAATAGCATGGAAATGTCGTCGAATTCGGTAAATTAAGATATTTGAATTTCCTAAAACCCCTTTAAAAAATATATGAAACTCCAACAAGAAAAGATCCATGAGATATACTAGTAACTATCTAGGAGGTTTTTGAGGTTTTGAGGACGTAAAAGTGTCTTAGTAGGATTTTTTAATGTGGTCCAAGTATCAAACTAGAGTTGAGGTATTAAACTTGGATGATGGTACCAATGTAAATACTTTCTCCCCCTCTTTAGAAGAACAAGGAGAACCTTTCTTATCCACAAACTTTTTTTGCTATCCATAACAAGGAGAACAAAGATGACATGGCAGTTGAATAAGCTACACTTATTTTCAATTACAAAATTTGACTAATATAGACTAATAAAAAAAGGGCAAGTAGAATTTGTTGAAATAATTGAAATCTAGCAACCTCATTGTTTTTTGAAAGTTGGTTTCTAGCCCACATTTCATATGACATACATTTCTTATGAAAAGTAAATTCGTATGAGAAATCGTTTTCATACAAGATTATTTTTTGCACAAAATAGCATTTCAAAACAAGATAAACATTCATATATAGAAACTGGATGTATATTTATGCTTGTTTTGCATGGTTGCATGGGTACAAACTTAATCGAGATAGTCATAATGCTAAAAATTTGAAAATATTAAATATGATAAATATTTGAAACTTCTAGAGATGTGTGATCTTGCTTTTACATTTCTAGACATCATAGAATTTCTTTACATGTGTTGATAAATGTTTTAAATTTGTTAAATAAATGTGAAATACATTTAGATGTTTATAAGCATGCTTTCACATTTTAAAAAATATATCTTGCAAAAGAAGATAAGTATATTTTGAGATCAAAATTTTTGTATAAGTTATGTTACAAATATACTTTAAATATAAAAAAATAAAAAATATTTGATAAAATATCTAATGATGAGATAAAATTCACGCACACACACACGCACACACACACGCACACACACACACACACACACACGGAGCATGTGCACACATGTCAATTGAATGAATAAAGTCTTGTTGGTGCTCTCTTCTTGGCTATTACCCTGTGGGGGTAGTAGGGCAAAGACTTTCATTGTCCTACCATGAGGCCTGAGGTAGTCAATCACCTCATTAACAAAATGTGACCCTTGGTCACTTATAAGTTCTAATGGGCACCCAAATCTAGAAATAACTTGCTCATACAAGAATTTGGAAGTAGTGTGAGCATTAGCTTTCATGGTAGCCCTAGCCTCTGTCCACTTAATAAAGTAGTCAATGGCATGGTAGCCCTAGCCTCTGCCCACTTAATAAAGTAGTCAATGACTACTATGATATAGTGGGCTTGGGTTTTATGCATGATAGGATGACTAATGAGTCCTACAAAGTTGATTCCCATTTTTCAAAGGCCCGCTCGACTATTATAGGTGTTAACCTATGACGGACATTGAGACGTATTATGTTTTACGTCATTAATTTAAATATTCTGAGTCATGGGCCGGGCTTGTCGGCACCATATGTTAAGGATGAAGGGATTGGGTGATCGCCGATGAGAGGCGTACCTTGAATATCAGTAGGATAAGGGTTAGGATCGGCTGGCCATGTATCGGCGCCCAAGTGTGAATGGCCAAGTCACCTATAAGAGTCAAATATAACCCTAAAATCCTCATTCTCATGTGTTGTGAATATAAGAGTGCTCTTGCCTTATCTCTTTGGTTTCCTTCTCCTGCGTGTGTGAGAGAGAGAGAGAGTGAGTGAGAGAGCGATCGAGCACTGTGTAGCGGCACGGCGTGGCGGAGAGGCAGTAGAGCGGCAATGGCGGCTCCTTCTTCACGGCTGCGACGCGGGAATCCTTCAAGGCGGCAGTTAAGCAGTGAGTGACACACCTTTTGCATTCTGTTTGAGCTTGCCTTCCTGGTTGTATGCTTGCAGCCATTCGTGGCTCGCATACGGTGTTCGGCAAGGCCCCAGCTACGATCTGTGCGGCAAAAGCGCACATTTTTGGCGCCGCTGCCGGGGAGTTGTCCTGCACCAAGCTCTAGTTTGCAGCTCTGGCTGCTGTGTGAAGTTTAATTTACACTGCAGGAAAGGCGTCTGTGTGTTTGCTGTTGAGGCGTTTCTGTGTTTTGCAATCTGTTTCTGCAATTTGTCTTCTGCATTTCTGTTATTTTTCTGCTCCGCGTGTGGGAAAGGAAACCTAGAAAGAAACCCTAGAAAACTTATCTCAAAAAATAAAAAATAAAAAATAATAATTTAAAAAATAAAAAAATAAAAAAAAATTAAATTTTATTTCTAAAGAAGAAACCAAACGTGTGGAGAGGAAAGATTTTTTATTTGGAGAAAAAAAATTTTGAAAAGAAAAGACCCCAATCGACCCACGACCCCGGCCTCAGTCTCGGTCTTTTGATATATATATGTAGGAGAGTGAGCCTCCATAGCTTTCTTTCAAGTGAGAGCTTATGGGAAGTCATGCCCTATATGTAGCCCACTCCCCAGGGAGTAAAGTGAGCATGTGGGATAAAGCCCTCACCCTTTCCTCCACAAGCAAATAGGCTTTTGCCCCTTCCCCCATAGGGAAACGGAGGACCACGAGAGCTCTGGATAGGCGAACACGGTGCTGTAAAGCACACTAGGACCCTTTGAACGATACGCTCGTTTTGAGCTATCATACGCCCTAGGCCAGGTTCGACCATAAGTAAGGGGGTTAAAAACGAGTTAAAAACAATCTAAAAACAAGTAAAAACGGGGTGCGAAACACCTAAGAAACCACTTGTGTGAGTTTCAAGGATAGTTACCAACGCACGTAGGGTACCCACGTCACATGTATCTACGTTCTGGTCAGGTGCTAGAGCCTGAACCACTAGAAAGCGTTTTAGTCTACGCAGGCTCACACCATCCCTCCATGTTAGCATCTTGGCCTTCAGCTGGAACCCAAGGGAGTGCAACCCAAGATCCACGAAAAGTGGATAGTGACTCGTCCTCTGACTCAGAAGCCATGGAAGGGCACCCTACCAAGAACCCTGAGGAGACAAGCCAAAACATGCCAGTTTGGGTCCCACAACCCGGATCTAGCATGTTTAGTCGTCTAATAGAGACCTTTAGTAGAGCTACACGCTCTGAACATGCGACAAGCGAAGTAAATGAAGAAGGAGGGGTAGTGGATTCGCCATTCACATCTCATGTGGACCCTACCCTCCCAAAGAGTGTCCATGTGGATATTCTACCCACTTCGTTTAATGAGGGCCCTACTGAGCTACCACATTCCGATGCTCTTCCTAAAGTAGAGGTCCCTAGAAGCCAATCCATAAGAAGTGACATTGCGTCCACTTCAAGAGAACCGTTTGGCACACCAAGTCTGGAAGGGATATTTCTCAATGAAAATTGGGAATATGATCTACACACAGAGACTCTAACTGACCTATACACGGGTTACACATATCATGTGGGTTGGTTAGAAGTCCTACGATCTACATCTAGCGCCACTAATCTAGAAGAGCAACAGCAAATGATATGTGAGGTTATTCATAGAATTATCCAAATTGAGAGGCAAAATAGGGGAGTGAACCTAGTTTCCACTGGCCCTATGAGGTTTTTGGATATGGGCAAGGCCAAACAACCAACCCTATCACAATTGGAGACTCCCTCGGTGAGTCCCATAGACCCTTCGTATGTTGTTTCGCCTGGAGTCTCAATGCAGGTTGAGCCCACGAGCAGTAACTTTAGCTTTCCAACCTTGGCTCAACTTTCCATTAAGGAATCCACAATGCCTACCCCAATGATGAGCATGACAGAAAGCACACCTGTTACCACTGTAGTTAGTACGACACCGCTACCTAGTGGAACAGTACATACAACAGTGCGTGCCAGTGCCTATCAACCATATGTACCTATTGCTACTCATGCTCATGTAACTCCTACGCCTCTCAGTATGCCAATGGCGTATGCTCCACGACCGCCTTATCACAACCCTTATCCAAGAGGAGCTAGGCCTAGTCACATATCATATCCTACGTCATTTGCCAACATACTCAGACCAACGCCAACTCCTATCAGCCAGGCTATCCCAGAAGTGCCTCCACCAGCTATGCCTGCTCACCTAGGTGATCTTGCAGCGTTTGCTCAGACGATCGGACGATCTATTGCGGAAAACATGCAGGGCATGCCTGAGAGAGAACCTAGAAGCAAGGTAATACAAGTGGCTAAGCTCACTCAAAACTTCAGTGGTAACGAGGATGTTAGGAAGCACATTGAAGTCTTTGAACACGTGTGTGATTCCTTGGAAGAGCACAATGAGCTGCATAAGTGTAAAGCCTTAGGCTTAACCTTGAGTGGGAAGGCCGGAGATTGGTATCGAACCTTAAGGGTTGAAGAGCGCACTCACTACCCCACTCTCAGGAGATTGTTCTTGAAAGAATACATACGTGAGGGTGTGCTTTGGGGAGTAGCATCTCAACTCCAAAAAGCTGAACGTGAGGAAGGGGAGTCAGTGAGAGACTTTATAAGTCGATTGAAGCATCTAAATTCTCGCTGCACTCCCGATGAGTGCTTCAATAATAACCAACTGCTCGATAGATTCATCCGAGGATTGCGCCACGAGGACATATACAATGGCCTAGTCATTAGAGGTCTTACAACGTGGGAAGCAGTCACTGCCAATGCAATCCAGTTAGAAGACAACTTGATGATTGCAGGTAAAAAGGTGTCTTCAGAAACAAAATCCGTTAGTTCACAAGTATCTGGGCACGAGCCAATGACAGTAAAACCTATTGCCAAGGAGCCCAAGATATCCGAAATGTCTATGACCGGCCTTACTAAGGCTCTCCAAGAATACTTTAGGGGTAATCGAGCTCCTCAGAATAGCCATATGTACCCAAGAAGAGAGCAACAATGGTGTTCGGTGTGCTTAGGGCCACATAGCACGAGTGAATGTCCCACATTCAGAGTCAAATTCAATGGGAATTGCAATGCATGTGGTAAGTACGGCCATCAATCTAAGGATTGCCTAGTACTTAAGCGAATGTTGGCAAATCAGGCACCACTAGCCTGGTCAAACACACCTCAAGTACCCGCGCTAATGCCTGCACAACCTGTCGAGCAATCGTCACAGCACATAGTTCCAAGGAATCCGAAGGTAGTCCAGTCTGTGCCGTTACCACCGCCAGTGCGCTAGGACCACAACCTCCACATCCAAGGATTACCCCAATAAACCAGATGGGTTGTGAGTCACATAGTGCGTGTGGGGATTATGAAGAGGAGATAGACCCCACTGCTCCATATGGGATTGATACATTTGAAATGATTCCCCAGTACTACATGGAGGATCATTTTGGGCAAGTCAAGCCTGTATATCAAGCGGCTGCTCTGGCCACAAGAGGGCAAAACCTTAATACCTTGTCGAGGAGACCACCTCTTCAATGCTACGATTGTGGTGGACCGCATCGTGTAGCGGAGTGCCCTACTAGGCTACAGAAGATCTCTACTCAGATGCAACCAAATCAAGGAAGCACATCGGGAATGCCGGTACTTATGTAATCATTGTGGCATAGATCATTTGATTGCTCAATGTCCACATAATCCTAATGCACCCAAGATTACGCCATTGAATTTGGTTGAGGTCACCAACCAAGCACGATGAACCATACCTGTTGTACCCGCGAATGTAGTTACACGGTCAATGCTTCAAAATCAAAACTACATTCTTGAAGAGAGGGATACTGCATCAATCGCTCAGGCAAAGAAAAAAAAAACACGGCGGAAGAGATCGCTTAATGCCACGAGCTCCAAGCCTAGTTCAAAGACTAACATAGGGACAGGAGACGACCCCGTGTATATGAATGATCCTGAAGATGATTCTGATTCAATAGAAACCATGGGGACCAAAGCCACTACCTTAAGGGAGGAACCCACTCGGGAGCTCAATGAAGGAGAATCAAGCGAGTACATAAATAAGGGAAAACAGAAGGAAACTTCCTCAGTCCCACAACCAAGTCAGTTAATGCCCTCTCGACCACCCAAACTGACTAAGACTCCCCAAGACAAGCCACGTGGGCCAAAAACCCTCACAATTGCAATCGAGGACCAAGCTAAAACAGCATTTATCACGGAGTTTGGAGTGTTTGCCTTTCGCGTCATGGCTTTTGGCTTGACCAATGCACCTGCAACATTCCAACGATTGATAAACACAGCCTTTAAGGAATATCTAAGGGACTTCTGTGAAGCTTTTTTAGATGATCTTTGTGTTCATTCCTCTTGGAACGAGCACTTGATGTGTTTACAAAAAATATTTGAAAGGTGTAGATTATATCGCGTCTCCTTGAATTCTTTCAAATGCCAATTCTGGGTTAAACACGGAGTTATCTTAGGGCATATAGTGTCCAAAAATGGGATTTCCACGGACAAGAGTAAAATCAAGGTCATTCTGGAATTACCCCCACCCACCAACTATAAGGGAGTCCAACGCTTTATGGGCCACGTTGGTTATTATCGAAGGTTTATTCTCTTCTTCGCCGAGATAGCTCGACCATTGTATAAGCTTCTCATCGAGTTTATTTGGACCGAAGAATGTGACCGTGCCTATGAGCTACTAAAGAAGGCCTTGGCGAGTGCTCCAATCTTGAGAATGCCTAACTGGGATTTACTCTTCCATGTGCATATTGATGCATCAAACTTTGCTATTGGGTGTGTGTTGACTCAACCTGGAGAACACAAGCTAGACTACCCCATTAGCTTTGCCAGTCGCCAGTTGAACGATGCTGAGATGAACTACACCACTACGGAGCGAGAAGGGTTGGCAATGATATATGCAGTAAGGAAATTTAGTTATTACCTCCTTGCCACCAAGTTTGTTTTCTATGTGGATCATCAAGCATTGTTGTATCTGGTAAACAAACCATGCTCCACAGGAAGAATCACACGATGGCTATTGATTCTTCTTGAGTTTGATTTCACTGTTGTTGTGAGACCTGGCAAAAAACATGTTATGGCTGATCATTTGTCTCGCATACCTAATGGTGAGGCTCCTACGGGGGTTGATGATGACTTACCGGACACTTCCCTGTTCATGGTGGAGACAATGCCTGAATGGAGTGAGAAGATTGTTAACTTTTTGGTTAATGCGAACCCTATTGCCTGATAACCGGGACTCTTTATAAAAGAGGAAAGGATGACGTTCTTAGGCGTTGTGCCCGAGAAGCTGAGTATCTATACATTTTGCAAGAGGCACATATGGGCGTAGCCGGTGGTCACTTCTCAGGAGACTTAACTGCGCAAAAGATCTTACAATCAGGGTATTGGTGGCCCACTATGTTCCAAGACGCATCACTCTTTGTGAAGGGTTGCGATGAATGCTAACGATACAAGAAACCCCAACGGAAAGATCAGATGCCCCTACATCCGATCAAAGTAAACCAACCATTTGAAAAGTGGGGTTTAGACTTTGTAGGTCCAATTAGTCCAGCGGCCCGAAACACACAATCTCGCTATATTATTGTGGCCACTGACTATATGACCAAATGGGCTGAAGCGAAAGCGACACGTAAGGCAGATGCGAGGACAACAGCCAAGTTCCTGTTTGAAAATATAATCACACGCTTCGGTTGTCCTTTTGAACTTGTGAGCGATAATGGGACGCATTTTATAAATGACGTGATTAAGGAGCTCACAACAAATTTCATGATATCCCATCATAAATCTACTCCTTTTTATCCGCAAGCGAATGGCCAAGCCGAGAGTACAAACAAGACATTAATCTCTGTTTTGACAAAGACAGTTGAAGCTCATCGCACGGATTGGGATCTAAAGCTTACGACAGCTTTATGGGCCTATCGTACTGCGTACAAAGTGGCTATTAATTGCACACCATTCAAAATGGTATATGGCCAAGAAGCAGTCATGCCATGGAAATTTGTCATTCCAAGTCTTCGTGTTGCTACTCAAGAGGGTTGGGATGGTAATCCCTTAGCAGAGCGTCTGTATATCCTTGAGCGGCTAAACGAAGAAAGATAATTGGCTGTGTACAATGCCCTTGTGGAGAAGGATAGAAGGAAAAAATGGTTTGAAGGACAAGGACATCAAGGTTGGGGATAAAGTCCTGATGTATGGAGTGCATAACGAAAAGAAGAAGCTCAAATACGCTGGTAAGGGACCGTATAGATATGTGAAATTACCCCGCAAGGTACCATTAGAGTGGAGACTCTCGATGGAGTTGAAACCATTAGATTCCTTAATGGGAGTAAATTCAAAAGATACTATGACCCCCTGAGCCAAGAGGAGTTACATGCAATCCATCAAAAGAAGGCAGCTAAAGAACAAGCTGAGCTTAAGAAGATACAAGCGGCGAGAGTTGAAGCCAAAGAACGTCAACAGCGGCACCAACGAGAAGCCAACTTGGGAATTACGCAAGTATTTTTTGAGGAAGCAGAGGAGGATGCACTGGAATCTGACCCGCCTCTAAGATACCCAATTGAGTTACAGAGTCCTTACGGCGGGGAGGTGCTGTATAATGCAGTATTGGATACAGGAGCTCAACACAATTTGCTATCATATGGCGTGTGGTGTCAACTTGGAAAACCACCTTTATCCAAGAGTGCTATCCAAGTTCAAGGAATCAACAAGAAGAAAACCCCTGTCTCAGGAATTCTGCACACTCCGGTTGCCTATGACAAGGGAACCGTAATTCAAAGTTTTTTGGTTATGCCTGCGGGTACCATGGAAGGGACTGTAAACTTAGGGCGCAAATGTATGATGGCCACCAAGTGCAATATCGATTGGGCAACTAGACGAGTCACAACGCAAGAACCAACACTAGGTCTGACCGCTCAAAATCCCGCACCTAAGTCATCCACTCAAATGCTAGATAATGAAAAATCACAAAATCCAGTGGCAAAACCATCTTTGATTGTTTGCCACCCCTCTAACGCTTCAACGCCAAGAGTGGAAACATGCAGTGTGGTCTCTAAAGCTTCGCTTACTATGCCAAAGCGTATATACAAATGGGTCCCAAAAGCTTCGTTAACAGCTACTTCCCCTGCTCAATCTCGTTCAGCCACCAAGAAGCCTCGTAAAAGGAAAGCAGCTACCCACCCGAGAAAGGGCAATGTGACATCGCGATGGATCCCTAAAAAATTATTAGTAGCCCAAGGATACTACGAGGGGAATGACCAGATTTGGGTCCCTAAACATAAGCTGAATCCCTCTACATCACCTGTAAAACCTTGCAAACCAATTGTTGCCACCCCAATGACAATTCAAGACCGTGGTAAGGGAAAGGTAACAGAGTGCTCCACACCACTTCTTCCAGAGTTAGAAACGATATCGATCATTACCACCTAGCTCAGGAAGGGGGGAGCCACATGAAGCTTCTAGCTCCTCATGCCAAGCACACACTCATATAGAAGTTTCTACATGCTCTACACCTACTCTTGTCAACACCCAACAAAAAACCGATGAGTCTACGTCTCCCCTTGTAATAGTATCATCGGAAACCATTTTCTCCATTCGTCAATGGGAGCGTACACTACCATCTCTACAATTGGATGTGGCCACAAGGGTCATAAAAAGCTATCTGCCCACATCACAACCTATGACCCGCTGGACAAATTGGTTCTAAGAGGCTGCAACATCATTGCAAATAATATGATCTACCCAAGGAAAGGGGGAGCATGTACTCACGCTCGACATTCTAATGCTTCCTCCTTAACCTTCTCCCCTGACCATGTAATTGCCAAATTCAAGGGGATGTATATATATAGCTTCATATATTTTTTAAAAAAAAACAAAGAAAAGAAAAATAAAAAATAGTAAAAAGAGCAAGAGCACAAAAACAAGAGAAATATCCGTATACAATCAAGAACTAGATTGACCTGTCATAAACCTACTGATGCTATATCTGTGTTTGCAGATATGGCAGATGCCCGATCATCATACACTTCATCCACTCCTACCTTTGGTGAGAGGTATTATCTGTACCTTTCTCAGATATTCCACATGTGCTATCCTGTAATTGAAACTGAATGGGATCATATAGATGTACTAGCCAGAGAGGAAAATGTTGAGGAATTAGAATGGCTAATTTGCCTATTGACCATGACTGACCCCTACTCCGTAGAGGAAATATCCCCGATAGCCCAATGCTTTCCTTTTCCACAAGATGACTATCCTCGCATGGTTACATTCTTGATGAGTTTATGTGGATGGGAAAATGAAAAGAAAATATCTGACAATGATGAATGGATGGATGAAACTCATGGCACTACTGAGGTTGACTTTATTTGTTTGGATGATGCGGATAGAGGCTTAGCCTTAGGGCTAGAGCCAGGACTCTACAACATCCTCTTACCGTATCCTCAGTAGTAGTGTGGTGACTGGTAGGTAGGTTAGTGTTTTCAAGTTTTTTCTAGTTTGGATTCCTTAAACGAGTCTTTAATTTTTCACACTACTCCAATTCCAAAAGAGTCTGGAGAAGGGACTCATAGTGACCTCATGGTGGCAAGAATGTTTGAGGAGGTAGATCAAGATTTATCGATCTATTCATTCCCTATGGTTGAATATGTGACAAACATATGGAAGGATCCCTCACTTGCCAGAGAGAACCTAGAGACATAGGTAGTCTCAAAGCCATACTGTTCACAACTATCAAAATGCCACTGGTGGATGAAGCCGAGTGAGAGGCAAAGAAGGTGATGGCTAGGACAAAAGATGATGAGGAAGAGAAAGCCATGCCTGCTCTTAGCAATTCATGGCGTGAAGAGACATCACGAATTTTTACAATTTCATATTTTCTTTATTTTTTTTAATTGCTGACGGTCCCCTTTCACATCATGAACTAGGAGGGTGTAGTTTACAGCATGAAGAAGACACGACGAATTTTATCAATTTTGTTTTTTTTGGCCGACAGATCCCCTTTTAGGTCGTGAACTAGCAGGGAGTAGTTCACGAACGTAAAGCAGGCGTCACAAATTTTACCAATTTTTATTTTTTCAAACTAAACTTGGAAAATTCTAGAACCTAGTTGGACTTGGTTAGAGGCCTCCCTCACCTATAAATAGATCCTTAGTCTTTTGTAAAAAAATCTGTGAACTATACCATGCCAGTATTACATTAAAATAATGATATTTTTTATTATACCATGCACATGTGGTGAGCGTTCTGGTTGCCAATGATGCCATAGGTACACCGATGAAGGAATGAATGGAAATTAGAATTCAACCGGATATTTTGAAGGATTATGATCAGTGATATTATGGTTTCATTAAAAGATTGTTTTAAAGACAACTGAATCTCTGAAAAAGGCAATTTCATATTGGCTGTGCAAGTGGTGTGACTATCTTGAAGTTTGCATGAAGTGCCGGCTAGGGGGGCTGGGAACTCTTTTCCCTGGTACCCAGGACAAAACATAACCAAATTCCTAAACTGATTCTATCACTCTACAATGGCTGGGCGGTTGACTAACCCATGGGAGTAGGCTAGACTGATGGATCCCTAAAATGAGACTCAATTCTGTTATGGTACGATAGATGAAGTAAATCCTGGACAATCCTTGCTCTCTATGGAAAAGAATCAACGGCTGTGCCTCTTGATGAGGAAAAAAGCGTTGGTCTCGATGATCCAAGTGTAAGTCTTTTCCTTGATCTGACCATGTGACTTACGGGTTCGGTCGGATCAGTTTGGTTAGTGATGACATTGACTACGTTAGAATAAAAATATCCTGGAGGAATCGCCCGTGCTTTCTGGGCAAGGGAAGTTTTTTTGGGTTCGGTTTTGGAAGAACCGAGGGATTAGTCTCTTGTCCGGATATCCATTGGGTGAGGCCCCGAGTGAGAGGCTCTGCCCTACACAAGAAGTGCTACTTCTACTGCTAGCCTCCCCGAATTCATTGCGCGGAGGGGGCAGGGATCTTTCATGGAACTTCTGATTCTGCAAAGACATACGGAGGCGACTAATGTGATGAGCCACTCCAAGGTACAACGGCAGGACCATCCCATGGACCAGAAATATCTAGAAAGAAGAGCCAATACAGGAAGGGCAATCTCCTCAAAGGCCAAGGATGGATCCAACCATGGACCTTAATACAGCCACCACAAGGACAGACCTTAATACAGCCATAAGGATAGACCTACTAAATATGGCGACAGAGATGGTTGGTCAGAGAACTAGGTACTGCTCTAGAATCCCAACCCTCCCAGATGAAACCACATATCATTTCCAAACTTGTCCAAAAATTCTCTGGGGATGAAGATCCTATCCAACATGTAGAGATTTTTGAATCCACATGTGAAACCTGCGGGCCTGTCAATAATGTGACACAATGATTCATGCCTTCTCACTGACCTTGGAAGGGAAAGCTCATCAGTGGTTCCAAACCCTCAAGCTTGAGGATAAGGTCAACTTCACAAGGCTCAAGAACGTTTTTGTGCCCAGTTTTGCCCAAAGTGGTGATAGATGGAGCTATGTGGCACAATTACATAATATCAAAGAAAAGGAAGTTGAGTCGATGAGAGACTGTCTCATCTTAAGCACTTAAATTCAAGGTGCAAACTTTGGGAGAGGTTAACTAATGATCAGTTATTGCCTTGCTTCCAGAGAGGGGTTAGAGACCACAAAATGCATGATTACCTGGTATTGGACCGACCTGATACTCTTGATGCATGTTGCAAATCAGCAATTGAATATGAAGATAATATGCCAGAATTGCCACAACCGAAAGATGTCAAAACATCTTCAGCAACAACTATGTCTTCCGTGTCTCGAGTCACCAAGAAATTGGAACTCGAAGCAAGCAAGTTGGAAACATGACAGTGGATGAGCTCAGTAATGCCATATTAGAAAAATTGAAAGTAAAGGAGGGAAGAGAAACATTTGGGCATAAACATAATCATCTTTACCCCCACAGGGAATTGGTGTGGTGCTCTATGTGCAGATTGAATAACACTACTACCGAGTGTCCACAGTTAAGAGAGGCCAGTACTCTATTTTGCCCACTGTGTAAAATTAGGAAATCATGACTGTTGTGTGACGAGTGAAGATCAATGCAAGGATGCAACAAAAAAGACACTTAGGGCTCTTATAAAGAGTTCCAAGTTGTAGATGAATGTGGGAGTGGGCTTGACAATAATCCCACATGGGAACTTTTGGGAGTTTTAGAGTTTTTGTATAAAAAGTGGCTCATTTGAGAGCTTAGGGACACATTGGGCAAACTCATGTTTGAGCTCTCTTGAGACTAGCTCTCCCTCTTTTCCCATAGAGGTGCAAGCTCTTCTCTCTCCTCATCTACATTGTTGTAAGTTCTATTTTTTGTTAATTCAATGCAATGAGTTGATATTTGTCTCTCTTCTCATGTCAATTCTCTAGTGTGCATGTTTCTTATTGATAGCTTCAAGGTTTGTGTGCATGCTAGGGAAATGAGTATTTGAGAATGAAGAATGCTTTGATCTTGTGCATGCAATAGCTAAGCTTTCTTCTTGTTTGGATGCATGGATGAGTGGAATGTGGAGTAGAGTGAGCAATAGCAAGATTGAGCTTATGTGTATGTTAAGTCTATGTCAATAGTAGTAGTATTCCTAGCATTCTCTCCACAAATGGATAAGCTTTTGTGCACCAGTACGGGTTGAATCCCTAGCTCCGAAAGGGATGCAAATCCCATTGGATTGAGCTAAGTGTGGATCATACTACTCTTGCTACAAGTGAGAGTTTTTCGTCTCTCCATTGGCGCCGCTGTGCCGGGGAGAAGACTCAAATCCGGTTGAGAGTGTGTGGAAACCACCACTATTTCCTCTTTTGGTTGCAAAACCATTGAGTGATTAGGTTAAGTTTGGGTGTGCGATCCTGGTGTGAGTGGATAAGGTTAGGATAAGAAAAAAAAAACCATTGAACGGTTGAGGTTTCTCCTGCATTGTTTTTTATGTTTTATTGCTTTTCAAGTACCGTCAGTATGCTTACATTCATTGTTTTTTTGCCATTTCATGCTTTCATGCTCTTCGTTAACATGTAATTAGTAAAAAAAATAAAAAGAAAAGAGGTGCGTTGCTAAGCTCTTCCATAGCTTATGCAAGCTCCATAGGCTCCCAAGTGAGAAGCCTCCTTAAGGAAGAGAGGAGAGAGGGAAAGAGAAGGGAGAAAGGAAGAGAGGAGAGTTTGAAATTTTGTTTTTTGTTATATATATATATATTTATATATATATTTATTTTTTTTTTTATTTTTTTTTTCTTGGTAAAAAAAAGATAACACACAAAAGTTGAAGGCGTGTGGGTCTGCGTGGAGAGGCCATCGAAGAGGCTGCATGGAGTTGTGAAGCCGACCTACGTGGGAGGTGAGTAGTTGGAGGCACAGCAAAGAATATATATATATATATATATATATATATATATGCTGAAGCGTGGAAGAAGGCGGGCTGTGGGGGGGCGTCTTCATCGGGCGCAGCAGCAGAGGCCGTCGAAGAGGAGGCGTGAAGCTGTTGGTCTGCTGGCAGCTAGGGCGAAGCCACCAGCGTGAAGGCCGGCAAAGAGAGGCGATAAATTTTTTTTTTTAAAGAAAAAAAATATATAGCCAGGTGAGCCGTGCGGCTGTCGACCGAAGAGATTTGTCCGGTCACAAGCAGAAGCAGGCGAGTACGTGGAAGGAGCGTCGAAGTGAAGAGGCGAGTGCGTGGAGGCTGCATGGAGGCAAGAAAGTGTCGAGGCGAGTGCGTGGAGGCTGCATGGAGGCGAGTGTGTGGAGGCTACATGGAGGCGAGAAAGTGTCGAGGCGACCTGCTGAGAGCGAAGGCTGGCCGCACGTCAGGCAAGGCGCAGCAAAAATAATTAAAAAAAAGGAAGGCGGCTGGCTGAGAGCACCGAGCAGAGCGTAAAAGTGCGTAAGGGAGGCTGTAGCAGACGTGGAGTTGGGAAGGAAGGCCATCGAAGAGGTGGAGGCGGCCGGCACCGTGGAGGGCACCTGAGAGAGCAAAAAAAGGCAGCTGCGAAGTGGGCGCATTGAAGTTGGCGGCGGTGGAGTGGAGAAGAAGGTGGGGGCCGACGAGTAGCTGGCCGCGGCAAGGAACCACGTGCGCCGGCGTGACGAGGAATCCGGAACGGCTCGAGGTGATAAGGTTAGTGACATTTTTATTTTTTTATTTTTTTATTTTTTGTTAATTTCTTTGTTAATTAAAATAATAAAAAAAATAAAAAAACCATAAAACAATAAATTTTGAAAAAAAAAGAGGAAAAAAAAAAGAGAAAAGAAAGAAAAAAAAATAAAAAAATTTGTGTTTTTTTTAGGAATCCATATTCTTTGTATATTTTGCATATCTAGGGCCGTCAAATAGTCATCCCTTAGCCCCAAATAAGAAACCCACAAGATCTTTGAATCCATTTGAAGCCGACACTATGGGGTTAACACTCAATGTGAGACTCCAATATGTCTACACGAATGCTCAAGGAGCTGAGATCTTTAGGGATCCACAACAACGGTATCTTGTTAAGATCGCAGACATTTTCTCCGAACTTGATAGAGCACCTCTAGTCAATGACCAGGGTAACATGTACATGGGTGGAGATGGTGTTCGCTACGAAGTCACCTACCATCCAGAGAATGTAGACAAATTAGGGGAGCTCTCTAAAACCGAGTTCTTAGATTCATCGAAGCTTTCCAGAGCAAGGGAGTCTAGAGATGATTGGCTCATTGAGCCAGACATGCCAGGACCATCCACCAATGCCCAGTCCTCAAAGCCATCCATAGATGATTTACTTCTTGTAGATCTAAATTTGGAAAGGGATAGGAAAGGCAAGAGCAAAATGGATCAGGGGGCTAAGAACCAATGGGAGTTTGTACGACAAATTCCAGTGACAAAGGTCTTACAGGATGACCCACTTCAAGAGGTCTATAAGGACTCTTTAGAGGGATATTATGCCACAACTAGATTGCCAGAGCTAGATCTTCCTCTAGCACTTGTGGTGGTAGTTGAGAAGCTTGCAGGACACATGAACCGAATAATTGATAAATGGGCCAATGAATACCGAACCTTAGATTGGAAGGAGATTCGGGAGCTCACGTGGAAAGGACAACCATTATTCATGGAAGTGTTCTCAACAAATACAGCCAAACCAGGAGAGACAGCCTTTCTTGGAGAAACTGTTGCTCCTCCCCTACGAGAGTTCACTAGAGAGAGACCCTCAACATCTAAGTGGACCACTGCTAGTAGCCCAACTCTAGCACCAAGACATTATCCGACACCAAAAGTGCGACCACAGATCACACCACAACAACATTTTTCTCACTATAACAATCGGAGGGTAGGGGAGCCAACTCGGCCTCCCATAAATGCACCTCCTGAAATACGGGTGACAAGATCTTTGGAGGGGTTTGGTGAGGCTGGTAATAGGAGACCCACACCAATTTGGGATGCATGTGGACCATCTTACCAAAGAGAGGAACAATTCCCACTGAGAGTGAGAGGCCGTAGGCCCTATGATGAGTATTCAAGACAAGTAAGGCCATCAACTCTTCAGAAACCAGTAAAGAAGTATGAAGGGTCGGAGATCCATACAACCATGTAGGAGCATTTAGGCAAGCAGTTCGAGCTGAGCAAGTGGCTGACAGGCATACTCAAATTGAAGGATTTGGGCTTACTCTTGAGGGAAAGGCCCTTGCTTGGTTTCAGGCACTAGAGGCTTCAGACAAATCTTCTTTACGAGTTCTGGAAGAGAGATTCATTGCTGCTTTTTCCTTGATGGGAATTCAACATGACACAGTAGCAAACATCTACTCTTTCAAGCAAGGCGAGACTGAGAGTGTTAGAGACTGTGTAAATAGAATGAAGCAGTACATTAATCATTGCCTAGAAGATGAGAAGCCCGCCCAAAGTCGATTAATTTCCCTCTTCTTAAAAGGACTAAAAAATTCAACACTGCATACACATCTCTATGCAAAGAAGCATACAAATTTCAATGAGTGTTGCCATGATGCTATGGATTTCACCGATAACTTCAAATTCCAAGATGGTTCTGGCCCTGAGGTGAAACCAGTGGGGTGATGACCAAAGTTCAGGGTCTAGCGCGCTAGTAAATCCAGACCAAATAGCTAACCTAGTATTAAGGAGATTGGGACAAACCTATCGCCCACCCATGCACCCACAACAGCAGCAGCAGCGAATGAGGAGTGTACTACCTATAGGTCCTCATCTTTGTGGAGCATGTGGCGGTAACCATAAAACTGAAGAATGTAATACCTTTTCTCCTCTAGTCACAAACCAACCCACAAAAAAGTGGTGCCAAGCCTGTGCTTGGAACTTTACCCATACCACACAGGAATGTACTCGCATTGCAAGAATGAGACAGGAACGTAAGCAACCAAGGGGTGGAGTGGCTCCACAAATGTATCAACAGTATACTAATTTTGAACGTAAGCCACCGATGGCAGAAGAGCAAGCACGACCTGTTCTTGGAGCTCAACCTCCTGCTTCTGGGACTGCTCCTATGAGGGTTGTTGACTACGACAATTCAAATATGTGTAGAGACTTGGTAAACCCAGGCTATGTGGAGAAGGAATATGCATCATATTCATCCAAGGAAAATCTCTTTGAAAGTCCCGCATACCCAAGCCAAGCACTGGAGGCTCAACCAGGGGAACAAAATTCTTTGATGTTGCTAGACGGCTACCAACCTAGGACTCCAGGCCCCTCAGGTCAATGGCAGCAAAGGAAAGTAGAAGCCAAACTAATGGGCCCCTGTTATGAATGCGGAGAACCCCATTGGGCTCGTGATTGTCCACATCGCTCAAGGCAAACAGCTCGATCCAATACAACAGTACCACAGTTTCCACCAATTGAAAGATATTATCTAGGTTGTTGTGTAGAACACTTCCCAAAGGATTGTTTGCTGAAACCACATGAGGAAGGCACCTCTCAACCAAAGGTCTCACTCAACCTTGTAGGGGCAGTTCCATCACCACCTTCATCTGAGAATGAGGATGTCGTGCCACTTAGAGTCATGACTAGATCACAGACACGAAATGCCGAAATACAGACTGATGAGACACCTCGAACTAGGGATGCAAAGGCAAATCTAGTGGACAAGACCCTACATTCCAATAGAAAAAAGACCACTAGGAGGAAAAAGAACCGAAACAAGCTAACTAAAAGTGCATCCACTAGTTCTCAAGAAGCCTCTAAACAAAACATGAGGGATCAAACTTTTACATCCCAAGAAGTGCATGAGGAGCATCAACCTCAACCTGGGCCTAGTGCTAAACAAGATGAGGCTAGTACAACTGAGGATAGTTCTGGGGGTTCTGTTTTTGTGGATAAAGTGAATGAGACTTTAGATGCCATCATTGATGCTCATAGAAGTCGCATTGCAGCTTTATCTGAGCTACCCAAGAAGTTTCAAGAATACCCAAACCCTCGTGATGAGGAGAAGATCAATCTAGCTGTACATCAGCAACTCATTAGGGAAGCTCAGTCAATACTTGAGGGACCACCACCACCTATTCCTCGGGGCCCAACCTCTCTTAAGCCAACATTAGAAACCATACCAGAAGTGTCATCAAGTCGGGAAATGAGAAGTGAGCTCATCTCACAATCTCATAGCGAGAGGTCTGCACCAATTGACACCCCATTGAAAGAAGGAATTCTGCCACAACCTAGCCTTGCCTTCCCATGCAATGATGAAGTTATTGATGCTAACGAGGACATGGCAAATGAGATGAGGGTAGCAGTTCATGAGAAAGTTAATGAGAATATGTCCTCTATTAGTTCACCTCCATTCTCTGAGGTGGATTTTACCAGGGGCACAGAAAAAAATTCTAGACGCCCAAGCATCCAGGAGGAAGTTCAAACAATTGTTTCTCCTAGAAGTAAGCATACAATGAAAACCTTACCATCATATTTGGGAGAATATGAGAACTGTTCTCAAACCTTGAGGATACCCTCCATGCATAAAAGGTTGACAAAGGAGATGGATATGGGTATTGTGCAAGCTATTTTGTCAGCACTAGTGGCCTGTACCTTACCTTTGCTTGATTTGATAAAGCTTCGACCTGAGTTGTGGAATGATATTGCCACATGTTTGTCAGAGCAGGTATTGCTACAAAAGGGTCACCATGAGTGTACTATACACCCTGAGACAAAGCATGTTTTGCCAGTTCCTATCAACAAAGTAGGAAAATTTTGTGAGGACGATCAAGGAAATGCTACCCTCCCATTAGAAGTGCGAAAAGTAGCTTCAACTGCAATACTTGATAGTGGTGCAGGAGTGGGCATTGTGACAAGGTCCATTTGGGAAAAGTGGGGCAAACCAGCTATTAGGAGCACCAGGATGCGCTTGCAGCTAGCAGATGGAAGCTTAGAACATCCCCTTGGGCTGCTTGAGAAAATATTGGTCACCACA
Organism: Cibotium barometz; assembly: GCF_041138505.1. NCBI lineage: Eukaryota > Viridiplantae > Streptophyta > Polypodiopsida > Cyatheales > Cibotiaceae > Cibotium > Cibotium barometz. The sequence continues at coordinate 26,873,545 of NC_141108.1, forward strand.
TGTGGGATTGAATATGAGCACACCTTTGCAGTAGTGGATTTTGGAAAACATCCAAACTATGAAGTGATACTGGGTAGACCATTCATGCAACAATTTCAAATGATTCAAGATTGGGGATACAATTATTTGTACCTCCGACATGATTCTGTCATCACAAGGGTCAACCTAAGGAATCACTCCTATCATGATGTAACAAGGTCTCCAATAGATGAGTTTGATTCTGCTTCATCTGAAGGGTTACATTGTCAGATGGGCGAGAAGATCTGTGGATGTGTGGAGCCTCATGTAGGGATTTCAACACTGAGAGACTTAAGGGTAATCGAAGTGTATCAGATGAGGCATACATTCCACAACCCTTCCCTGAGCATTTAATTGATCCACTAGAATGGAGTCATGTCCTTGCAACATTATCGACATGTGCTTTACCTAAGCCAATTCAATTTTGTGACTCAGATGGATATGACATTATTCCTATACGAATGGTACAACCACGTGACCTTCTAGATGATTTATACTATAGGAATGCATCCACAACAGCACTGCATGTAGAGGAAGTCTCAGTGGAGGATGCAACACTCGAATCTGCTAATGATGCTGATAAGGAAGATGGATGGGACTCTAATTTTGATAATGATGTGATAATCCCTGAGGAAGAGTTAGGAAAGGCATGCCTACTCTTGAAAGAAAGGGAGGTTCAAGTAGAGATCCCTCGAAGCCGACCTAAACGTAAATACTGTAAGAGCCATAAGAGAATCCGTAAACAAGATGAGAGGGAACGATGTGAGAGACTACAAAAAGAAAAGGAGGAGTCTAAGAGTGAACACTCTCGACCACCACCTCACGTCTCAGGAAAGAACGGATATCTATACTATGTCCAAGCACAAGATAGTATCAAAGACCAAGTAAAACGATCAGATGGATTCCAAGCAGGAGAAAAGCTAAAAACTGTTAGCAAAAATCGTTAAAAAATGAAGAAACAAAAACCAAAACTCAAGTCTAAAACCGATTCAAAAGAGAGTGTCGGAAGTGCAAAGACAACGGTTGAACAAAAAAATCCGATGCAAGATGGCAAAGGAGAGCTCAAAACCGCATGGTCTTCAATGAGTGACGACTCAAGTGGACAAGAACAAGGTCTCAATGTTCCCCCCAACTTCACACAGTACACTTTTCAAGATCGGAAGATTGTTCTTCAACAGCCCATGCGACAAAAACCAAGCGTGCCAGGGGTTTCATATGATGGTCCAGAAGATGCAAAAAAGATTGATATTGCTAAGCCAGGAGAAGAGCCTCGCTATGTGTGGATTGCCACAGACTTGTCCTTAGAAGAGGAGAAGTTATTAATTCAAACAATAAAGGAGTATCGCAATGTTTTTGCTTGGAGTTATAAAGACCTCAAAGGAGTTGATCCAAGCATATGTCAGCATACAATTCCATTGTGAGAGGATGCAAAGCCTTCCAAGCAACGTCCTTATACTTACAATGAGAATTTTTGCACGGAAGATAAAGGAAGAAATAGACAAGCTCTTAGAGGCAGAATTTATCTATGAGATTGAACACACTGAATGGGTCTCCCCTATTGTAGTGGTGCCCAAGAAAAATGGAAAACTTCGAGTATGTGTAAACCTCAAGAAGGTAAATGCAGCTACTGTGCATGATCATTACCCACTTCCAATCACGGATCATGTTCTGGAACGAGTTGCAGGGAAAAAGGCATATAGTTTCTTGGATGGATTCTCCGGTTACAATCAAGTGTCAATTGATCCAAAGGATCAACACAAGACAGCCTTTGCTACTGAAGATGGCATCTTTGCCTATCGTGTTATGCCATTTGGTCTAACAAATGCACCAGCAACCTTTCAGCGGGTTAATGAGTCATGTATTCAAGGAGTACCTTAGGCAATTTCTTGAGATCTTCATGGATGATTTATGTGTTCACTCACAAGAGCGTGATGATCATATAGAACACCTCAGACTTGTGTTTCAAAAGTGTCAACTTTATCGTATATGTTTGAATCCTGACAAGTGCAAATTCATGGTAAGACAAGGGAAAATCTTGGGCCATATTGTTTCTCGCAATGGGATTTCAACAGATATGGATAAAATTGATGTCATTGTCTCATTACCTCGGTCTATCAACCCTAAAGGGGTACAAACATTCATGGGACATTGTGGCTATTATCGTCGATTCATCTACATGTACGCTGTCCTAGCCAGACCATTATATGCTCTTCTTGTAAAGTTTAATTGGACTGATGAGTGTGAGGAATCCTTTGAAAAATTGAAGCATGCATTAGTGACTGCACCCATCTTACGGGCACCAGATTGAAACCAAATCTTTCATGTCCATATTGATGCTTCAAACTTTGCAATTGGATGTATTTTGGCTCAATCGGGAGAACATAATAAGGATTTCCCAATCTCATATGCTAGTCGACAGTTGAACAATGCTGAGAAGAATTATACCACAACGGAAAGAGAAGGTTTGTCCATGATATATGCAGTGAAAAAGTTTCGCCATTACCTTTTGGCAAACAAATTCATATTTTTTGTGGACCATCAAGCATTGCTATATTTGGTGAATAAGCCTTGTGCAACCGGAAGGATTGTGAGATGGTTTATCATCCTACTTGAGTTTGATTTTGAAGTGGCAGTCCGAAAAGGAACAACTCATCTTAGGGCAGATCATTTGTCTCGAATCACCTCAGGCGAAGCTCCTGTGGGTGTGGATGATGATATGTTAGATTCAACACTTTTCCTTGTAGAGACAGCTCCTAGATGGTCTGAATCCATCTTAAAAATTCTGACAAGTGGGCAGATACAACTAGCGGGTCCTAATGTGGACCTATGGCGACCATTCAAGTTAATCTCAGGGAGATTATATCATCAGGGTAATGATGGAGTGTTGCGGCTTATACCTAACCCTGACCAATATGAGGAGATCTTGAAATGGGCACATGCGGGTATCGGTGGAATCCATGCATCAGCTACTACTTGTGTGCGATGTATATCACAGGATGGGCAATGGTGGCCTACCATGCATGCGGATGCTGAAAAATTTGTTCGTAACTGTGCTTCATGTCAAATTCAACAGCCAATTCATAATGTCACATTATTCCAAATTTCAACTATACCAAGTTGGAGTAAGTATATTGTGGACTATCTTCAGCATGGTCATACGGATCAAAAAATTCCTAAACATCGAAAGCATGCTATTAAAGTTGAAGTGCAAACTATATGCTGATAGAGGGCCAACTCTACAAGAGGGGCAAGGATGGCAACTTACGCATGTGTGTATGTGAAGCTGACTATTTGAAAATCTTAACTCATGCACATGCAGGTGTTGGGGGTGGACACTTTTCGGGCAATACCACAGCTAAGTTGATTAGGTGGTCTGGGCTTTGGTGGTCAACCTTACAAATGGATGCCAAAGAATATGTGAAACGTTGTGACAATTGTCAAAGGACCAAACCTCCCATCACAAAGGACAATATGCCATTGCGGCCTATGTTAAGCACACGTGCTTTTGCAAAATGGGGTATTGATTTTGTCAGTCCCATTAAACCTCCAGCTCGACACACGCATGCAGAATATATTATAGTTGCAACTGACTATTTGACCAAATGGGTAGAGGCAAAGGCTACAGTCAAAAAAGATGCCAGAACCACAGCCAAGTTCTTGTATGAGTACGTGTTTACACGCTATGGCTTACCTATTGAGATCATTAGTGATCAAGGTGTGCACTTTGTGAATGAGGTCATAGAGTTTTTGCTTCAAGAATTTATGGTAATTCAAGCGTTCTGCACCCTATCATCCCCAGACCAATGGACAAGCTGAGAGTACTAACAAGATTCTCTGCACAGCACTCACAAAGATTGTTGAGGGACATAGGACTGATTGGGAGCAAAAGTTGCACTCAGTTCTTTGGGCATATAGGACAGCCTATAAAACATCTGTGGGCACAACCCCATTTAAGCTTGCTTTTGGGCTAGATGCAATTCTTCCCATTGAATTTCTTGTACCTACTCTACGAGTTGCCAAACAATTGGATTGGACTGGCCATGAGCTTTCACAACGCGTTGACGAATTGGAAAAGCTTGATGAGACCCGCTTATTGGCAGTAATGGGGATGTATGCCGAGAAGAGGAGACAGAAGCAATGGTATGATAGAAATGCAACAACTGGCCGATTCAAAAAAGGGGACCTTGTGCTCTTGTATACACTTAAGAAGCATAAGAGAAAGCTCAAGAAACGTGGCCTAGGACCGTTCGTGATTAATGAGCTTACTCCAAGTGGTGCAGTGCGTTTAGAAACACTAGAAGGTGAGCAAATGCCTAACTTCATTAATGGAAGTCGTCTCAAGAAATACAATGAGCCATTAATTGAAGCCATGCTTCAACAAATGCATGCTGCACAAACACGGAAAGAAGCACTTGACCTACTTAAACGTCAGGCTCAAGAAGAGGCTAAAGCTAGAATTGCAAAAGCCAAGGAGCATCGCAAAGCTTCTATGTTGGCCATACAGTTGGCTACTGATGAACCATATGTCGATCCTTTCAATATTCAAGTGTGCCTTTATCTTCATGAGACTACCTACTTTGTCTCTGCCTTAATTGACTCTGGTGCAGATTATAATGTTCTCTCGTTTGACACATGGAAAGCCTTGGGACAACCAACACTTGTGCAAATTCCTTTTGACTTACGAAGCCTCTCAGGTGAAGATAACCCTATAGAGGAAAAATGTGTCATTATGATGTCCATTCAGGATCACCAGATGTCAGTGCCCTTTTATGTGGTAAGTAAGTCCAAGGCAGTAGTAGAGGCTGTTCTCGGTCGATCATGGTTAAGTGCTACCAATGGCTCATTAGATTGGAAGAATAGACAATACAAGTTGCAAATTGATTCTGATTGCATCTTGGGATCTGCTTCTCCACGAGCTTTATCATGTCAAAAGGGTGGTGTTTCTACCCTACACAACCCACTTTTAAAATCTGCTCTTGAAGCTCCAACACAAATGATGTGGATAATTGATGAGTACTCAAGTGAGGGCCATGGCTGGCATGTTCCAACTACTTTAGTCACTGCTCAAAGAAGGCCAGGCAAGAAGGAATTATCAATTTGGCTACCCAAAGATGCGTACAAACTTGTACCATCTAGCCCAGTTGCTAAGCCTCCTAAAAAGCACATCTTTTCCAAGCCTAAACCTCAGATTGTTACTCATTGGGTCCCAAAACATGTTCTTAAAGCACAAGGCTATTATGAGGGTGCAACATCAATTTGGCTTCATAAATGCCATGGTTTGCTAGGGGTAAAAGAGTGTATCAGAAAGATTCCAAAAGCCACCCTTGGTTTTCCATATCAGTGGGTGCAAAAGAAATCAACACAAACTCTTCAAGATAGGATAGGTGGCTGTGATAGCACCTACAAATCTACTTGTGTTGATCTTCCTAAAACATGTATTGAAACACCAGTTGTCCCAATTTCTCCTTGTTACACAATTCCACCATCAACTTGTGTACCTAAGACAAGTCCAAATGAGTCTCATTTGAGCATAGATTCTAGCACTTCAATGCCTAAATCCTCTTATCTTGCTCAAATTCCAAGACAATTGCTAATATTCTCACCTCTTAAGAAGGACATACCCAAAACCAAAGATAAGGCATTAACACTACAATTGAAGCTCTTTGGTAGATCAATGTTTGAATAATGTGGTTCCTTATGCCTTTAGAGGATTGTGTTCTTTTTGAGATAATCTTATTTTTGATTGGAATCGTAATGATGGATATGTGTGTTCTAAATTTCATTGTTCTATGTCCAGATAACTCCTGATGGATATTTGGCGAGATACATGTCCACCATGCATTGACCCTGATAGTACTCGACCTAATCATCGCGGGGGTTATAGTGCTCCTCCATTTCAAACTCATTCTAGGTACTTCTATGCTCCCTTAGGTGAAAATTATTGTGGGCATCACTTTGTCACGTTATTCTATCAACAACAGCATCACCCATTTCCACATTGTCAAGAGTGTGCACGACTCGTATTAGGAGAAGCTTCACATATTTGTTGGATATGCTGCTCTTACTTTAGACGATATGGCACGGGCTTAATGAAACAAATTGTGGGAATTACATCCCAATGCCATAATCTTCTTAATGTGAGAATACTAGAGAGAGACCAAATCAACGTAGATTACCTGAGGAGGTTCAAGCACAACAATGGAGGGATACAAGCTTAAATGACTTGCAACCACCTATCTTGCAAGCCCTCCTTCCCCAAGCCTCATCATGTCAATATTGGATCAATATGAGTACCTATATTGCGCAGTTCCAAAATCGAAATTGTCTGCTGAACCTTCCCATAGAACCAATGCCATATTTTAGCGAGGAAGCACTCCTTCCTCTACCACCTTCTCCAGAGGCCGGTTTTTGTGAAGGGTTGTCCCTGCATCCTGAGGAAATTGATACCATCTTTCCAGCAGATGTGGACACGGATCCACCACCAGCGTAAGGGTAAGCTCAGTGACTCCACAATAAGATCAACAAGCCAGGGCACTTTTCTCCCATTGGGTTTTTTCCCTCGGCTATATTCGATGATTGGCACCAATAACAAATTTTATTCCTTTCTTTTCTTTTCTTGTTTGTTAATAAAAATTTTGTAGAGATCTCAGCTACACAAGAGCATCTAACACGCCCCAACAGTCCACCTACCGTGCACACAAATTAGGAAGGGGGGAGACATGCTACGCCTACAAAGACCAAGGAGGAGCAATCTACACAAAATCAGCAATGCATCAATGCAAATGAACAACATCAACGGGCACTACAACAGGTGTATTCAAATCATAATCTTTTGTTCTTTATGTGCTTTTATCTTTTGGATATATGGTTTGCATGTTCACACAATGTTGGCTGGTTTAAGTTTTTGATTAGTTGTTAAAATATGGTGAGTGAATTCTAGATTCTTAGAGGACTTAGTAGAAGATATTTCTATTTAAAGACAGTGTAGGATATATACCAATGGAGTATGCCAAGTTCTTATGCTTTCAAGGTATATTAGTTATCCCTAGTGGTAGCTACCTCTTAGGTATGAGCTAGGTGCTAGGATTAATAAAAAATTTATGAAAATATATCCTTAAAAAATATATACAAGTGAATCGAGACATGACGTGTCTACAGCCATGTGGAATGCTTGGTAGGACCTGGGGTTGTCTTAGCACCTTGGGGCCGATGCCTTGGTTTCCATGGGGTGAACACTGACGTCTAAAAACTTCAGAAAAAGACCTTCAAGGAATCTATCACCTTGATAGATGTTGGTAGGACTCTGGGGTACACTATGGGCCCTCGAGACCGATGCCCTGATCTTCATGGGGTACTCCTTATGTCATAAAAGAAAGAAAAGGGTCTGTCGCCCTTGAGATACTTAGCGGCTTTTAGATTCTCTTGGCGGAGGTCTCTTGGCCATTGCTTGGGTCTCATTGGGATGGAACCTTAATCTTTATTACCCTCTACACACACATCAAAAATTTAAAAAAATATATATATTAAAAAAAACCCAAAAAAAACAAAAAGAGGTCCAATCACCATTGCTCATATTTAGGAGTAGGTTTGCCACTTAGGAATAATTCAAATACTTGTAGGACATTGAGACTGCGGTCATAACCTGTGGTATGCAAGCACACTTGCCTTTGCATAGCACTATCTACCACTTAGTCTCACTTTGACTAGTCTTTACTCACCTATTTTAGTACTCTTTAAAACTCTAATCAGCCTTTCACTTGTATGCTCACATGTGAAATTGTCATTGCTGGTTTTTTTTCTTCTTTTCTTTTCTTTTTTTCAATAAAAGGGCTTTACTTGTATCCATTGTTTTTTGCAGCACCGCGCTCGAGGACGTGCGCAAAAAATAGGAAGGGGGGAGTGTTGCGTGACGAGTGAAGATCAATGCAAGGATGCAACAAAAAAAAACACTTAGGGCTCTTGTAAAGAGTTCCAAGTTGTAGATGAATGTGGGAGTGGGCTTGACAATAATCCCACATGGGAACTTTTGGGAGTTTTAGAGTTTTTGTATAAAAAGTGGCTCATTTGAGAGCTTAGGGACACATTGGGCAAACTCATGTTTGAGCTCTCTTGAGCTCTCTTGAGACTAGCTTTTCCTCTTTTCCCATAGAGGTGCAAGCTCTTCTCTCTCCTTATCTACATTGTTGTAAGTTCTATTTTTTGTTAATTCAATGCAATGAGTTGATATTTGTCTCTCTTCTCATGTCAATTCTCTAGTGTGCATGTTTCTTATTGATAGCTTCAAGGTTTGTATGCATGCTAGGGAAATGAGTATTTGAGAATGAAGAATGCTTTGATCTTGTGCATGCAATAGCTAAGCTTTCTTCTTGTTTGGATGCATGGATGAGTGGAATGTGGAGTAGAGTGAGCAATAGCAAGATTGAGCTTGTGTGTATGTTAAGTCTATGTCAATAGTAGTAGTATTCCTAGCATTCTCTCCATCAAATGGATAAGCTTTTGTGCACCGGTACGGGTTGAATCCCTAGCTCCGAAAGGGATGCAAATCCCATTGGATTGAGCTAAGTGTGGATCATACTACTATATCAAGACACACAAGGAAAACCCGAGTCGTTAAGATACCAGTTAATCAACTGGGACGTTACTACGAAAGTGATGACACAAATGCTACAATCCCGATTCATCATCATAATGGGTACCAGACATTGGCTATCTTGGATGGTGGGGCAAGGGTTAGCACATCACAAAACGTTGCTGGGAAAACTGGGATAAACTTGATCTAAAAAAGCAGATCTAATCGTTAAAATGGCTGACGGAACGTCTTCGAGGCCCATTGGACTTCTAGAGAATGTGAAATTCAAACTCTTTACGTTTCGCTACCATCATACATTTGTGGTCATGCTCACGGGAGACGCGGTGGAATTGCTTCTCAAGGAGTTGTGGAGATCGAAGATATCAAGGGTTACGAGTTCGGCCATTGGAAAGATCTTCAACGACAATTACGATTCACCAGGTAAGCAGTTTTGGATGTGTTTCAAGGAGGGTTAGGGTGAGCCATAACATTTTTGGCGCCGCTGCCAGGAAGCCATCCCTTGGCTTTTTCCATCGTTTACCTCTAATCTACACATAACCCATTGCCCATTATCTTTATTAGTGGTTTCCCATGAAAAAGATGTGTATTTGATGGTGATTTGTGTGAGATTTGGTGTAGAATAGCTCTTTTTTTTGTTTCTGAAAAGAATGCTTTTTACTTAATTTTTAGATTAATTTATGTTTTGGTTGTTGTTTTTGTGGTTTTTCATGTACTTAGGGCTTGCACATAGTTTGTTTTGGGCTTAGTTTGCATCCATTGCATCAAACAATGCAAGAGAATGCATTTCTTAGTGAATGTTAGCTCTCTTTAGTTTAAACATAGATCTAAGATCATTAATTTTAGTTTAACTGTGTGTTTTTTGTTGAAATTGTTTGGATTAAAGTGTTAGCAAGCATTAGGAGTAGCTTAATCTTTCAAAAAATTTCTTAAAACCATCAAAAAATCCTTCAATTTGACTAATTTCTCTTAATGGACTGGTTTTTGTCATTAAGGGTGATTAATCTTGTTCAAGAGGCTAAAAATTTAGAAAATATGTTAATTGGGGTCTAAATTGATCATATGAGTAGTCGAAATTGGGGTTTTTTAGTGTTTTGAGGAGAGAATCTAGATGCATCAAAACATCTAAGCACATCAATTTTTTGATCAATTGGAGAAATTTGACTCTCTTTGCTTAATTTTTCCTTAAAGAGAAGACTATAATTAAGAGTCTAATTAATCTCTTAATTTAGATTAATTTACACAATTGTTGATGCAAAAAGATTAGTTTTTCCTTGCTCTATCCAATGGTGTGCTCAATTGTGTGAATTAATTAAGGATTAGTGGTTAATTAGGATCCTTGATTAGTATAAAAGAGGAAAAGATTAGGAAAGGATTAAATTTAGATTAATTCTTAATTACTTTTTTACATAACTCATTAAGGCTAATGAGCATTCAATGAAAAGATGCTCATGAGTTATCAATTTGTTCATTTTGGGTCATTTATGAAGGATGTAAAATGTGTCATTAAAAGGTTGACTTTTTTTATTCCACTTACCTTTTTTGGGAAAATGCCTATATCCCTTTCATTTTAAATTCAAAAAATATTCCTCCCAAAAAGGAAAATTCGTATTTCCCACTAGACTCTACAAAAAAAAAAGAAATTTAATTTCCATGTGAAGTCCGATTCACACATGAAAACCATTTCACGGCCTGAAACACCAATTCACGCGACAAGATTAAAAAAATAAAAATCTAATTTCTACGTAAAGTCTAGTTCACGCGTGAAACACCAGTTCACATGAAGCTAAAAAAAACGACGTGAACGGAAATCCGACATGAATGAAAATCCGATGTGAACAGAAATCTGGCGTGAAAAAAAAATCAAAATTTAATTTCCGCGTGAAGTCCAGTTCACGCGTGAAAACCGTTTCACGGCGTGGAACACCAGAGTTTTATGTGAAAAAATTCTAGGATTAACAAGAGCTACCGCCATTATCTTACATTAAGGAGTCATGGTAGATATACCAAAGAGGGTCATACATTCAAGATATAAAGCAATAGTGTCCAAAGCTACAACTTGGACGAGCGCTCGTAATGGTGTGACGGAGTATTTATGGCAATTTCCCTTCAAGAGCGTGTGGTAGCAAGTTAGGATAAAGTCCTAAGTGATGTACTTCATGGATATATTATGAGAGTAGTCATTGTAATAGCATTAGGCCTCTTATGAGCCTAAAATGTCTGGCCGGTCATAGTTTAAGTGAGTGTGAACACTTATGGCCATGTATATAAGTGAATTTCTCTCATAATACAACATACTCTCCCATTGTGCAATTGAGTCTTGCTCTTGCTAATCTCTCTCCCTAATGCATACTAGTGAGTGTGTGTGAGTAAAGTGAGGTGAGAGGAGGGACGAGGATATGTAGTGCAACGTAGCAGTGTGACAACGCTCTCGCGGGAGACGCAGTGGAATTGCTTCTCAAGGAGTTGTGGAGCTTGGAGACCTCAAGGGTTACGAGCTCAACCATTGGAAAGATCCTCAACGACAGTTGCGGTTCACCAGGTAATCTCTTTTTGGATGTGTTTCAAGGAGGGTTAGGGTGAGCCTTAACAATGATGGGCTATGGTGGATCAAATGCAAGAATCATCATGATTGGGCAAGGAATTAGCAAGTGATTAAAATAAGATTAGTGTAAGATTCAACTAATAGCATAATGTAGGCTTGGATTCACAATAACCAGCGAATTCTCATTAGACCAATGCCTCAATTTATAGCTTTTACATCCACAAGGTGCCAAGCACCCACTCCCCACTGATTTCTCCCCGATTTGTGCCACCTCCCCTACATCTGGGGGACACCTTTTCCCTGATTTGCTCCATTTGACCCTAGAATCTCTCCACACTCCTATATTCACTCATGCTACCCTTGATTCTCTCATCCAGTAGATTCTTCTTGCCTTTTCACTAGTACCTACTCAATTACGGACTCCTTTTTACAATCTCTAGCTTAGAGCTAGTTTTTCCACACACACCCTATTACTTGCCTATTTCAATAGTAAGTGCTAGGTCTTGACCAGACTCCGAGAGAGAGAGAGAGAGAGAGAGAGAGAGAGAGAGAGAGAGAGAGAGAGAGTTTCTCTATAGGTGAGCGTGAAGCAGTTCCACCAGCCATGCTAAGGTTTTACTCCTCTTTTGGAGCCATTCGTTCAGACTGATTTTCCATCTGAGTAGTGGAGAATTCACGATCACGGCCACACGGCACAGATTTTCAGCCTGTACACAATGTTTGTGTTTGCCCTAATTTCTATGTGGGTGACCCTAAATCGGTTCCACTAGCTATGCTAAAGTTTTACCCCCCTTTCGGAGCCATTCGTGTAGACAAATTTTCCATTCGGGCAGTGGAACTTTTGCTCTTTGTTTGCAGGGCTAAAACGTAACTCTTCTCCTTCTTCTGGTGGAAGCAGTAATTTTTTATGTTGAGCAATAGAAATAAGTAAGGGAAACATATATATGGATTTTGTAGAGGCACATGTCTCAACAGAAGATGCATAGAAGTTTGAGGGTGGAGGGCCGGAGCCAGCAGAACCTAAAGATCAAGAAAAAGGTAGAGATTGATTGGAGGTGAATATGCAGGGAAGGAGGCTGGTTGGATGCTTCAGGATACCTTGCTTCTTGATGTACCTCAAGAAGAGAACCATGATTATTTTTGTGCAATGCTAATCTTGGCTTTGTGTTGGTCGATTTAAATATATGTGAATTGCCGAAGCATGCTTCTACACCTCACTCTATTATGGATGGGCTGAGGCTCAACTAGAATGTGTTTCCAATCAAGTTTTGAAACAAGATATGTGGTCATGGCTACACCCGCGTGAGAGAGGATTTACATATGCCTCTCAATAGTATGTGGGTATAAGAGCTCATCTAGACCGAATGTATATTTGCCAGCATGATTTGTTTCTGCTAGAGATATTGTCCATGCAGGTGGAATATAATCATATTTTGTCATATCATATTCCTTTGGTATTGGAGATACGTAGCCGTTCTGTGGATGCTTATAGGCCATTATTGGGAAAGGCTCCTCTTAAGGTTAAAGAGACTTTCTCAGAGCATACTGTTTTCCATCAGTTTATGTTGCAAGTGTTACAAAACTTTTGAGGCCATGTAATCTTTGTTGGGGTGTCAGCTTAGGAGTGTTGTATATTCATCATGTTTTAGGGAGAAGTTGCGAAACCTAGAATCGTTGTTGGTTTATTTGAACCAGGTGGTTCAAGAGGACGGTTCTTACCCTGACATTGAGATAGCTATTGATTGGTTGTCCCATCAGGTTTTGTAGCACTGCACGAGAATCAATATGTGAGATATAAGCTTATGGCTCGAATGTATATCCTAATGGATTCTAATTGTCATATACGTTCTTTGCTTGTTTGCAGCAAAAGCATGCACGTGAGAATATTGTCAGGATGCAAGATAGGCAAGGAGTATTGATTACTAAACCTACTTGTGTTTAAGATGTGTGTATGGACTATTATCGCCATTTGTTAGGTCCACCTGGAGGTCATATCTCCTGATGTCATTACAGCTAGAGAGTCTTTGTTTCACTTGGTTTGTCACCAAGTATCAGATGTTTCTGCAAATGAATTGGAAAGAGATATTTTTTGCAAATGAGGTGAAAGATGTGTTGAAGCATTTGCCTAAAGGGAAAAGTCCAGGATGAGATGGACTCCCCAATGAGCTTTTTATGAAGTATGTTGATGAGTTGAAGGTCCCCCTAGCTTCTCTTTTTCAGGAGGTGTGGAATATAGGTATCATGCCTGCGAGTTGGAAGATTGGGCTTGTATGTTTATTGCCTAAAGTTCCATCCCCATTTAATCTACGTCTTTGACCAATCACATTGATGGGAGCCATGTATAAGATATTTGCAAAGGTCCAAGCCAACAAGTTGCTACGATTTCTTCCTACTTTGATTCATCCAAAGCAATATGGATTTATTAAAGGTTAGAATATTTTGCATAATATACTGAATGTACAAATTGGAATTGATTATGCAAGGGCTTCGAGGAAAGAGGTGGTTATGATTTAAATGGATATTGAAAAGGCTTATGATCACGTTAGTTAGTATTTTCTTTCACAGCTTATGCAAGCTATGGGATTTGGCCCTCACATTTCTTCTTTGATTTATACTATTAGCCAACATCTAGTGGCTAGGCTTATGATTAATGGTGGGGTGACTAAGCCCATTCATTTGACGAGATCGGTCAGGCAGGGATGCCCATTTAGCCCTCTCTTGTTTGCAATTGTTACGCATCCAATCTTATCTTAATTGGATAAGCTAGTGGAGGACGGTGAAGTTGTAGGGCTTACTCTTCCAAGCTAAGAGCACATAGTCAGCCAGGCATTGGCGATAATGCTTTCATGTTCCTTAAGGCTCAAAGAGATAATGTTCAAAAGGCTATGGCTGTTTGGGATACTTTGGTCTGCTTCTGGGTTATACATTAATATGTAGAAATCTGCTCTAATAAGCTGTCCGAGAGAGATTTGCTTGGTTCAGGATGGAATGGATAGGTCATACAAAGGGGATGCATCACACGCCACTTGGGTTATCCGATCGGAGTTGATGATGTTATTTCATAGGCTTTGTTGGCATGGATTTCTACAAGGATAAATAATAAGTTTATGTATTGGAAATCTCAAGGTTGGCATATGCATGTTCGGCTCAAAGTGGCACAATACATTATGATTAGTATGATATCCTTTTTATTTCCTTTATTGCCATGGACGAGCAAAGCTTTGCATCAGATACAACAGCCAATTAGATTTATGCTATGGAAAAGAGCAAGAAATAAGCTAGGGCAAACGTGGATTTCTTGGGAACATGTTACTACTCCTAAGGGAGTGGAGGAGCATCCCTATTAGATGTCAGATTATATATGGTCTCGCTAGGAGATGGCCTTTATTGCAAGATATGTGTATGTCAAGGGCCATGGGTGGTAATGGCTAAAGCCCTCATAGAGGAGGTCACATGTGTGCATTTGGTAATACCAGGATTGAGGTACATGGTGGGATGTAGTGAATGATTCCCAATAGGTTTGAGTGGTGGCTTCACCTCTCCTTTCTCGTTTAATGATCTCATGGAAGGAGGTGTTGGCACACACTGAATGGAAGCCTTTAAATCAGCAGTTACAGTTGAATTCTATGGCCGGTGAGGTGTTGGCTACTTCACGACTTCTGAAGTGGCCTGACAAACTTATTGAGCAGCCAAAATTCAATAGAATGGTTTGATTGGGACTAGTGAGAATTATGGATGCTTTGTTGCCACACGTAATGGCCACTTAGTCTTTTCGAAAAAACCGTCAATATGTTTGGGTTCCACATGGATATGTATAGTTATGGGAGAAGGTGAGGGCAAGACTTACACCATTTGGTGATATTCCTCAGTTGGAGGATCAACAACCTTGGTTAGATTGGGCATTTTGAAAGCCTCTGGACATTGTCCAACATACAACAAATCAAGTGTACCACCAGATGATGGTGGAAGATAAGCGCTGGATCACTAAGAAGGCTAATAGGGTATAGAACATCAGGAAAAGTAGGGCCTAGTGGAATGAAGTAATCTTACAAGGCTGGTGGTCTAAGATTCCATATCAAGGGAAGATGGTGCATGCTAGTTCGAGGCCTACCATTGGGGAACCAGTTTGCGAAAGCGACGGATTGCTTATGGGGTAATTGTGTGTTTTGTACTACATGCTTGGAAACATGCCCACATCTTTTCATTTCATGTCTGGTGGCAAATAAGGTGTGGGATTTCCTTTCTCACGTATGGATTTCATTGACAAATAGGCCCATAAAGATTAAAGACTGGATTTTTGGCAAGATTCAGAATGGGCCGGATAACCCAAAACATTCAGTTTTCTTTCATTTCTTTAGGTGGACAGGTTTGTGGCATATCTGGTTAACCAGGAATGCCTTCATATTTGATGCAAAAGTTGGTATTACAGTTCACATAGGTCGTATAAAAGGGCAACTATTATGGCAAGTCTCTTCCTTGTGGGTCAGCTCATTTGGTGGAGAATGACAGGGCTATATATTGGATGAGGGTACTCTGAGCTACACCAATGGTTTGGAGTAATTAGTGAGGGAAACTTAAGTACATCACCTAGCAGCCATGTGGCCATTTGTAAAGTAACTTTGGTAATATATCTTCTATTACGAGAGAGAGAGAGAGAGAGAGAGAGAGAGAGAGAGAGAGAGAGAGTTAGAGTGTTAGAGAGAGATTCAAAGGGTTAGAGAGTTAGAGAGAGTTAGAGAAAGGTAAAGAGATTGAGTTCAAGAGAAACTGAGCGTTAGAGAGAGAGAGTTAAAGAAAGGTAAAGAGAGTTAGGGAGAGAGTGAATGTTAGAGAGAGAGGGAGGGAGGGAGGGGGTTAGAAAGAGAGAGAGAGAGAGAGAGAGAGAGAGAGAGAGAGAGAGAGAGAGAGAGAGAGAGTTACAGAGAGAGTGAGTGTTGGAGAGAGAGAGAGAGAGGGAGAGAGAGAGAGAGAGAGAGAGAGTTAAAGGGTTAGAGAGAGGGGGTTAGAAAGAGAAAAAGAGAGTTAGAGAGAGAGAGTATGTTAGAGAGAAAGAGAGAGCGGGGGCGTTAGAGAGAGTGTTAGAGAGAGAGAGAGAGAGAGAGAGAGAGAGAGAGAGAGAGAGAGAGAAAGAGAGATCGGGGGCGTTAGAGAGAGAGAGAGAGAGAGAGAGATTAGAAAGAGAGTTAGATAGAGAGGAGATTAGAGAGAGAAAGAGAGAGTGTGTTAGAGAGAAAGAGAGAGATATAGTTAGAGAGAGAGAGGTTAGAGAGTGTTAGATAGAGAGAGAGGTATTAATGTCGGTAGAATGCAACACGAGGGCATATACGACCAACGGTGGGACTTGAACTCGAGTAGATCATGAACTTTATAAGGGCCCTCGCACTAGCCAATCTACCCCACTTGTGGGTGGCAGAAAGGTAGTGCGAGGGTCCTTTTTTATTACACACACACACTGGGAGAGAGAGGTATTAACGTCGATAGAATGCAACACAAGGGCATATACGACCAACGGTGGGACTTGAACTCGGGTGGATCATGGCCTTTATAAGGGCCCTCGCACTAGCCAATCTGCCCCACTTATGGGTGGCAGAAAGGTAGTGCAAGGGTCCTTTTTTATTACACACACACACTAGGAGAGAGAGTTAGAGAGTGTTATAGAGAAAAAGAGAGTTAGAGAGAGAGAGATGAGGTTTAGAAAGAGAGAGTTAGAGAGTGTTATAGAGATAGAGAGAGTTAGAGAGAGAGAGGAGAGTTAGAGAGAGAGAGAGAGAGAGGGGGGGGTTAGAAAGAGAGAGAGAGAGAGAGAGAGAGAGAGAGAGAGAGTTAGAGAGAGTGAGGAGATTAGAAAGAGAAAGAAAGAGAGTTCGAAAGAGTTAGAGAAAGGTAAAGAGAGAGAGAGAGAGAGAGAGAGAGAGAGAGAGAGAGAGAGAGAGAGGGTTAGAGAGAGAGAGAGAGAGAGAGAGAGAGGAGAGGAGATTAGAAAGAGAAAGAAAGAGAGTTCGAAAGAGTTAGAGAAAGGTAAAGAGAGAGAGAGAGAGAGAGAGAGAGAGAGAGAGAGAGAGAGAGAGAGAGTTAGCCAATTCGAGAGAGTAAGAGAGGGTTTGAGAAAGGTAAAGAGAGTGAGTGATAGAGAGAGTTGGCTAGTTCAATAGAAATAAAGAGAATTAGAGAGAGTAAGCGAGCTTGAGAGAGTTAACAAGAGAATCAGAGAGTTAACAAGAGAATCAGAGAGAGTAAGCGAGCTTGAGAGAGAGACCAAGTGTTGAAGAGAGTGAGTTAAAGAAAGGTAAAGACAGTAAGTCATAGAGAGAGGGTTAGAGAAAGGCAAAGAGAGTGAGTTAAAGAGAGTGCGTAAGAGAGAGTTGCATAAGAGAGAGAGAGAGAGAGAGAGAGAGAGAGTAAGAGAGTAAGTCATAGAGAGAGGGTTAGAGAAAGGCAAAGAGAGTGAGTTAAAGAGAGTGCGTGAGAGAGAGAGAGAGAGAGAGAGAGAGAGAGAGAGAGAGAGAGAGAGAGCATGCACATTAGAGAGAGAATTAGCCAATTCAAGAGAAAGAGAGTTAGAGAGAGAGAGAGAGAGAGAGAGAGAGAGAGAGAGAGAGAGAGAGAGAGAGAGGAAGTAAGAATGAGGTAGAGAGAGAGTGAATCAAGTGAGGTATAGACAGTTAGAAAGAAATAGTTGTTAGAGAAAGGTAAAGAGAGAGAGAGAGTGTGTGTTAGAAAGAGAGAGAAAGAGTTGGTCGATTCGAGAGAAATAGTGAGTTAGAGAGAGTGCATTAAAGAGAGAGAGAGAGAGAGAGAGAGAGAGAGAGAGTGTGTGTGTTAGCTAATTCTATAGAAATAGATAGTTAGAAAGAGAGTCAAAGAGAGTGAGTGAGAAAATGAGGTAGAGAGAGAGTGAGCCAAAGTGAGGTAGAGACAGTTAGAAAGAGAGAGTTATTAGAGAAAGGTGAAGAGAGAGAGAGAGAGAGAGAGAGAGAGAGAGAGAGAGAGAGAGAGAGAGTTGGCCAATTCGAGAGAAATAGAGAGAAATGGTCAATTCGAGAGAAATAGAGAGAGTTAGAGAAAGTAAGAGATATTGAGATAGTTAAAGAGAGTTGGAGAAAGGTAAAGAGAGTGAATTAGAGAGGAAAGTTAGAAAGAGTGTGTTAGAGAGAGTGTGTGAGTGAGAGTTGTTAGCTCAAGAGAAATAGAGAGTTAGAAAGAGTAAAAGAATTTGAGAGAGTCAAAACAGAGAGAGAGAGAGAGAGAGAGAGAGAGAGAGACTGAGGTAGAAAGAGAGTTGCATAGAGTTAAAGAGAGACAGAGAGACAGAGACAGAGAGATTAGAGATGAAGTTAGAGAAAGGTAAGAGAGTATGTTAGAGAGAAAGAGTGATTGTTAGAGAAAGGTAAGAGAGTATGTTAGAGAGAAAGAGTGATTGTTAGAGAGAGAGTTGGCCAGTTTGAGAGAAATAGAGAGAGTTAGAGAGACTAAGAGAGATTGGCAAAGTTAAGGAGAGAGAGAGAGAGAGAGAGAGAGAGAGAGAGAGTTAAAGAGAGTAAAAGAGATTGAGAGACAAAGCTATAGAGAAAGGGTGAGTGTTAGAGAGAGAGAGAGAGAGAGAGAGAGAGAGTGAGTGAGTGAGATAAAGAGAGTTACAAAGAGTTAGAGAGGGATAGATAGAGAGAGAGAGAAATAGGAGATATTAAGAGTTAGAGAGAGATAGTTGGAGAAATAGAGGAAAGAGAGTGAGAGGGAGAGAGAGTGAAAAAGAGTGAGAGTGAGAGGTAGAGAGAGAGTTACTAAGATTTACTATAGAGAGAGAGACAGAGAGAGAGAGAAAGAGAGAGAGAGAGAGAGAATTAGTTAGTTAGAGAGAGTTAGATACTATACTATAATACTACACTTGAGAGAGAGAGAGTTAGTTAGTTAGAGAGAGTTAGATACTATACTATAATACTACACTTGAGAGAGAGAAAGAGGGAGATTGAGTTAGAGAGAGAGAGAGTTGGCCAGTTCAAGATAGTTAAAGAGAGTTAGAGAAAGGTAGAGAGAGAGAGAGAGAGAGAGAGAGAGAGAGAGAGAGTTGGCCAGTTCAAGATAGTTAAAGAGAGTTAGAGAAAGGTAGAGAGAGAGAGAGAGAGAGAGAGAGAGAGAGAGATTTGGCCAATTTAAGAGAAATAGAGAGAGTTAGAGAAAGGTAGAGAGAATTAGAGAGAGTAAGTGTTACGGAATTGTCCGTCCATCCTTCTAGGGTTAATTGAGGACGCCTTATTACCATTATGTTCATAGCATGGCACTTGGGTGATTTTGAATATTCATGTGTAGGACATATAAAATTAGGGATGGTTGGAACTAAGTGTTGGATTTAATGCTTATATGATGTCATGTAACTTTAGCATGTGTTACTAATGTGAAATGTGTTTGAATGGACAACCTGTGTAGGTTGGTGAGATTGATGGGCTTTGTGCTCGTAAGCCAATATAGTTGGGACATGATGGCGGTGATTTGGCGTGAGTAATTATCGAAAGGTTTTTCTCAGTTTTGGTATTTTGGTCGTAGTATTTACTATGAGATTTCGTATCATTGTTGGCTGCCTAGTTTTACTTAGGCATGGACTTATTGATTTTGTTGCACGTGAATTAGCCCTTGGGGTTCTTTACGTATTTTTCCTTTAGTGGGTTAGATAGGAAGAATTTATATAAGCTTTTGGTTAAAGCAACTCCTATTTTTGTAAAGGGCAAGCCCATGCATAAGCGTGCAACTATTTTTGGCATATGGACTATTTTTATGAACAAATACATAAATACCCTGAGGATGCTGACACTTCTTGGGGAGGGCGAGATAGCATCCAATAGTGTGTTCAAGGTGATGTCTATTCGAAGTTTTATTTTAATTTATGCTTATCTTGTAAATTTAAATCCAATTCTATGTTTTAGTCTTTGTTGTATTTGTTGTGAGTTTTGTATTATTCTTTAAAAAGTATTTTAAGGTTCCTTGTTAGTGGTATGAGAGCTTAGGGGGTACTTGGATTTGAATTAGAGCTTAGGGAGTACTGGATTTGAATTAGAGCTTAGGGAGTACTTGGATTTGAAGAATAGGGAGGATTTGAATTAGAGCTTAGGGAGTACTTGGATTTGAAGAATAGGGAGAAGTTGACTAAAATCCAAAGGGTAAAGCAGTGAAAGAGTCAAGAAAGAACCCATGGACAATAGCTTGAAGGATTATGGGAATTTTGTGAGGTGAACAAAAGGTTGAAGGATTATGGGAATTTTGTGAGGTGAACAAAAGGTTGAAGGATTAGATAAGGGCTATGGTTTAAAATCAATTTTGATCAAGAAAACCACTCTTTTTTTAAGAGAAATCACCTTTCTTCTTTCTAAAAACCACCTTTTCAAATTTTAATCCTCTTCAGAATCCATCTCTATGGATTAAATCAACTTGTAAAAAGGAGTAGTAGTTTAGCCTATTTTCAGAATTGCTAACCATTTAGTATGCTCAAAATCCATAATAGATGGTGAAAAATTTCCCATGAATAAAATTGGAAAAAAAACGCATACTGCAGTAGAAAATTATATTGGAATTAAAGCTTTACGTAAGGGGAAAATCAAAAGGTCGGAATTGCTTCTTCTTTTTTCCAATTGACAGGGCGGGCTGAATGTTTCTTTCCACCCTCCTCTGGGCAGCCGGCGATGGTGGATGGGCGCGAGTTTCTTCTTTTTCATTATTCTTCTTCTTCTCCTTCAAATTCAAGCCAGTAATGATTATGGTGGATTATGCAGCGATTTTGGAGGGCTGATTTTCTTTCTCTCTCCGGCGGCCACAGTAGACTCCGGCCGCCACAGCAGAATGTAATACGATTACGTTTTCTTTTCCTTTTCAAGAGAGCTTATGTCTTTAAGCTTTTTAAAATTTAAAAGCTTTAAAATCTTATATTTATCTATATATATATATATATATATATATATATATATATATATATATATATGAAAAGTTGAATCGCTCCTTCCTCCGAGTGACTCCAAAGGGAAGAATTACATTTTTTAAAGAAAAGAGAGCTTACGTTTTTTATTATCTAAGCTTATGTAAACTTTACCTTACAAAAGCTATATATATATATATATATATACATACATACATATATATACATATACATATACATATATATATACACACACATATATATATATGTATATATGTATGTATGTATATTGGTTTGAGCCAATGCTTCAAAACCTTGTTTGGAGATTTTCTTCAAACTTGCCTAGTTTAGAAACTTTTCCTTATTTCCTTTTCCAAACAATGTCTTATGGCCTTAACTCATCAATGTCTAGAATTTTAAAATCTAATTGTTGACAAAAGAAAGAGTTTTAGTTAAATTTATGTTTCTTATTTAGTCAAAGTTTCATATTTAATCTTTTAAAAGGTTTCTAGTTCATGTAAAACTTTTACGAGAATAGTACCTCGATTTTTGACAAAAACACTTTTGTTTTACAAGCTAATTTGATCGAACGTTGAGACAAAGCTTCTATTTCATATACTTTGGCTTGGATTCTATATCAACAATGGCCAACTAGTCTTTGATCCAGCCAGTCCTTTGGCTCTTCGAAACATTTCGGGACTACACATTTATCTTTTGGCGGAAAAGCTCATCGAGTATGAGCCTCCTCCTTGGTCTTCTCTTGATGGATGGGGATCTCTCATTTTATGGACGTGTGGAATTGTTTGGGATCCGGCAACAAAATTGGTGGATTTTGACATCACATCCTTGACCCATAACGCTTTTCCATACACTTTATCTAAATTATAGATTTTATTCTTCTTTAATATGGTGTCAAAAATACACATCCACATCCCTAAAACAAAGGAAGAATTTTTTATAACAAACATTACTCGTCTTCTGTGAATAGTTTTCCCCATCATCTCTTCAGATTGTATGAGCAAGGTTTTTGGCATCCTTGGCCTTATGCAAAATTTCTTAGTAACATTCTATTTTATCAACTCTTAACTTCAATTATTTTTGTAACCTTTCAGATATTTATAGTTTAGAAAAAAAAATATGAATCAATGTAAGGTGTGACGTTCTTACTCTTGACTCGATCTTATGATTGCCAAGTTTCATATTTATTATTCAAGTTTATTTTATTTAAACCTCAAATGCAAATTAATCTTTTCATCATCATCTTGTTAAACATTAAGCTAACTATATAGATTTAGACTTGTTTATTTAAATCATTTCAAAACCTATTAGTCTTGTTCGAATTTAAAGCTTGTGGAGTAATATTTAAGTTACCCAAAACCTTACCCATAATTTTTATGTGAGGTTGTTAAACAACATATGTATATGTGTACCTTTATTTCCCTTGCTAAACCATCAGTCTAGACCTTTTAAAACCAAGAGATAGTGGAACAATTAGCAGAATCTTCCATTATGAGACATTAAGACCAAATCTTATTAGAGACTTCTTTTTAAACTTATATGACAATTGGGAAAATATGACCAAAAGGTTTCTTTTCTCAAATTTGAGAGACACTTCCTATAAATACCTTATAGAGGAAATTTATACCATTGCTAGAAGAAAAACATGTACAAGTTTATTTTGTTTGGCCTAGTTTGAATTAGAGACACTAGACTATGTGTTAGAAATTTTAACATCTTCTCTTTGTGAACATGTGAGTTTGCATGGAAATCCATTAACCCAAATGCATTATCACAATTCTTTCATTGAAAGATTGTACAAACCCAAGTCGTCCCTTAGTTTAGAGACCTTCTTTATGAACTTAAGATATCATATATGACCTATCCCCACCAGTAATGTCTTTTGACATTAACTCACCTATGACTTGAACCTCTTATTTTGATTCTTAAAGAGACTTACAGTGAAATAGTTAAATCCATGTTTTCATTTAATTAATCAGCATTGTTGAAATTGTTGCTAGTCATTCATTATATTCATGTTTATATTGTGCTTAAATTTTGAATATATTGAAATTCAATTCTCAACTTAAGGTAAGTTTCTCCTATCAATAATCGATATATATTTTATTTGTATAATGTCAAGTTTCTCATGGATTGTGTTGAAGTACTATCGCAATAACAATTCTTAAATTCACATGTCCTTGGAGTGTTAAAATTATTTTTCATAGATAATTTCAACCACACTACAACGATGGAGGTATGTGTTGACTTCGTTTCACCAACCATTCACATTTTCAGCAAAGTCATTTAAATTTTCTTTAAAAACCATCTTTACTTTTACAATAAGATAAGCATTATCTTAAAAAATAGATTAACTCTATTTGTAAATTCTCAGATGGATGCCTGAGCAGTTTTTCCACACCTATCCCGACCTCATCCAATCTTACTTTCAAACACGAGCTATTTGATATGATGCAATTAAGGACAGTTGCTATCCCGGGCGGGAGGGATGTTATAGAATTATCCATCCATCCTAAGGTGGTTAATTGGGGACGCCTAATTACCACTATGCTCGTAGCATAACACTTGGGTAATTTCGAATATTCCCTGTGTAAGACATATAAAATTAAGGATGACTGAAAATAAGTGTTGGATGACTGAAAATAAGTGTTGGATTTAATGCTTATGTGCTATCATGTAACTTTAGCATGTGTTGCCAATGTAAAATTAAGGATGACTGAAAATAAGACATATAAAATTAAGGATGATTGAAAATAAGACATATAAAATTAAGGATGACTGAAAATAAGTGTTGGATTTAATGCTTATGTGCTATCATGTAACTTTAGCATGTGTTGCCAATGTAAAATGTGTTTGAATGGACAACCTATGTAGGTTGGTGAGATTGACGGGCTTTGTGCTCGTAAGCCGATATGGCTGGGACATGATGGCAGTGATTTGGCGTGAGTAATTATCACGAAGGATTTTCTCTTTTTTGGTATTTTGGCCGTAGTATTTACTACGAGATTTTATATCATTGTTGTTATACTTAGGCATGGACTTATGTATTTTTCCTTTAGTGGTTTAGATAGAAAGAATTCATCTAAGCTTTTGGTTAAAGCAACTCTTATTTTTGTAAAGGGCTATTTTTATGAATTAGTACATAAATACCCAAGAAGTGGCAGGATGCCGACACTTCTTGGGGCGGGGAGGGAAGATTGCACGCAATACTATGTTCAAAGTGATGTCTATTCTATTTCTTGGTTTTATTTTAATGTATGCTCATCTTGTCAATTTAAAATCAATTCTATGGTTTAGTCTTTGTTATATTTGTGAGTTTTGTATTATTCTTCACAAAAACTATATTTTAAAGGTCCCATGTCAGTAAGCAAGATTGAGAGAGAGAGAGAGAGAGAGAGAGAGAGAGTTGGAGAGAATTATAGAAAGGCAAAGAGTTAGAGAGAGTTAGAAATAGAGAGAACTAGAGAGAGTGTGTGTGTTGGAGAGAGTTGGCCAGTTCGAGAAAGTAAGAGAGATAGGGTTTGTCAGGATCTTATGACACTTTGAGAAGAGTTAAACTCAAACACAAAAAGTATTAGAACATAGACTTTGCACAAATTGGAGACCAAAACCTTACGTAAACAATTTAACAAAATAGCATAAACCATGCCGCTCACCCATATTTAAATATATTGATGCTCGCTTTTACAAAAAAGTTACTCTCAAAATAAAGCCTAATAGCTTTTAAGTCTTTGAGCGTACAAGCTCCTTCAAAAAATATAGCAAGCCTAATTATAGAGTCATGGTTCTACCAAAAGCATAAAAATACTATTTGCTATATGTACAAAGGTTTGAGGCTAAGGCCTTCCAAAAATATAAATGCCAAATATGAAAACCTAAGAGGTGATCACATGTCTTCCAAGATATTTCATTGTGGTCCAACACATGTTCCACCCGTGTGACTAACACATAGTCCACCACTCAATCATCGCCTACACCAAAATAATTTTAGTCAGCGTATACAACCGTTTAAACACATTATTCTTGACCATATCATACCAGGGATCATAGAAAATGATATAAATAAAAGACACATCCCATACACAAATACTAACCCGGTCTATATACTCCACATATGGAATTAAAATTATGGCATCACCCACATTCCTATGTCGTATGGGCATTCCCACTTGACCATAGAGGTCATCACTAACATTCCCTCTTACTTGGGTTGCAATTGACCTCAATTACATGTATGGTATAAGTAGATGAGATTCTAGTAAGAACGAAAAAACTTTTTTGGCATCCATTTAACATCTTCAATAGGATGGTTCTTGGAGGTCGCAAGATACTTAACATAAGTGTTGCCAATGTGTGTAGTGGTGGTCTCATGATCAATAATAGATTCTTCTTGTATAATTTTGAAGGGTCCATAAAGGACATGTTACTTCCTTGTCATGAATTTATGCTTTTATTTATTTATTTATTTATTATTATTATTATTTTAGAAGCATAAGAGGTAAAACTATATTTTCAATAAGTTTAGGCATACATGGATTCTCAAAAATACCTTCATGTGCAGAATTACCCACTTGCTTAAGAGAGAACTCATCATTTTCATGGTTGACTCGTGAAATATAATAATCCTTGATGAAATATGGAAAAAGAAAATGTTGGCAAAACCTTTGAAATTCTTCCCTTGGTTGACGCTCAATTTACTAAAGGCTAGGCCTTTCTCTTTGCTTGTATCCCTTTGGAAACTTTTGAGAAAGAAGTGTTGAAGAAGTCCAAAATATGAAAATTGTTAATGCCCAAAGTGTCCTTGAACCCTTGATTTAATCTGATTCTCGTTGAGTGAGAAATAAACTTTGTCGTCTCGCTTGATGCCGATAATCAAATAGAATTTTAAAGCCGGTGCAATGGAGAAAGAAGATTCGAAAAAATAACTCCTTGATGTTGGATAAACTTATTTGTAAATTGCTAATTACAAGAAATTTGAATGATTCAAAATTTGGTGAAACCCAAAAGTAGATGTAACAACCAAGAAATACGTCAAAGTTTGAAATTTGGTGGGGAATTCCACTTGGTTGGTCTCATGGTTAAATAATTTTGCTCCTTGATGTTGTTGTATCGTAGTTGGAAAACCTTGATTTAATTTGCAAAAAGATAATGAGACATTGTTAATTTTATAGAGTTGTGAGGTTAAGCCTTGGATCAAGCCTTCAAGATCTTCTCTTGATTTTGTCAAGCGTTGAAAAGGAAAGAGATGACGCGTTGAAAAGGAAAGAGAGAGAGAGAACGGCAGCATTGGGCGCAAAGTTTTTCTTAAAAGAAAAATTAATAATTCAAGAATTAAAGCTTTAAATCTTAGAGATTTTACAGTAAAGGGCTGGCCAGGTCAAAACGGAGAAGAGAGACTGAAAGGGCAGCACAAAAAAATAAAAAGCGCAAATTTTGAATGGAGAACCAGCGGTAGCACAGTAAACAAGGGCGGATTTTTGAAATTATTCTCTCTTTTTTTTAAAAAATCAATGAGAAATTATGATGGCCGTTGATTATACAAATTGCCTCCTTAGGATGAGTTTAACAAAACCAAAATTAGGAGATTGGAGCCCTTGCCTTGCTGATCAAATCCATACGCCTTGATTCATGGGAGATGGAGAATTGGAAAAGGTGGTTTTCTAAGAAAGGGGTGGTTTTTGGTTTTTGCAGAGGTGGTTTTGAAAAAAGTTGTTGATCTCTTGATCTTGATCCAACTGCTCAAAAAGTTCTAATAAACCATTGAATCTTTGCCCAAAGGTCTCTTTTCTTTTGCCTTCTTTGGCCTTTCTATTTTTGAATGAATCCCTCTCTTTGTCCAAAGCCCTTATACCTTTGGAGGCTTTTTGTAGGCCTTTCTTTTTGCAGTAATACCTCCTTTTGATTTGATGAAGCTTTATAATTCTTCAAAAATAATTTGAGTAACCTTCCTTGCTCCAAAAAGCTTCAAATAGATTTTTACCTTGATTTTTATTATTTTTTGTCTCCAAGAATGCTTCTCCTTGAGCGGCAAGCTGTGATACCACTCTCTGGATCTTATGACACTTTGGAGAAGAATTACTCAAACTCAAACACAAAGATTAATAGAACATAGACTTTGCAAAAATTGAAGATCAAAACCTTACGTAAACAATACAACAAAATAGCATAAACCATGAAAGCTTGTAATAAACAGAGAAGAAATCACCAATCATACTGCTCACCCATATTTAAATATATTGATGCTTGCTTTTACAAAAAGATAATCCCAAAATAAAGCCTAATAGCTGTTGAGTCTTTGAGCGTACAAGTTTATTGTTTTTCGAGCGGGGGTCAGAAGCGAGCAAGCTCATTCCAAGACTCGAACAGAGAAACGCTTTTGTCATTAGCTTTGTTGTCTCTATCACATAAGCTCCTTCCAAAAATATAACAAGCCTAATTATAGAGTCTTGGGCCTACCAAAAGGATAAAAATACTATTTGGTATGTATAAAGGTTTGAGACTAAAGCCTTCCACAAATATAAATGCCAACTATGAGAACCTAAGAGGTGATCACATGTCTTCCAAGATATCTCATTGTGGTCCAACACATGCGACTAACACATAGCCAGTCACTCAATCTCATGGCCTACACCAAAATAATATTAGTCAGTACCACACACATTTGATGAAACACATTAATCCCGACTATATCATACTAACACACATAGCTAATTAAACATATTAATCTTGAAAAATGATATAAATAAAAGGCCCATCCCATACACAAATACTGACCTGATCTACATACTCCACATATGGAATTAAAATAATGGCATCACCCACATTCCTATATAAAAGCAATGATCGCATGGGCGTCCCCACTTGACCATAGAGTTCATGACTAATAGGGTTAGAGAAAGGTAAAGAGAGTGAGTGTTAGAGAGAGAGAGAGAGTTGGCAAAAGAGAGAGAGAGAGAGAGAGAGAGAGAGAGAGAGTTGGCAAGGTCGAGAGATTGAGAGTGTTAAAGAGAGAATTAGAGAGAGAGAGAGAGAGAGAGAGAGAGAGAGAGAGGGAGTTAGAGAAAGGTAAAGAGAGAGAGAGAGAGGGAGTTAGAGAAATAGAGAGATTGAGAGTGTTAGAGAGAGAGAGAGAGAGAGAGAGAGAGAGAGAGAGAGAGAGAGAGAGAGGGAGTTAGAGAAAGGTAAAGAGAGTAAGTTGTAGAGAGAGAGAGAGAGTTAAAGAAAGACAAAGAGAGTGAGAGAGAGAGAGAGAGAGAGAGAGAGAGAGAGTGTTAGAGAGAGAGAGAGAGATAGAGAGTTGGCCAATACGTAAGAAATAGAGAGAGAGAGAGAGAGAGAAAGAGAGAGAGAGAGAGAGAGAGAGAGAGAGAGTGTTAGAGAGAGTTGGTCAATTCGAGAGAAATAGAGAGACTTGAAGAAAGTAAGAGATTGAGATAATTAAAAATAGAGAGTTAGAGAAAGGAGGGAGAGAGTTAGAGAAAGATAAAGAGAGTGAGTTAGAGAGAGTGTGTTAGAGAAAGTTAGAGAGAGAGTTGGCCAATTTGAGAAATAGAGAGAGAGAGAGAGAGAGAGAGAGAGAGAGAGAGAGAGTTACAGAGAGTTAAAGAGAGGGAGGACTAGAGAGAGTTAGAGAAAGGTAAACATAGTAGGTTAGAGAGAAAGAGTGAGTGTTTTAGAGAACTAGAGAGAGACTTGACCAGTTCGAGTAAAATAGAGAGTTAGAAAGAGTAAGAGGGATTAAGAGAGTTAGAAAGAGAGAAAGAGATAGAGAGTGAGTGTTGAAGAGAGAGAGTGTGTGTGTTAGAGAGAGTTGGCCAAGTCGAGAGAAATAAAGAGAGTTAGAGAGGGAGATTGAGAGAGTTAGAGAGAGAAAAAGTGCGTGTTATAGAGAGTTAGAGTAAGAGTTGGCCAATTGAGGGAAATAGAGAGAGTAAGAGAGCTAAAGAGAGACAGGGAGTGAGTGAGTGAGATAGAGAGAGGTTTATAGAGAGTTCAAAAGAGAGAGTTAGACAAAGATAAAGAAAGTGAGTTAGAGAGAGTGAGAGAGAGAAAGTGAGTGTTAGGGAGAGAAAGAGAGGGTGAGAGAGAGAGAGAGTGTGTGTGTGCATTAGAGTTAGTTGGCTAGTTTGAGAGAGAGAGTTAAAGAGAGCGGGTGGAGTGAGGTAGAGAGAAAGTTAGAGAGAGATAGAGTGTGTGTGTGAGTGAGAGTAAGGTAGAGCGAGTTAAAGAGAGAGAGTTAGAGAGAGAAAAAGCAAGAGAATTAGAGAGAGTTATGTAGAGAGAGGGGGCCGAAAAGAGAGAGAGAGAGAGAGAGAGAGAGAGAGAGAGAGAGTTAAAAAGGTATGTTGTTTGATTAATGAGCCTTTTTAAGGGGAAAAAAGAGAAGAGAGAGTAACAAAATGTTTTTTTTGTTTTGTGCAAAATAAAAAAGAGCGAGAGAGACGAGGCAACCAATCCTGGGCCACTCGTTTCCGAGAGATGAGATGCGTGGAACGTGGAGCAATGAGGTCAAGCCACACAAGCAAAGAAGAGATTATGGCGGTAAACGTAGCCGTGAGCGGCTATGGTGGGAGCGCTCTAGGAATGAATAGGAGCTCGCCCTGGATGCGTTTCACACGTACGCCTGTGTGTTGGCACGGCCCCTTGAGCTCTCTGTCTCCTCTCTCTTCCTCTCGCTCTCTTCATTTCCTGTTGTTCCACTGCAAGAAGCCGCCCATTGTTACCAGTCTCTGCCCAGCATCTCCATAGCCTCAGCCATCTGCAAATTCTCGTTTTTGGGCACCTCCCATTTGGCTTGATTTGAAATGGGCTTCCACTCCCTTCTATCATCCTCCTCTCTCTCCGTCGCCTCTTCTAGAGGCTTCCTCCGCCATAGCCTTCTCTTCTGCAGCGGAAAAACGCTGCGATTCGCCCCTCTTTTTAACCCAATTTCCCTGTCAAAGAAAACCTTAGTTGTCAGGATGGTGCTCGGAGAGAGCCCTGCTACCAGCAGGGTTTCTGAGCTACCCCCTCTACCGTCGCCTGTCATTTTGGCAGAATCAGTTGTGTCTGCTGTGGATACCGAGGGCCAGAGAAGACGACTGGAGAAGGTGACCAAAAAGAAAGCAGAGCGCACTGCGTATCTCTTTGCTGCCGTCGCCTCAACAGTGGGCATCACTTTTCTCGCCGCAGGAGCTGTCTACTATCGCTTTGCTTGGCAAACCCAGGTACCCGATTTTTCAACACAAGACACCTCAATGTGGGCTTTCCACTGCGCTTCTCAGCGAAGATATTAGGCTACTCTAGCATACAAACCACATGCATTGTGGTACATGCCATGGCTATCTGTGTCATGGCATGGTGCAACCATTGGGCTGGTCATGGATGTGTTGCTCCATGCCATGGGGACAACGGGATTTAAGGCAGACAATATCAACCTGGAAGGAGCCTGAATCCCTTCTGTGATTGGGATTAACTTAAAGAGAAAATTGCCTTACAGCAATGTAGGTAGTGTGCTGCAGGGTTTCAATGAAAGATAAGCTCGGTCTGTAGCATGGGGTCAGTTTTAAGAACGTAAGTCCAGCCTATATTGGGTTCCAAATAGTTATGTAATTATGCTGAGCTCTTCTGCAGCCTGGGTTACCCTCTATTTTGTTACAGTGCGTGTGGGTGGGTGCTAATGGGTATTAAATCCAGGTTCTTACCCTGGAATGTGAACCCTTTACCACCAGTCCACGCTCCTATAGACTTGGGTAGTTAGATGTCCCCAGTTAACCCCAGCCTTTTGGCTGGGCCATATGTGTGTCACTTGTTTAAATTAATTGCTGTATGTTTTTGGTTACAGGGCACCGAAGTTCCTCTTTCAGAAATGTTTGGAACATTCTCACTAGCTGTTGGTGCATCGGTATGCGCTGTTCCTCTAGCATACCAAAAATAATTAAGTGTGATCAAGGGCATAGTTCTCTTCAACCAACAGCTGTGGAATTTATTGCTAATGATGGTGGTATTGACATGGGTTGGTGTTTCTCAGGTTGGAATGGAGTTTTGGGCTCGGTGGGCGCACCGAGCATTGTGGCATGACTCACTATGGAGTATGCATGAGGTGAGTTGTAACCCTGAACACTTCTTTGCTGTAATTGAGTATTATGGGTGGCCTTGCTTGCCCGATGAGAATGACGATAGTTACAAGGTACATACATCTTCAAAGTGAGTAGCACATGGTATAAATGCAAGGTAGGTTGAGCTAGCAATGCAGTCCTTCCCTATGCCATCATTCAGATCATGAAAGTAACAATGATCTGGTTTTGTGTTCACTGTTTAGTGTGGTTGGCTCAGCACTGCTTTCAGGAATGGCCCCATATAAGTGTTCCTGAATGTTTTTATGCAGTCCCATCATCGCCCCAGGGATGGGCCGTTCGAGTTGAATGACATATTTGCCATCACCAATGCAGTACCTGCCATTGCCTTAATGGCATTTGGCTTCTTTCACAAGGGGCTGGTTCCTGGGCTGTGTTTTGGAGCTGTGAGTCTTCATAGCCTTGCTTCAATGTTCTCTCTTGTACGCTTATGTGACATGAACATGTGAACTTGAATGGTGGATGTAGTTTTGCTAGTTTTTGAAGTTTTGTATGCTTTGACTTGACAGGGCTTGGGTATCACTGTCTTTGGCATTGCATACATGTTTGTGCATGACGGTCTGGTTCACCGGAGGTTTCCTGTTGGACCAATTGCTGATGTCCCTTACCTTCAAAAAGTTGCTGCTGCACATCAGGTACTTAGCTTAGACTTGGATGGCAGCAACCTTGGGCCTCACATTCATCTAAAGCCCACTCCACGCACCCCCCCCCTCGGGAGAGACCTGAAGTGAAAAAAACCCACACACGCACATTTGGGTGCACACAACAGTTGTTTTGTCATGTGGCTACATCAGCTATCAATCACAATCCAATCACTGAATATGAAGGGTTAAAGCCCTCCTCCTGCACTGGATGAGTTTCAGTCAACATTGAATATGAAGGGTTAAATACAGCCCTCCTCCTGCACTGTATTAGTTTCACTGAACATTGATTCAATCATGCATGTGATTCACATATCTAAAATCTGTCACTCTATAGGGTTGCTCATCATAGTCACGGGATATAGAGGGTGTATAAGCCCACCTATCTCCCACTATGAACTGCAGCCGATCGACGCAAACATTTCTACCACATCAGACCCTCAGAATTATATCTATATGGGGTGCTTAGTAGCTATGCGTTGTCTCCTCAAGACATTAAGGCTATATGTCATTGGGTTTCTAGTCATTAATTTTCAAGAGCCTTCAGGGACGACTATGACAGTAGTGGAAACTACTGTTAAACATAAAGTTCAGTGGCTAATGACTTTGTAACTGTGTAACTGTGTATTTTGATGTGTAATTGTGCAGCTTCACCATGCAGACAAGTTCAAAGGTGTACCTTATGGACTATTCCTTGGACCCAGGGTAAATTTTTAGATATCTGTTTCACTGGACACTGTCGTAAATGCCCTGCTGCCTCTACTTTTACACCGCATGGTAGAATCACACTGTTTTTGTAATCAATTTCAGGAGTTAGAAGCTCAAGTCGGAGGAGCCGAAGAGCTGGAAAAGATGATACAGATAAGGAAGACAAAGCCCACTCCCGACCATTGACTGGTGCCAATCCTTTGGCTTTGTGACTACTCGTACTCCTAGAGTAGACTTTGAATCAGCAAATATATACGGAGCTCTGCAGATTTTTTGCTGCTTGAGCAAACCCTTAGGTTGCACAGGGAGACAATGTTCTTTCAAAGAAATGGAATGGAAGAGGGCCCTTAGCAGGTGGATTTCGAGCAATGTCCTCCTGTGCAGAATTTTCCTTTATCTATGTAAGCTCCATAGCCAGTTCATGTTCTCTGGGGAAAAGGACCTCAGATGCTAATGCTGGAAAACCAAATGTCCACTATAGGGCCATCGATGGACACAGTGGACATTTCTTGTAAGAGAGAAAGGACTGCATTTGCAGACTGTATCGAGAGCAGTTGAGATGCTTATTGGTCAGGAATATTTTTGAATTTTTATTGAATTATTAAATTAAGAAATCTCATATAATCGACACATTGTTTCTTTCCCTAGTGTGGTAGCTTTTCTTTTGAAGAAAAAAAACTCTCTTTAACTTACCTTTCTTCAAAGAAGGCCCACAATACCTTTTAAGTCTTTCTTTTGCATGTTCTTCCTTCACTTTGTCAAATCTTTTTAAAAAAAAACATAGAATAGTTAAATTAAGATCTTAACAACACATATATACAACAATCAATCCCATCTCTCTGAACAAAAGAAGATTGCTCCCAAGAGACATGATAGCCTAGCTGCATACAAGCTGTAATCATAGATTCATAAGTACAACCTTTTGGAGTTTGTTCTTCCATACACTCTCTTTAGTCCATACCTTCACCACAAGTCTCTTTCCCAAGGGGTTCTCAATGAAAGCTACAAAGGTTTATATCGGTTGCTTCTCCTTTAAGTACCATCTCTTGGTCTTTGGCCCAAACTTGGGAGATTTTGCCTTCAAATCAAGTCCTGTATAGCCTTGCCACATAACGATATTTGTTAGTAAATCCTAGTATTTACAAGCGTCTTCTTGTTCAGGGAGTAGTTAATTTAATACCAATTTGAAGGGCTTGAATCAATTGCACCACAGCACCATCATTCATTTTATTAATGTAATATACATACCAGCATTTATACACACGTATATGCATAACTCCATGATATCTATCCCTTGGCTTCCTCCTTTCTGAAATAATTTATTGTTCCTAGAGTTCCGAAATAATTTATTGTTCCTAGATTGAAAACTAGATTAACAGGCCCATCACTTTGTCAATCTTATTCTACATAAACTTTAAGCTGTTTTTGAGTGTAGACCACAATTAATAATGGATTAATATTACAAAGGAGTTAGACCTTAAAGTGGCTTGAAATAGTTGATTTTTTATTGATAAGCTATATTAATATAAATACAAGATTTTTGAGAGAGAGCTATTAATTAACTTCTTAATCAAGAGCATGGATGCACAAAATACTATCCTAGGAGAAGTGCAAATCTTGACTTTAATTTTTTGAAAGAAGTGAGGGATGAACAATGCATGTGAAATCAATTTATTATTAGTAAATTGGTCTAATTTTATAGTTTCTCTCTCTATAAATTACTATAGAAAATAGTCAAACCTTGGGAATAAAATGGAAATTAAATAATTAGAAATAGTTAAATTCAAGTAGGAGTTTAAAGAGAGGAAATTAAGCTAAGACCATAACGAAGCTAGTTTAGTAGTACTAGTCACCCTTCAAAAATGCATAAATATGGTGAATAATTGGTAGTCAAGTTTAGGAGGTAAAGCATTAATAAGTCTAAGACAATTTAAGGCTACAAATATTATCTAACAAAGTTTTGGACCTGAATGAAGTATAGTGGTAGTACTAAGATGTAACATAGAGTAATCATGGTTTAGCTTAATCTTAATAGAAAAATGTTTGGGATGAAACAGATTAAGATTAGATATAGATTTAAAAGAGGAATCAAGAAAAATATTAAAAATTCAAGATTAAATGTCCATAAGGTTTTATATCTTAAGGCGATCTTATAAAATTTCATGACAAGAAGTCTAGATCAAGGGCCATAGGGATTGAAAATTATTAAGGTTTTGAGCTTAGATCAAAAATAGCCAAGAAAATTAACTTTAGATATAAATTATGATGACATTAGAAGACCATAGAGGAAAAAGAGTTATGATCTCTTGAGAAAATTGGGTACGATACCAAGAATGTTGAAAAGAAAGTGTTTTGAGAAGTCCATACAAGGATACATGCGTCTAGAGAAATTCGACTTATTTGGAGTTTTGACTGGATAGCTAAGATATCTCATCAAACTTGCGATGGTTTACACTGACTGCTTCGGTTATGTGTACGATGCATGCTACTTTAAATCATGTCTTGAAACAATTGTTTGGACACTATATTCATGTGACATGTATTTGTTGTTTGTTTGTGGAAACCTATGAATGTACCACACAAGTTTATGGATTGCCATGCGGATGTCATCCGTGTGGTGTGTCACACAAAGGCGGTAGTCCAAGATCTCAATCCCTCTCATCTCCAAACATGGGTGTGCTCTTAGCACGATTGGTGTGATGGACAAGGAAGCAGTTCTAGGTGATTTAAACCTCGTGGCTATGTATGGAACTAGACATATGTGGCCCTTGATGTCGGTATTGGAGTGTGTTATATTTTGGGATAGGTAACGGCTAATAGAAGTGACTCCTAGGATAGTGGGATTTCAGATTGTAGTGGGATGTGAGACACGCGGGCTTCTCCATGCACTACTTCATACAAAGATCCAGGAGTGATCGGGCTTAGCGATGCATGCCATCCTATTTAAGGATCACGATCGTGGTGTAAGGAGA
The DNA here is from genome assembly GCF_041138505.1 of Cibotium barometz. Lineage (NCBI taxonomy): Eukaryota > Viridiplantae > Streptophyta > Polypodiopsida > Cyatheales > Cibotiaceae > Cibotium > Cibotium barometz. The sequence goes on from NC_141108.1 coordinate 26,909,050, forward strand.
TATATTATGATGATGTGACATTGTGATGTGTTACTCAGTCATATATACTTATGATTTTTATATGTACACATAAAAATTAAAGATGGTTATGTCAAAACTTTAGTATGATGTTTTGTTTTCATATAAAAACTATTTCCATAGGAGGGCATGTCTGTAAACTCTGTTAAGTGGTGTATGTGAGTCAAAAAGACAATCACCATACACAACCATTGGCCAAGCCACGTCTTGGAGCATCTCCTCAGCTCAAAGGTGCAACTTGCCATGTGCTCAATGGTCACCAAACTCACACGTAGCAGTGGATTTTCATCTCCTTAGCTCAAAGCTGCAAGTTGCCATGGTCGCCAAACTCACACGTAGCAATGGATTTGCATAGAAGACAAGATTTGGGGGAAACACCAAATGTAGCTCATCCACATCAAAGCAATCCAATGCACTTCATCCTTGGGGGCTTTAAGGGCTAACGAACACACCCATGGTGTCAAAATTGCAAAAAATGGTGTATAGCACTGGTTCATAACTAGGCACTCCACACACGTATGTTTTGGTAAATCAAACATTAAAGTGTGATTAAAAGGTTTAATATTGAGTTTATGGGCTTGAATCTCAAATATACACATTGATCTAACACCCACTTGAAGCTTTTCGAATTTGGATTTGAGGAGCATCATCATTTCAATGTTCCAAGTATGCCTTATTTTTAGCTTTCAAAACATTGAGTTAAATCACTAATTTGTGGTTAATTAGACCTAATCACAGTGGTTTGAACTGATTGGTAGTGATTAAGCCTTCTTGTGAATCATCTAATGTGAAGTATGTCAAGTCAAAGAAGAAGATCAAAAGTCTAAAGTCATAACTAAAACCCACTACTATGCCTATACAAAGAATCTAGGAGGGTTCTCAGAGTTTCTTTCCACTACTATGCCTATGCAAATAATCTAGGAGGGTTCTCAGAGTTTCTTTCCACTCACATGTACTTATATGGTGATGGGGGTTTTTAGGCCCTCTCCAATTTGGTTTAAACACTTCCCTTGAGCTTGATAAGACAAGTGGTAAGACCTACCAATACATTTAATCTTGACAAATTTAAGGGCTACAGTTTCCATACTTGGCAAACCAAGATAAAGTTCACCTTAATGAGGAAGGGATTATGGGGAGTAAGAGAAAATGCCTACCACCAGAGATCAAAAGGCCACATGGGTTAGTAAGTATGAGTAAGCACTTTCTATTATTACATTCGGCCTTAGTGACACCTACATCCATCACATAGATGGAAAAGACACATCTCATGAGGCATGGAACACACTTGATACTTTGTTTGGGGCACACTAAAATCATCCGACTTATCAAGGTCTTTTGGGCTAAAAGTGAACTTGGGTGAGTCACTCCTAACTCAACTTGGGTGAGTCACTCCTAACTCAACTCAACTACATGAAGAGTAACCTGATTCATCTCAACTATATAAAGAGTATCCTCACTCAACTAATAGGGATCAAGGAAATAATAGAAGGGGATGTTACCATTACAATGTTCTTAAAGAGCTTGCCCCAAGAAGAGTTTGGTAACATAGTTACCACACTCACAAATTTGCTAGCTCCAAAGTTGGTAGATGTGGAAGCATCTCTCCTTGACAAAAACATGGTTAAACAAAGGAAAGGAAACATTGATGAGGATCCTTTAACAAAGGAGGCTTTACGAAATCATGACCAAAGGTACCCTTCAAAGGCAAGGAAACATTGATGGGGATTATTTAACAAAGTAGCCTTTAAGAAATCACGACCAAAGGTACCCTTCAAAGGATCTTATTAGAACAAGGACTTTCCAAAGAAGTCATGCAGCTTCTCTGGGAAATCCAATCATGGAGAGAAGGATTGTTTCTATAGAAAAAAAGCTCAAAAATCCTTTCTTATAGATGAAGCTGACTCAAGTGGAGAAGAAGCACAGAAGAAAGAAGAAGATGCCTTAGCTAAGGTCAATTTCATTGAAGACAACTGGGCTTTCTAGACCATCTAGAACTTGCATGATCGATTAGTCACCTCTCTTTTCTAATGTTGTTGTAAGCATAATTAGACCTAGCAATATGGCATCGTAAAACTGGCAAAAAAAGAAACCAAATTGTATCTTAAAATGAGTTAACTTGGGGATAATAAATTAGATTAGAAATGCAAAGGATAGAGAAGCTGCCTTTATAATCAAGGAGTCAAGACATCTCAAGGAGCTACTTGATGGGACCTACTTGTGAAAAATGTGAAGGGAAACTCCTAGTGGAATCGCACACATTTTCTCATGTAAGGATTGGTTTGGTCAGACGTTGGAGAGTTGTTAGCATAGCTAAGCATTGGGACATTGTGATATGAGGCCCCAAGTGATTCACTCTACCCTTAGTGTGGTTTCCATTTCTAGATTATAATGTAGATAGAGAGGGATAGGGGTCTCACAATAGGTATCAAAGCCAATCCAGTTGAGATTTGAGAAGATGATCTTAGGATATAATTTCATCGCATGATGATTTGCAACCTCAAAGTGAAACTTATAGTATTTTTATGAGTTTCTATTTCAGATGGAGGAACAAATGACAAGGCCTTACCTATCAGGAGTCCCTAGGCTGTCAAGCAAGGATGGCATGGTGGTGTTTGATTTTAAGCATCTTATTTTGTCAACTAGACATTTAGAGCGAGTTGACCAGGGGAGCATTTTGAGCATATCTACTTATTAACCATGACATATTAGAGACAGATGGTTTTCAGGACAATGGGTCTTGGCACTATGCAACAAAACAAGAAGGAGAGGTTGTTGAAGGACATTGCTCATGATGATGTTCATAAGATTAGATGTTGTATAAGAGGGGTAGTACTTGTGCTTCTGAGCGTGTATCATATTATGTCTACTTGTATGTGTCATCATTCCATGAGAGTGAGCATCATTCCATGAGAGTGAGACTCAAGCATTGAAGGCATGATGGAAAACCTCATTGTACATAAATAAATCCTTGTAATAAAGAGATGTTTTGTTTTCTATTTTTGGAAATTTATCTTTCATTGTAAGTAATAATTTAAAAAATTTGTATAATGGCCCAGAACTTGCCTTCCACTCAGGAGCATCAAGCCGTTCAGGTTGCATTCCATTATATGGCCAATGAATAGAGGACTTAGCTCAATTGCATCCAACTTGTGAAGTAGATCATGATATTGAGCTAATATCTAGAGCTCAAACAACTACAAAGAGGACGTATAAGATGGTTGTTCTAGAAGAAAATGAACTCAAGGAACAATTGAGGCAACTTTTAGAGTAGGGCTTTGTTCGACCACCTAGTGTATCCCCATGTGTTATGGTTTGCACAACCGTTTGCCATATTGCTCAAACGCTAGACTATGCTTACCTTAACTTGTCATGTGGAGACCCCCTACTCATCATGGCACACGATGAAATCATCAAGTTTAGTGGTATTGGATTCCACACATGGTAGTCAAAAATCATGTATGCACTCATGAAGAAAAAAATTTGGGGAATAATTCAAGGGAGGGACACTCAAGCAAGCCTAGGAACTGCATGGAATGAGAAGAATGAGAGAGTCTTGGGACTCATAGCACTTGCATTGGATGATGAGGGGATTGAGAAGGCCAAGGATGCATGGGAAGAGTTAAACAAGTTGTTTGGTACACATGCACAACACTCCAAAGTTCATTTACTCATACAATTGTATCAACTCAACCTAGGTACTAGCCATGATCTAACAAGTCACATCAACAAGTTTAATAGCATTAAGCAACAGCTTGCCACCATTGGTGGTAAGACGCTTGATGATGATGAAGCTAAGGCTATTTTTCTTGCTAGCTATGAAAGTAAAGAAGAGTATGCCAACATAGTTGAAATCTTGTCTAACAACTCTACTCTAACCTTGAATGATGTACGAGCCTCATTGCTTGAACATGAGCAAAAGATGAAAAGCAAATATAAAAATGGAGGGTCCTCATCAAAGAACTTGGCACTTTATGCTCGTAAAAGGGAATTGAAGCCAAGATGCAATCATTGTGGCAAGTTAGGCCACAGATTCAACACATGCAAATTCAAAGATAAACCAAAGCTTGAATGTACGGTGTGTGGAAAACTCGGACACACGGAAAGCAACTGCTGGTCAAAGAATCAACCTCAACAAGCGAATGTGATGGAGGCCTCCTTTCCAAAGGAGGATACTGAAGTACTTTTTTGAAGCTATGGAGTTTTCACCTACCCCTTGTATCTTGTTGTATTGTTTCTACCTACTACTGGCACCGATGGTGTAGCCATGGTAGAATGATGTAAAGGCCAAGATGCCTAGTTCATGTGTAAGGCCAAGATGCCTAGTTGTATGTTAGGTCAAGATGCCTATGATGTGTACCTCACACCTAGATGTGTCCTAGATGGCACCAAGGGGGTGTTGAAAATGTGTGCCTAGATGTACAAGGAGTATGTATCAAGGGGGGGTGTGTGAAGGTGTGTGTGAACAGCCTCTAGTGGAGATGAGATATTTGAGATATTGTGATGTTGAGGTGGCATCACTTGTGTCCACATCGTTTGTAATCTCTTGGCTATATTGAGAGCCTCAAGTAATGAGAAGTGTGTGCATTCTACCCTATCCAAGTCATGATCATCTTGCGTTACACTAATCATCCATCATCCTTGTCATTAGCAACATTTCCACACTCTAATCTATGGGTTTCTTCACATTTCACCCACCATAGCTCTTCTTTCCATGCCCAAACCCTAGTTTTAAGTCGCTATAACTACATGCTCACCTGAAATAATGGGAAACCACTCCAATGATTAACGATGGTGCATACTTCCACATGACGAGGTCGTCATCCTATCATCTTAAGCTTTATATATATGGGCAAAGATAGGCAATATGCACCCACGTAAGTTGGGCATCCAGGCCAAAGTCCATGTGCATATATACAACTTTTGGTTGTGTGAATGGGTGAATTCAAACATTTTCAAGTGCAAAGCTTTCTTCTTCTCTTAAGCTCTTACCTTCTTGCTTAATTATAGTATGCATGCTTAGGTGTGTGATTGAAATGTGTTGAGTATACATGTTTGCTAGCCTAAGAAGTGAGAGTGTGATAAGAGTGGAGAGAAGACTGATTCAAGATTTCTAGCTTAACCATTTCCTTTTGGAAGGATTACTTGAAGGATTAAGAGTATAGGAAAGGCACAAACAAGAGGGATTGGCACACCTCTTGGCCTCTTTTGCCTTTCCAATTGGGACTCTCACGATCTAAGACAAGAGGGTCTAACCACTATCAATATGGTTCCTTGCTAGAAAGCAAGAAGGTCCTTGACATGAACAAGGATGCACAATCTTCCTATCCTTGTCTCTTGTTTCCTTCTAGTCTCATTCTAGGTTATTTAGGCATGTTTTTGTTTTACAAAGACTTATATATATTATGTCCCTTTGAATACTTTTTTGAATACATAGTTTTAGTGCATTTATATACCTGTAAGTACATTGAACAACCTTCATTTTACTTAAGGCTTATTTATAGATCTTGTAGGTTTTTATCATACAAGGGTGTGGTAGCTTTAACCCAATCCCCCCCTAAAAATACTTGCGTTTTGATAGTACATGTGACCTTTTATCAAGGTAAATGACAATGAAGATCAACTTTCTCTTTTTTTACAAGCTATTGGTAATACCAAACATTTTTATCATGATCATATACTGGCTTTAAGACATAAGTATTAAGGAAAAGAAACACTTTGATGTTCCAAGCACCCAAGAGGAAGGTTAAATGTCATCGTAAAAAACAACACTTGGAAAATATCTCACAATGTGAAATGCCTCACACTTGATGCTTTTTTATTTATGGGATTAAATGGGAAGGTACTTTGGGCTCCTACTCAATTGGATTTATTGGCATTGAATTGGGTTAAATAGGATAAGAGTATTTGTAGTGTTACATGCTAGAAAGGATGTATAAATACTAATACTATGTGACCATTGTGGGTTAGCCTCATTGAATTAGGCTAAATAGTATAAGAGATTGTGGGTTAGCCTCATTGAATTAGGCTAAATAGGATAAGAGTATTTGTAGTGTTACATGCTGGAAAGGATGTATAAATACTAATGTTAATACTATGTGACCATTGAATTAGGCTAAATAGGATAAGAGTATTTGTAGTGTTACATGCTCGAAAGGATGTATAAATACTAATGTTAATACTATGTGACCATTGTGGGTTAGGCTCCTATGAAATTTGTACTCGCTTTTGGAGATGGGTCATGGACATTCTTAAGTACTCACCTAAGTCATGGAAATTCTTATCTCATAAGTACTCACCTAAATTATGGACATTCTTCTCTCTTTCTTAAGTACTTACCTAAATCATGGACATCTTATCTCTAAATAACTCACCTAAATATCCAAAGAAAAAAAACTGTAGGGGCTAGTACTCACCTAAATCATGGACATTCTTCTCTCTTTCTAAAGTACTCACATAAATCATGGAAATTCTTCTCTCTTTCTCAATTACTCACCTAAATATCCAAAGAAAAAATAACTATGGGGGCGGATCATAGAACCACAAGATGTTGACTTCCCTCGATCTTAATGCGGCAGATGATTTTAATGAGCCACCACAACCACATGAAGGCCAGAAGTTGTATGGGAAGGATGTGAGGTCCCGCCAAACTTGGATCACCATAATGGGCATGTAATCCCCTACCTAGATCTTTAAATCCCCCTAAATTATTTTTTTAAGTAGAAGAAAGGCTCCAAAGGATATCCCTAGGGACCTCTCACACCTACCAGCCATCTAGGATTATGATGACACACTTTACAGAATGGCAAAGAACCTTTCTTGCATAGAGCCCATCCATGGTATACATAGACTCAAGGTCTTGCTGATGTGAATGTGCGTAGAGAAACCAGTGAATGCAAAGTACCCTGGTAGAAGAGAGAGATACAAGAGACTAACTAATGATAGGGCCTTCAATTGAAGAACTAATCGAGATGGCAGCTCCAGTACTTCTATTGTGGGCAACATACTATGCAGCGCCTATCAACCAATGAATCAATTCCATGTACATGCCACTACATAGGTGTATGTGCTGGAAAGAGTACGAGGCAAAAAATAAGATCAATCCTTTGCTACTTAACTTTCTAAAATTTGAATCTTCACCCTTTCGCATGATCACAACAGAGGAATGAATGTGCAGGTTGATTGAGCAATTCATCACTTCCTATCACGAAGCCCCTAACGTCACAATCTAAGCATCAAGTTCTTAGATACAATCAAAATTTGTTTATAGGACTTCAAAGAAGAGAAAGGTCACCTATAATGGCACAAGTATAATGAATCCCATGTGTAGGGCCTTACCTTCGACATCAACATATTGGCACACACTTGGGCAAACACATAGGCTATTCGCATATATCTAGCCTTTTGGATACGATCCTTTGAAGAGATGTTCTCATCATTTGAGTTCATCCTATTGGGCTATAACTTCATGCTTCATGCTCACCCGCAATAATGGGAAACCACTACGACGATTAAAGGTTGGGCAACACTTCCACATGATGAGGTTGTCATCCCTATCAATTAGGACAGCCTATCATTCATAACTTTTGAGGGCGAGAGCATGTCTAAGCAAGGGGGGTTGCTCACACATTCTATACATTTGGAATCCCCACCTCTAGCCTAGGAACATTTCACATTTTATATGGCTATGACCCCAATGATGTAACAAAATCCAGCCACCATAAGTTATATATATATATAGAGAGAGAGAGATAAGAAATATGCACCCACTCAAGTTGGGCGGCCAAGCAAAGTCCATATGCATATATACAACTTTTGGTAATCTGAATGGGAGAATTCAATCATTCAAGTGCAAAGCTTTCTTCTTCTCTTGAGCTCTTACCTTCTCGCTTACTTAATTATAGTGTGCAGTCTTGTGTGTGTGATTGGAATGTGTTGAGTATGCATGCTTGCTAGCTTGAGTGGGAGTGTGATAAGCGAGTAGAGGAGAATGATTCAAGATTTCTAGCTTAACCATTTACTTTTGGAAGGATTACTTAAAGGATTAAGAGTAGAGGAAAGGCTCAAACAAGAGGGATTGCCATACCTCTTAGCCTCTTTTACACCTCTCCAATTTTGGGACTTTCATGATCCAAGACAAGATGTCTAATCACTATCAATATGGTTCCTTGCTAGAGAGCAAGAAGGTTCTTGACATGAACAAGGATGCACAATCTTCCTATCCTTGTCTCTTGTTTCTTTTAAGTCTCATTCTAGGTTATTTAGGCATGTTTTTGTTTTACAAAGACTTGTACATATTATGACCCTTTGAATACTTTTGTGAATACAACTTTTAGTGCATTTATATACCTTAAAGTTTATTGAACAACCTTCATTTTACTTAAGGCTTGTTTATAGATCTTGTAGGTTTTTATCATACAAGGGTGTGGTAGCTTTACCTTGCCCCCCTAAAAATACTTGCATTTTGATAGTACATGTGGGCTTTTACCAAGGCAAATGATAATGACTATCAACTTTCGCTTTTTAGAGTTGCAAACTATTGGTATTATAAAACATTTTTATCATGATCGTATATTAGCTTTATGACTTACAAGTATTAAGGAAAAGAAATGCGTTGATGTGCCAAGCACCCAAGAGGAAGGTCAAATGTCATCGTCAACAAACAACTCTTGGAAAACATCTCACAATATGAAATGCCTCATACTTGATGCTTGGGCTCCTTCTTAATTAGATTTATTGGCATTGAATTGGGCTAAATAGGATGATAGTATTTTTGTAGTGTTACATGCTAGAAAGGATGTATGAATGCTAATGTTAATACTATGTGACCGTTAGGCTCCTATGAAATTTGTACTCTCGCTTTGTTGGAGATGGGTCATGGACATTCTTATCTCTAAAGTACTCACCTAAGTCATGGACATAAAATGATAATGTTAATACTATGTGACCGTTAGGCTCCTATGAAATTTGTACTCTCTCTTTAAAGATGGGTCATGGACATTCTTATCTCTAAAGTACTCACCTAAGTCATGGACATTCTTCTCTGTGTCTTTAAGTATTAACCTAAATCATGGACAAGGCTATGGCCTGGTGCGAGGAAACTTTGCATGTCTATGGGTCATGCACAAGTTAAGGTATCGCTGGTGTGCGTAGCTGCGAAGAGGGCAGCGTCTTCCTAAATGCATCAACATTACCCTTGTTTTTTTTTCTCAACCCATGTATGTACATACTATGTTGGTATGTATATTTGTTCACATCAATGTTTTCATATCATTGTAATACACATCTATGAATAGTATGGGATTGAAGTTGTTGCACTTTCCTTCAAGCTTTGTAGACTCCAAAGCTATCATCTACACTGATGTGATTAATAGGCATCCCAATTTGCAAACATTTTATCTTCTCATTGCTCTCGATTTTTACTTGTTGGAATCAAAATTATAAGCCATGTGAGGTCCTCATTATTTTTAATGCTTTGACTAGGTTAAGTTTAAGGGAGGTACTACTATGCCTACTTTTTTTGTCTACCTTTATTGCAATTGCCAAAACTTAGCAAGGTATGCAACCCTCATCTTCACACTCTGAATCCACAAATGGACATGGCATGGGACGTTGGTCTCGTGGGATGCGATCATACTAAGACGAGGGTCGATGGACGTATTTCTAGCTCACCTCCACATGTGATTCATGCAAAGTGACATGGCCAAATGAAAAATGATCTCATATGACCATGTGACGAAAGACCTCCATGTCATGTCTAATAGAATTCCTCTCCACCCATGACCCAGAAGAACCTACAAGATATGTGAATTTCCATCACCTCCTCATGGGCTTCAATACTGAATAATGTAACATCAACTAAAGTTGAGAATATTAAGAAAATCAACAAAGATTGGACATGCTACTAATAGTATAGATGTGGGGCCTCCATGGCATGTAGAGGCCCTGCATGTGATAGCATGTCCATCTGAGCCTTGGAAGCCAATTGTCATAAGGCTTGCATGGGAAGGCCTACTTTTTGATGATGGCATGTTCATTTGGGCCCTGGAAGCCAACTGTCTCTGAAGGCTTGTGTGGGAAGACCAAGCAGGCCTTCCCATGGCGAGCCTTCGATATGGGCGAACAATTGGCTTCCACAGTCGAGATGGACATGCCATCACATGCAAGGCCTCTACATGCCATCACATGCAAGGCCTCTACATGCCATGGAGGCTCCATACATCAGTTTTGGTTCAATTCTGGGGAAAAAATCCGCCTCTCCTATGTGTTGCATGTTTGATGCTAACATCAATTTTAATTGGTGAGCAGGAAATTTGTGCATCTTGATGAGTTTTCATCGAGGCAAAGTGGAAGATTTGGGAGCCAGCAAAGGATTCAAGACTCAATGTGCTGAAAAAGTACATTGGCAAACTTGCTAATGATGTGATAGTCTTCCACTGCTCTTCGAGATATGTTGAGAGTTTCCTAAAGCTTAAAGTGCCTACAAAGGGTATTTCATTCACGCTAATTCCGACAACACCAAGTTTTAGAAAAAGTTGTTCTACTTCAATTCTCAAAGTTGCTTTATTTGTTCTCGATGCAAAGGTAGGGCCCTTTGCATATTCTGAGGTGGTCACTGGCATTTTTGGTGGGGTTACAGGATCCCATCATCATCATGGTGGAGCTCCAAGGACTTCGTGTGCCGATTCTAGCCATCAAGTAGCTTTAGAGTCTGGAGAGTCCAGTAGAAAGAAGCTTAGGATATAGCCATAGATGTCTTGTACGAGATGACTATTAGATGTGTTTTGATGACTGTACCTTTTATACTATGAATGTAAATTTGCGTTATAGAGTTTTTTGTTTTAACACGTGTCTTATAATGTATTCTATTAGTCAACTTGAGAAAATTAATTTAAATTAAACATGTAACTAAGATAAAAATTGAAGATGTAAATAAATTATTAAATTAAATGAACTCATGTTAAATAAGACTTATTTGCAACACAAGATAAGAGCAAACATTTTGTATATTTATTAAAGATATACATCAAGGTTTATATAACTTTCAAGAATTACGACGTGTAAAAATAGAGCTAAGGATCTTCATTGGGAGGATCTCTCCATCGTCATATGCATCACACCAACAAGTGCATGTCGTTATGAGTGATGGTGATCCTCTTTGCATGGATAACTACATGGTGTCACCACAGATGTCCACCAGGTACGTCTCCATAGCCTCTTGCCTCCATGGTCTAAGCTATCCACCACATAGGTTGTGGACTCCTACGCTAGCCTAGAACCTCATGTCCATATAGAGTTGCATATCCTTTGCATAACACATTGAAAGGATGCCTTTGGGATGAGCAAGTTGGCCGAATTTTGGTATTTCCTAATCTCATAGAAAGCCACAGTGCCACGCCTCCACCTACACTTTGTGAGGTTGTTGTGTTGATGGTGGTAGAAGGAGGGGAAGGGGGTCCCCTAGGCCTCGCCTTGTAGGGCCAGACTCTATTTACAGTTTACTTGGTGTGAGCCATGCTCTTGGATGTGAGAGAGAGAAAGGAGAAAAAATGAGGGTTACTTAACTATAAGAATATACACTAACATTAAGATATAATATTGGAAATAAAGAACTTAAAATTCCACTATAATTCCAAATCTGGTATATCGCGTCAACACGAATAACTAGTTGAGTAGAATCGAATGAGAACATGAAATGTTATATAATGTTCACCCTTTAATTGTACGGGTACACTCGGATGCTAGTGTGCCATCCTAGTGAATTGGTATCATGGGTGACTCCACATTAAATATTGATTACCTAGTGGTATTGGCATAGCTTGAGACCATGCTGGACGGGTGTATGTTGTTCAGGTGTAATAAGTAGTGCCGTGCTTAACATCTGTATTGTGGTCAAGTGAAACAAGTGGACTATGCTAAACAACTACACACGGTCGAAGTGAAACAGGTGGTTTATGCAACTGATGCGCCATGCTCTTGGAGTGTAACAAATGGTACGCCATGCTATTGGAGTGTAACAAATGCTCTTGGAGTGTAACAAATGGTAACTCACACCATGCTAGATGATGTGTACATAATGATACTCTCACCATAGTGAAACAAGTGGTGAATATATGTTGTGTTTGTGCTTATCAATGTTTCATATTGGGATTAATTATACACAAGGCAGTTAATTGAGATATGTTTACAGAAATAGGTGATACACAGTGCATGTGTCACACATAAGGGATCTTGTCTATATCATATTATTTTGTATTATTATTTGTGATTTAATGTGATGAGTGCGAGGATCACCAATTTAGGTGTCGTAGGAATTTTTGTTGTTGTAGCATTTTCTTCTACACAACTGAGGACAGAAGCTTCCTTAAACGAGAGGACTATTACAGGTATATATTTTATCATCTTTTTGATACATAATGATCTTGATTTAATGTGTGTAGAAATCAGCTTAATGGAATGTGCGAATGTGCACAAGATTATTATATGTGCAAATGTGCACAAGGTTATTTCATGTGTAAAGGCCCATTAGCATTTATATTTGGGCAAAGGTTTTTATATATTTACAAACCTTAAGGATTTTGATATGGTTAATAATATGTAAAGCAATACCCAAAAAATGAAAAAAGTAAGTCCAATTTGTACGCTCAACTATTAATAGCTCCTTGGGCTATTTTTATGAATACAATTCTCAAAATACTCATGTAGTGGAAGTGGAGCTACACACAAGGGGGGAGATTGCACCCAATCTTGCAAAGGAGGGAGATTTCACCCAATCTTGCAGTCCTACTTTGTGAGCTAAGTATTTTTATTTTATTTTGTTTCTCTCAATTTTTGAATATGTTGAGCATATGGTATGTGATGGGTTATATGGTATGTGATGGGTTATTTGAATTAAATCAATTCTTGCAAGTTTCTTTTAATTTCTATCTTCCTAGAAAATTCCATCCATGAGGGAGGTAGGTCTAGGTAGATGGAGACAGATGGAGACAAGAATTGGAAGGTTAAAAGCTTAATTCAAAGGTTTCAAAGGATAAGGAAGGGTGGCAAACCACTCTGCAGAAAACCACAAAACTACCTTCAAAAAACCACAAAACTACCTTATGTGTAAAAAGTGGTTTTTCCAAATTCTTAGCTTCTTCTTGATCCATCCATATGGATGAAGTCTACAATTGAAGGGGAATCCGGCTTAGCTTTTGGATTGCTAAACCAGTGAGCATGACATGTTTCTATAATTGATGGCTGTGGTGGGTCAGAAATTTAATCGTTTTTCCTTCTCTCACAATAAGTGGAGAATATTCAAGAATTAAATTGGCCCCTTACTTTCCCACCAAATTGGCGGCAATTCCTTTCATCTTCTTCTCCATGATGGCGGTCTGCGCGTTGGAGCTTCCCTAACGCTATGGGTGTTTGATAGCGTTGGGTGCTTTTTGATGCTATGGAGGAGCTTAATACAACAAGCTTATAAGCTTCATATTATACAAGTTTAATTTTTTTATTTTTTAAAAGGGGATTTTCTATCTCCCTTCTTCACGGCAGTGTGGCAAGACAGCGCAGATTTCTCTCTCTCTCTCTCTCTCTTTCTTCCACGGCAGCTGACAGAAATACTGAATTTATTTCTCTCCCTCTTTCTTGCGCGACTCGGCGACTTGTTGTGGAGGATAGAAAAAGTACCATTTTCTTTTTAAAATCTTAAAGCTTTATAAGCTTTGCTTTTAAAAAAAAGAAGCTTATATTATAAGCTTTATTGGTATGCTTTATAATATGAAGCTTATAAAATCTTATGAAGCTTATCTTCAACCCCTACCAAAAACTTAAAGAATAAGAAGGGACTCTGCAAAAAAAGGAAAAAATTCAGAAAAAAAAATATTAATCCAGATTCTTTTTTTCATATTACAGAAAAATTTCAGAAAAAAAGATGTTAGGGTTAAGGTTGAATGCATTACTATTATTACAAACCCTATGAACAAGATAGAGATCAGAGATCAGAGTTCTTAAGCGTGATGCACCGGGCATGGATAACTAATAGTTGACCATCATGCATGGGGTCAACATGATTTGGGCCATTGTAGATCAATTAGCAAACAAGCTTATTCCTTGCCATGTAAGAAAACTCCAACTTCTTATCAAGCTGCACACTTATTTGTGCATCATGGCTTACCTAAGGTCATTATTTTAGACAGATATTTCAAGTTTTGCATTAAATTTTCGATGAGACTATTATCTAACTTAGGCACCAAGTTAGATTTTTGCACAGCCTTCCATCTGGAATGGATAAACTAAAATAACAAACTATCTTGGATCTACTTTAGTTTATCCATCCTGAATGGATAAACTAAAGTAACAAATAGCACTATCTTGGACCTACTTAGAGCTCATATGTCTAACAACCTTCTACTTGGGATTAGTTTATTCTTTTTCTCCAGCTGCTTATAACAATACTCCTCACATGGCTATTGGTTGCGCACCTTTTGAGATTATTTATTGAAAATTTAGCCTTGTCAATTCTGGCTATAAGACCTTTCCATTATATCAAAGTTGTTGACAAATTCATTGTAGACTTAAGTTGTATTCTCTTTGAGGTGCATAATCCTATCACAAAATCACAAGAGAAATATGTGACGTAAGCAAACCAAAAACGTAACCATGTTTTATTCAAAGAAGGTTATTATATACTTCTTCGCACTCAGAAGCGTGGATTGAATAGTGTTAAAAAATTCACTATAGACCTAAGTTGTATTCTCTCTAAGGCGCATAATCCTATCACAAATCACAAGAGAAATATGTGAAGTAAGCAAACCAAAAAACGTAAAAAACATGTTTTATTCAAAGAAGGTGACTATATACTTCTCTGCATTTGGAAGCGTGGATTGAAAAGTGTTGAAAAATATCCCACAAAATTAAATTGGCACCTAGACTTTATGGACCCTTTAAGGCAATCTATAAAATTAATGATGTTGCTGAATTAACTTCCCACTTGAATGTATAAAACTTCCCTATAGGTTAGAATTACATAATCCAAAAAATTGATGATGTTGCCTATAGGTTAGAATTACCATCCCACCTGAATATACATAACTCTTTTCATATCCATCTTTTGAAGCCTTTTAAAGGTTCACTATATATAAAGAACCACCACATATCGAAGGAGAAGAAGAGGTGGTCAAACCCGAAGCCATCATTGACCAACAAATTATTTCAATCCGCACTAGCAATACCTATGTCTTGAAGTATTTGTTGACTTTCAAAACTCATCCAAAAGAAGATGCTCTTGGTGGATGCCTGAGTGATTTCTCGATGCTTATCCTGAGATTCTTGACTTTGATAAGAAAACTTGCAACAATTAAGGAAAATGGCTAACTCAACAAAGAGGGATTTCACATGATTACGCCCCTCTTAGATATCTTGGAGACGCCTAATTTATCTTTGAACTATGCTAAATTAATATCATGGGTGATTCTATATTTAAATGTTAAATACTTTTAATGACCACAATGGTGTATGCTTGGAGCTTTGATAAATTGCTAGATTGGTTTGTATAAGAGAGTGACACACTTATGTCGCTAGTAATTATTGATTGGTGTATAAATTGTGCCTATTAATGTATTTTTTAGGATTGATTGAATTTATCAATTAATTAGTAAACTAACATTTGCATTTATGAGATAGGTGAGAGGAATG